>NC_090444.1:1247317114-1247624198 GCF_031143425.1 Pleurodeles waltl | reverse complement strand
TGAGGTAAGTATCCAGCATAACCTTTCATTTTTATAAGAAAGACTGTTAGAACTTGGTAGCTTGTCTTTCCTCTAATGT
The DNA here is from genome assembly GCF_031143425.1 of Pleurodeles waltl. NCBI lineage: Eukaryota > Metazoa > Chordata > Amphibia > Caudata > Salamandridae > Pleurodeles > Pleurodeles waltl. The sequence continues at coordinate 1,247,624,119 of NC_090444.1, read as the reverse complement.
AATCAAGGGCCTGATTTAGAGTTTGGCGGAAGGGTTACTCCGTCACAAACGTGAGGAATATCCCATCGGCTATATGACAAGTTCCATAGGCTATAATGGAATTGTAATATAGCAGACAGGGTATCCGCCACATTTGTGACAGAATAATCCCCTCCGACAGATTCTAAATCAGCCTCTAAATCTGCTCCTTGTCTATGCCTGCGATAAGCCCCTGGCCTCTTTTATAGTCTCACACAATTAGACAAGAAGAAAATACTGAAGCAAGATAAGCAGGACTAAAACTAAGAAAATGTGGACTCTGCATAATGAGGATTAGTAGTACCTGATTATGCCATTACCTCCCTGTCCCTCTCCTTCATCACATACCTTAATCTAGGGGTATTTAGCCCACTTTTTGAGCCTTCTCAAATGCAAGAATCGTGTGGCTCCTCAGGTACGCTTCAAAAAGCATAACAACATAGATGTGTGTGCTACTCATGTATATGTACAATAAAAGGGAATTACAATGAAATGCATACAACACTAATGAAAAATGTCCTAGCTATCGTAACAAAAAGTGTCAATTTTATTAGGGACACGGAGGCGAGGAATATGCTTATCTTTCTCCACTTTAATGAATAGCAGCCAAGAAAGATTAATAACAAAATACTGATCCCATGAACACTGGGGATCAGGAAGTAAAAACAAGCATATCCGATAGCATGGAGCAGAATAGTATATTTAAAGAATATTTTCCATAATGGAATTAAATGAGGAGGAGGAATTTTTTGATGCCTCTATTTACCGTGCAGTATCTGAGGCCATTGCCCCTTTGGAGGAACGTTTGTCCTTACAAATTTCACGAGAGTTTGCCAAGATATCTACTCCTTCAGCCCCTGTTCTGCAAAACCTCCATGAGGGACCTACCACTGCGAAGCGCCGTCGCGCAACAGAGGTCAATCAAGATATGTTTGAGAGAATCAAACAAGCTTTCATGCCTGATGATAATAACGCAGCTATGGATGATCAGTATTCCGGTCCTGACATAGAATTATATGCTACATTCAGATGTCCATTGAAAATGATGTGGCTTGATTGGACTGGATTGCTACATGATAATGTTGCCCAAGTGGTTTGGGAGGCTCTCAGAACTGTTCTGCACACTTTCCCCAAAGGTAGCCCCGTACTCTTTCCTAAAGACCATATGCTTTCGATTCATTTGTCTTGAACATCTGAACCAACTAACTTACTGCAATATCATAACCTTTAGTAATTTCTGTACACACCTGATAGGTGAATATGGAAGTGAATCCTTTTGCAGAGTTCCCAACAGCTCAAAAGATGAGAAATATAGAGGCTCCGTTTTTAGAGGCTAAAGCCTGTGGTTAATGCACATTAACAGGATTTTGTGAAAATCCAGTGTGTGCCATACCACCTCCCTTTCTGGTCTTGGAGAAGCACTATTTCTTGCTCCTGGTTGAGGCTATATTTCACATTACTTATAAACCTTTGGCTGGCCTGAGAACGATATTATCCTGAAGTGAATTTATGAAAGGATTTGAAATTACTGGAGCACTCACCTTCCTGAACCATCTTGTTAACTTTATGGCCTCCCAAAGGTGGCATTGGTAGTTCATCACCTAAAAATCAACGAAAGTGGCTCAAGAACTTTGCAAGGGATACAATGGTAGATCCCAGTGATGCAAAGTAATCAGGCTGCTATTGCAAAAAAAACTGGGAGGGAGCCAGGAAACTAAAGGTTCCAGTGTTGACTAAGAACGCCATTGTTTCCTGCAAGACGTAATAGCTGCCCATTAGTGTCATAGGGAGGACATTGACCCTTCAAGAATCTGCCTCAAAGAAAATTGCAGAATCTGAAATGGTCCGAGACTGTGGGAAGCAGTCCTTCAGATTTATATGAGTTAGTGGAATGAGCCCAGGGCGCTTATAACTGGGTCTGGTTAGTAGTATCTTAGACAGCTTTGTTTGTAATGCCACTTCTTTGGAGCAACTCGTTCTTTGCAGGCCTGCACTTTCAATAAGCATGCAGGCAAAGGCAAACGTTTGAGGCTTGCTGGGAGAATGGACAACTGTTATTATGTAATTTGCATTTGTTTTTCAAGATATCTAAAAACAAAACTGAAATACATTAATAATTTGATTGTCAATATGAAGCCAGTAGCGTGACTGAGGATGTTAAAGGTTTATTCTTCCAACAGCAAATAACTGTCTTAAAAAACGTAGAAAGTAATCAAGTACAAAATGCCTATTGCGCCAAACCTGTTAAATGGTACCATACTTTTGTTGAACGAGCCTTCCAGCATATTAGGCCCTTTCTGCACCCATGCACCAGTCCTTATTCAGGGACCAAGACTAAAGGTTTAATGTGGGCCTTATGTTCCTCAGTAAGGCAATATCACTTCATGTTACTACCATCCTACATGCCATGGTAATTTGACATTCTTTAGCGTAGCTCATTCATCCAAGAATTCCTAATATCACCATTTTAGCCCTCAGATGATGGGAGTTAGTGACACCCCTAATAGCTAGTCCTTAACCTAGCTGCATAACTCCTGGATTTTTAGGCACTCTGAAATTATGTGCATGCTGACCACAAGTCCTCAAATATGCGTTGAGGTATATTTTGACAAACTCCAAATTAGTGTGTGTGTGTGTGTGTAGTAACTCCTATATAGAATGTCCATTTCAACCAGTCTAAACCATGATTGTTTTCCCCCCTTTGTACAGGGATAGAACTCCTCTTCCTCCCAGTTTGAATCACTTCATGTACTCAGATCTTTCACTTACCTCAATTTCAATGTCAATGTTTTCAGAGAGACTACTTTCTCCTGGAGAGACCCTCCCAGCACTATAGAAGGACTGACTAAAATACCACTATCACAGTTAATATATTTTCTCAGAGCATGTCTCATTTGCAGATACCAGAGAATCTCAGTGGTCACCGCATAACTGTTTAAAAAGTGGTCCTCCAAGCCCACGCTCTTGATTCTGTATGTTCTGGAACCCAGATTGGTATTTTCCCTCAAATATGATCTGAGGATATTACTTGGTTCTAAATATGTAATGGTCTATTCTGCATGAAGGCTCATCTTGTGACAATGCCCATTCATTTATCACTGTAAGTTGAGATGCCTTGTAGTATTGACACATTTAGTAAAGTTATGCCATAAGTCCCTCTGCACTGTTACTAATGAAATCCTATGTGTGTGTCGCTGTCCTATAATGGAGTGCAGTGCACTGCATTCAGGGACCCAGAATGGAATGTTCTGAAGTACATATAAGAATTTTTTAATGGTAATACCTTTCTGCTACATTGTCAGGCCTAGAAGAGAGTGCAGGAGCTTTCACCAGTGTAGCATGTCCTTCCTGAACCGTGACAGAGTATATGTCAAGTTAGTTTCAAAATAGTTGTCCTTACTTTTTGAGGTTTAGATCCCCAAGTACCTACAACGATGTCCACCTATCAGAAAAGGCCAACTGAAGATGGTTCGGGAGCTGTTTCAGTGAGAGGAAACAAGAGTCAGTTTTAACCAATTAGTTCTAAAACTAGAATAATGTCTTTGTACCTTATAAATATTAAGTCTATTTATGAAGTCTTCTGGATCTCCCACTCATAAAAGTAAGGTGTCCGTATACTGGTAAATTCTGTCATCCCTCTCACCTGTCCACATTGGGCTTTTGATGCAGTACTCTCCTGTGTCTCACAAGCATCTATAGAATAAAGGGAACTATACATGAGGTTGAGGAACAACCCTACCTCTCCTTCCTGTACTAAGGGAGTTGAAGAACACAAAGCAGTTTAATGGCGTAGAGTTAGGATAGGCTTATATTCGTTTTTGCTGGGTCTGTGAACATGGCAGGCCATTTGACTCAGTCAAATGCTTTCTTAATAAAACTACTAAAGGTGCCAATATGGTACAGGCATATTTCATGTGATTAAGTTTGTGATGATGTGTGTGCCTAAGATTAAATCTAATTAACCTATTGGGTATAAAACCAAATCTATTACGGTGCCCCATTTTTCTAACTGCTTTAAGTAAACAATTAGCCAAACTTTTGATCAATGTTTGTGCAATATTCAACTGTGAGATAAGCCAATAATAGACACATTTATCATTGTGACTGTGTAATTGTAGTAGTACACTAATCAACAGCTACAGCATGTCTCTGTCATACTTACAGGTTATATAAATAGCTCTGCCGACAGGCCATAGTGGTCGCAGGTTTTTCCAGTTTACAGCTCTGAAATTTATGGCAATAGCCATTTCTTCTGCCAGTCCAGGTCTAACATCTTTCTCTCTTCATGGGTGAAAAGTACAAAGTCAGCCATAAAGTTCTTGGGTTGACCTTTGTAGAGGAGTAGCCCAGTTTTATACAGTGTTCGGAAGTGTTCAGCAAAAGTTTGAGTTTGTTACCTGTAACTACAGTTCCATTTGTTTTTCAGAGCTTCTAGATTCCTATGCCACTGTCTTACTGCCTATTACGTCAGGCAGTATGCTTGTCAGCTTTATTCTCAACATTGTACACTCTTCATTCGGAGTTGTAGCTTCACCATCAACCAGCCCCTCCTATTCTTCCTTCTTGGCCACGAACTATAGCCACAAGTTCAGGTCTCTGTGCCTGATATTGTCTTTATCTAGTGTTATACGTTGTCCTGTATCATGACCTTCCTCTTGCCACACATCCAAGACATAACTTGTTCCCATGCCACCATTTTGTATGTTTCAAATCTGATACTCTATCTTCCTACTTGGTCAAGTAGGAATGTATTACATTGTCATCTGCAGAGGGGCATCATCTGATCTGCTTAACCCATTGTCTTTCTGATCTCAATCTTGTAACACTTAATACGAAGCGTGCAAAGTGTCCCAGGTCTTGGTGACCTGTGCTCAGCTTCTTGTAACCACAAGGTCTTTAGAAATTATGGAAATCATGATTTTTATGTGTACGTGTCATTCTGCTGCTTTGCTTACAGTTGAAGATTTCATATTGTCTTGCCCAAATACAATTTGATGTCCCTAGTCAGTTAAGGATTGAATAAATGTTTGGAAAGTACTTACGCTGGGTAATGCCTGATTTTGTATTTTAATGTAGCAAGATATGCCTCTGACTTGTGGTACCTTAGGTCAGCCACACACAGAGACTGCTGTGGTTCACAAAATATTTTACTTTAATTTCTGACTGTGTATTTGTTCCATTGATTTTTAGGCTTCTACAAAGCTAGCTAGCTAGTGTGCAGTGTCCTTAAATCTAGGAATAGTTTCATGTGCGGTCAGAAAGTTATCTAGTCTTGAGAATGTGTTGTTCACACCAGAATATAATAGAACAGTCTTTTACCTTTTTGCTGTCTTCTCCACTAGCCCTAGTATCACAGCAAACAGATGACGCAAGTAAAAGCAAAAATCTGTTTAGGATTTGGTTAAGCATTTCATATATGCTTTAAGCGAGGTTGACAGGTTTTTTTCGTCCTAGCAAAGGGGTTGGAGAATATCAAACATCACAAATCAATCAACATGGTAATTTACAGTACGACCAATTATGTCACGTAAAATAACATCAAAGTCTGAAATAAAGTTAAAGGGTTTTAGTACAAGCTCAAATTCCTAATTCCTAATTCCTAATATAAACAATTCTCAATACAAGATTATAAAGATACAGTTTTACAATTGGGTGCCCCAAGCGTTGAAACAATCAAAGTTTAATTAGCATAATACATACTAAACACTCAATTAAGGCTATTCAGAACAATAAGAGAATCTGATGCTCAGTAAACAAACACTGTCCAACTCTCCCAAGCATGAAGACCATCTGAAATCACCTACGTTAATTAATTGAGCAAAGGAAATCCATAAAAGCTTTAAGTCACTAAATGGTGTGCTGGACTACAACACATAAGAGTAAAAAGGAAATACAGGACAAAAGGAATTTGGAAAAACCAACATCTGGGGCAAAATGAAGCTAACTAAGGTTGGCAAAAAGTACGTGAAAAGGGAAAGCGTCAGCATTTCAGAAGCTCTGTCAAGAGTCCTTTCATCAGGCACGAAAAACATCTACGTTTTCTCTCAACAATCATTAGGATAATGCGGGGCTAAGGCAAAGAGGTATGTACCTCTCAAAGTCCAAGGAAAGAATTTCACGAATCCAGTTGGGATGATAAATTAAAGTTCAAAGTGAACAGTGATTTGTCCATTAATGACACCATATGAATCGAAACGTATTATTGCCCTGTCATAGCACATCATACGACATGCATCTGCAACATCAGGAAAAATTCCCAATATCATCATGGGAAAGCATCCATCTTTGCTCTCCTTTACGACTTTGCAACAAATTATAATGTCCATGTTCTCAGTCTGTCAGTGTCCCAACTACAAAGTAACTTTCTCAGGCTCTCTATGAATAAGACAACAGCACATCTATTTCCAAACTAATATTTTATGGGAACAACAACTGTAAAGGAAATGTCAAGCAAAAGCAAACAGCTTTCTCACGTTCTGAAAGTCATAGGCCTTGCAAATCATTATGGTTATCTAAAGGAGAATAGAATTAAAATGGCACATTTATTCTTCTTAAGCAAAACATGTGTAAACATTATTGTAAATTCACTATTAATAGATCTTGTCAATCATTCATGTTACAATAAGTTTCAAAAGTTAATTAGCTTGTTAATACATTTCAATAGGTATAATGGAAAACTGCAATTTTTCAACATTTGCACATAACATTTAAGCCACTTTCATATATTGTTGCAATGAAAACTACTTCTTAACATCATAAGGAAACATACGAAATCAAAACAAATGATTTTACTTAGATTAATATAGCTATACCCCATCACATTAGATCGCTAGTGTACAGTGAATGCACCATAATATGAGATCTCAGTGCACCACTTTACTGTGAACCTCTTAGCATTTCACACATTATAAAAAACATAAGGTCATGGATAGATCATCATTGTGACACAAAGGTAACAGCCAAATATCAGCTTTTAGCCCCACATGCACTACAAACTGAAGATCTAATTCCTGGAGGTTGTGAGACTGCTATTCCTAACACCTAAAAATAATAAAGACTAGGAGACCTTGATACTCTACATTTGGAGATAAAATGGGAACTTGACAGGAAAGGAGTGTTTGTTTGCCAACTAAAGCTACCTCCTGAGGTGTGAGGCCTTTGAGTCACAGATATGGAACAATATTAGATGGCAGCACAACTGAATTAGGTCCCGAGATGGGCGGCAGAGATAGGATTGTTGACAGCCCTCTTGTGTTATCTGCCATGATTAAATGTTGAGCCAGATATCTGAAGAGGAGTGGAATTACATACAAAATATGGCTCAGCCACCGCTTTAGTGCCTTCCTGGTATGACAAGATCGAGAGCTCAATGGTACACCAGTACAAGACTACTGCAGGAGTTACCCACATAGGTCATCTGTTTGAAGCAGGAAAACACTTACTATTTATTGATTTTTGTCAAACATATGATATAGTGACTGGGCAATTCCTAACATAAAGCCAAATCTTGCATAAAAGAGAAGAACATGGAGCTTCTAATTGGGTGAACCTCCAAAGCTACTTAAAGAGGCAATGCAGTTCAAAGCTATTGCTCCATTATAAAGGACTCTAAAAATAGGCAACTCTGTGACCCTGGATGATATAAATTCTTCAGGGAAGGCGATTTACAAGGGAAATTTACTAAGCAGAACTGACAAGAAAAAGAGGTATCAGTAAACCTGAACAATAATTGTTTGGAGTTGTGCCACTCCCGCAAGCAACTAGAGTAGAAGGTTAACATTGTTTTATCTTTGAATTCTGAAGTGTTGATGTCGGTAAGGTGTTCAGAAGGTTTGGGCTACCTAACAGAATTGATACAATCCACAGAAGCTGAAATTGAACCATTAAAGCATAGAATGGAGCTATGGATAGGTCAAACACCTCTTTTATGCGGGCACATTATTGTTGCATTTTCTCAAAGGATGTGACTTATGGCCAGTAATGGATGAATGAAGCAAAAAAAACATACTGTGAGAAAGCAGTTCATAGGGCCACAAGAATCCAGGTGAGGGGGCTCTCCGAAGTGGACACATTATAATAACAAAATGCATGATAATTTTCTATACAGGATTGATCAATACACAGAAGATTTATATATGCCCTTATGATATTTATTCTATTTTCTGCTGTGAATATTTTCTTAAATATTAAAGATTGTATTAATGTTCTTTATGTTTGAGCACAAACCCTGCTCAGATTGAAGTCATACTAACTTAACTTTTGAGTGTTGTTAAATAATAACATTGGATTTTATGCACAAATTCAATAAAGGTTATTAGTCTCCCTGATTACATTTAAATCTCCACCTGGTTGAAGGAGCACAGTTCCCAGTGTGTCCAGTGAGCCTGTTTGCTGCTTCTGGGCGGCCTGGAGTCTGTTTGATGCTTCTGGGCAGTATATCTATACTATCACCGCAGTTTCACTGCCCACTTTCCATGGATAGCTGCATAACAGCTTAGTGCGTCCACCCCCAAGTCTTGTGCGGTGCAAAAGAAGCAGATTTCCAAGTAGAATGGTCGTGCCTCTGGAACCAGACCAGCAAACCCATTGCCACATAAGGCACATTTCTTGTAATAATATATGACCCACTCTATCCCTCTCATTCTGCCCCATTCCATTCATATTACAGGATCGAAACATTAAAGTTCTGCTGTTTGGAACCATATATAAAATCGTTCCAGGTCAGAAGTGATAGGATTAATTCGAACTCCAAGTGCCTCAAGCAATCCTCTGACCAGCTCAGAACATCAAAGAACAGCTAGAATATCAAAACCAGTTAGGTCGTTTCTCCGCATCCATCCTATTCTGATGTGCAGAGGGTTTCCACCTACCTCTATTGCCAATGCACGTTAGTGCCTTTCACCCTAACATGGTTTAACTCAAGCTTGAAGCAACAGTTTGAAACCAAAAGTGCCGAGCAGCGGACTGTTTTGGGGGAAGGTGAACTATTCAACTCCATCCACCTTTACCATATCAAACTTTTATGAACAAAATAAGTAGGTAGCATTCTGGCATCATCATTACCCCATACCATGGGGAACAGCGGTATAAATAGGAGACATAGTAACAACAGTGAGAAGGTGAGGTAATGCACTAGCTCGACAGATGCAGACAGTAACTAAACCCTTTGCATTCCTTGCATGTCAGCTCGCAGTTAATTTTTCATGAGATTAGTGTCTGTCTGTTACAAGGGTCTTCAGCCTGTGCCCACTTATGAGATACAAGTAGTGGCTTGGGGTGCCATTTGTCAACTTCAGAGCAGTCCAAACGTCCCGTTAAGCAAGCCGTGGAGGGTGCAGCGAAGCTTCTTTCATCCGCCATAGACTCTCAACTTTTATGCATCCACAAAGGCATTCTCTCGCGGCCAGATTCTTCCAGAGGGTCTTCAGCGTCATTTGTGGTGACAAAGGACCACGTCTTCCCATCAGTCATAACCTTCAAACAAACATAAAGGAGCATTATGCTTCACAACTTTGCCTATTCTATCCTTCTTGACAGCAACAGTGTTCCTTCTTAGGCATTTCACTAAATAGACTAAAAAAACTAGGAAAATACTGTGTGTTCTTGTACATGATTGTTGAATGCACTACAACAATTTGTAAGTAGGCCTCTCTACCTCTAAATTTAAATGTGTGGCTATAAGCCCAGGAAGTCCTGCTGATTGAGGGGTGAGTATCAGTGCTCCACCCTCACAAAAGGTGCTTCATGAGTAAAACATAAACAGGCCTATAGATTGAAATGATTCAGTGACCAGTTTTGCTTTGAACATTTTTATGCTCTGACGTTCAGACTGCTCTGGTACCTGCCATGTAAAAAGATCATGGTTCCTGGGCTGTTCCTCAGCATTCTACATATGATACGCTAAATATAGAGTCTTGGTGCAGTGCTTATCTGTTTAGTATTTTGATGATATCTGTGGTGTATGTGCCTCATTTATCCATGACTGCCACTATCTTGGAGATTTTCAAGGAATCTACATGACGTTAATTCATATGAACGGGACCCTGTGAAGTTTTTTTTCAAGAGCATTTCTTGTGTCCTGCTCATCACCCAACACGTTGCTCAGTGACCACTTTGGTTCCTCTTCACAAGAGATTGGGTACCATGATCCCGACACACATCCATATGGAAAGGCCAGAGAGTAATTTGTTAGAGAGTTCAAAGTCACTGGTTTAATCTCTCTAAATCAAGGAATTTAAATGCTTTAGCAAACTAGTAAGATGTCTAAAGCTTTTACACTACAGGAAAATTATTGGGCAGTCTGTATTTCTCAAGCGGCTTGAGGCTGCCAAGCATCAGTTATCTCACTGGTAGGATGAGGCTGAAAAAGATCACTCTCAAAGTCAGTATGCAGGTCCAAATGAGACGAAGCAAAAATTTAGGTGCAGGTGTGACAACATTACTCTTAACAGTCAAAGCCTTTCAATATGAGTCTCTTGCCTCATCGTCCATAGAATATCTATGTGACACATAGCTTCAACACTCTTTATTCAGGTTGGCCTCCAGCATGAGTGAATGAAGGGTATTGCAAAGGGTTATGATAGTTAACCCTCTGTCTGCTGATGAGGACCCCAACTAGAAGGCATCACTAGTCAATTTTCATTTCCAAATGGTTCTAATCAGACGCACAGGGCCAATCTGCACTGCTTAAGACTGCAGAGTGTCACACAAATGATCAGAGCTGGAGGACGTTTCAGGTTGCAACCTGGGTGACCCATGTGCATGTTCACAAAGCACTATTGTCTTGACAGCCAGGTCTGACAGTAAAGGCATTTCTTCTGTTCAGTGCTACATGACTTTTGTATCTGACCCTTTCCACAGAATCGCCTTCTTTGTGGGCTCTGTTTTGGTATCTGTTCAAAAAGTGAAGACTTTGCGATCAGAAGTATCCATCAGAAGAACAAGTTTCTTACTTTTGGTAACATCCTTTATGGTGGACACCATGTCTAACTGTGGATTCGCCACCACCCTTCTGCCTCCCCTTTCTGTGGAATGGTCTCTCTTCCATCTAAAAAAAAAAGTCCCAAACTAGATATCTGCAGACTAGTTCCTCTGATTATTATTATTGGGCTCTGCATCCAAAGGTGTCAACAGAATCAAGAAAGAAGCTGATGACTCGGAGGGGTGACTCTTATATATGGCTCCATCAACACTTCTGGGCCAAAGCCAACTCATCGCGAAAGGGATATTCTAAAGGTGAGGAAACGGCAGTTAGAGTATCCACTTGTTGTTCTTGCAATACCTGGAAGTACTTCCCACATAGGATCAAAACAAAGACAACCCACTTCCAACCGTACATCTTACGTGGCAAAGCATGCTACCCAGGTAGGCAAACATTTCCGCACCTCACATAGGACTGGTAAGAACTATTTAAATATTGCAATGCAGTACTTACAAAAAGGGTCCATGCATCTGTAATGCCATGTACGAAATCATCAGGCGTCGCCCCTGGACCACCACCACCACCACCTTTTGCCCCTCATGAAGAGTGCCGGTCAGGCTGAACAAAGGTCAGCCTGACAGAAGCTCTTTATGTTCAGGTCAGGCAGCCAGGAGCAGACATGCGAAATTTGCGCAGACTCCTGGCTGCCCGAGCTGAACTTTGCTGAGCTGAAGAGGTCACAGCTCCTGTGGGCGTGACCTCCTCGGCTCAGCAAAGGTGCCTGGAGGCCCTCCCCCGGGTGATGAGGGAAGTGTCACCCACTGACTTTGACCTGGGCGCTTCAGTTTCAAGCCCTGAAGCGCCTAGGGCGAGTGTCAATCAGTGACACCTCGTCACAGAGTGGGGTGGGGTCAGCAGTCTCACTGACACCATCTCACTCTGTGACGAAGTTGAGACTGCTGCCTTCTGTCATTGGCTGACTAAGGTCTTCCTGCCCTCCCTCCGAAAGCTGCCGGCTGCCACTGGAAATCATACTATGTAGGCTGAACAAATGTTGCCGGTGGCGGCCATCACCTTATCAGGGTTAATATCTTGCATAGATGTACTTTTTATTGCAGATTTTTGATTAAATGTGTACTAACAAAGTGGGTAAGCCTGGCAGATAGTAGTAGCTTGTTTAAAGAGAGAAAGTAAGTTGTTTTGGAGAAAATTATTTGCTGCTATGTTACACTTCTGGTCGTCTGAGGGCAGTGAGTGAGTGTAATTGATAATAGAGCCTCCTTTTTCCATGATGATGCCCTTGTGTGGAAAAACCAAGACTGTTCCTACGTCCCTTACCCGGCAACAAATGAGGAGATAGCTAGTCAGATATTTACCACATCATTAATAAATAACATCTTCAACGCCACCTGGGATGAAGCGTCTAGCGGATTGCTCCAAGAAACATCTGGGCTGGTTTATTTATATGATAAATGATCGAATCTACATCCCTCAGGGGGATGTTAGCAAACAAAAGAGCCAAAAACACAATCTTGTTCGAAACAAAAGGCAATTAACATCCTATGATCTTAAAAGATCCCCGAAGTGAATCTTGATTAATTGACCATTGTGAATGTTTCAGGCCCTGTCTCGCTCCGCACAGCAGCTGCATACCTTTCGAGGCAGCAGACGTGACTGTCTAACACGCCTGCTTAATTCTCCCAATTCAATTACAATCTAATGCCCATATTTAAGACAAGTCGAATTAGCTCATTAGTGATGATGCGACAAACTGGAAGACAGGAAAATATAACATGACATATGAAACGTCTAATTAAATTAGCCGTGCATGAAATGTGAGTCATTAGAAAGTTCTTTATACCTCTGGAACGTCATCGGAGTACTGGGATTCTCCAATATCCATCTTTGATCAGGTAGACCCTTCAGGTACCTTCATGTTCATATGCATAATTGCTGCAACGCTGTAAAACCAAGCCTTTGAGAAGTGCATGTTACTGTGCCAGTAGCGGGGACACTTTCTGTACAGTGAAATCATATGTTATGTTATTTCACAACACCACAAACCCAATCTGTAGATACTTATTTCAATAAAAAAAATTCATAATGCAAACAAAAATACTACGAAGAGCTTGATCAGATGTTATTTGCTATAGCTTTTTTAAATGATTGATTCATGTGTTGATATATATTGTTCCTGACCGTTGTCAATAAATTTAATTGTTATAGTTTCCGGAAAGTTTGCCATCTCCATAGTTTCTCCCTATTGAGGTTTCCTGTGGTTTGTATTAATTGACTACATACTTTACTTCTCCGGGATACACAATTTCAGGAGTTTATCTGAGTGATGCCCTTTATACTTGGCAAATAATTTCTCTGTATACGATTTCAGGTAGCCCTACCCAACTGGACAGAATATGGGTGGGAGGAAGAGACAGATAGTTTTCTATTGCTTGACCTGACCCACTGCCCAAAGGCACATTCATCAACTCTAGGTAGTCTTCAGTAACATTTCTACATGTCAGGTTCTTTCTGAAAATTACAAGAGAGCTGATAGCAAAAGATGCTGAGTAGTTCCTGTCTGCGCCAGCTATGTATACCCCTGCACTCAAGGAGCAGTGCACGCATGGATACCAAGCCCTCTGAGGTATGTTGTTAAATAACTAGTTTGTGAAACTGATGAACTACCATATTGCAAGTCAGACTTCCGTAAGACAAGGGGGCTTTACATATATTCCTCACTTGAAACAAAAGACAGTGAGCACTCTGGAATTGGGCAAATCCTTATTTCAGTTGTAATGGCCACAAATAAATGATGTGCTGTGTTCTGTGTCACCTGCAACTGGCGCTGTTGGTATCAAGGCAATGCCAGTTGTAGATTGTTTTTTTCCCGCTCATTTCAATTATTAAAAAAAGAATACCCTTCCCTCCCAACTGGGTACACCTGGTAGTTCGTTCCATGGTTATGATCCAAAAGTACTTCCTGGTATTTTCACATTCCAATACGTTTTAACTTGTGGACAAAATAAGATACACTGCCAAGTTTTCAAGCCTTTGAATTCAGAATTAGTCAAAGCATTTGCTCATCCAGGACAAAAATCTTCACATCTCGAAAACTGTTCCAACAACCCTCTGACACAGAGGCACATCTGTGTGTTGTTGGCATACAATTGTGATCGATAAAGACAGCCTGAACACCCCCACATTGATATTGAAAGAGACAGAGAGAGATAGAGAGAGAGAGAGAGAGAGAGAGAGAGAGAGAGAGAGAGAAACTCTCTCTCTCTCTCTCTCTCTCTCTCTCTCTCTCTAGTGGTTGCATACAGGCAATCTGAGTTATTGTTTCTGCAGGTTTGATTAAAATTAAGCAAATCATTTACGTGGGCCTGTGATTCCAACAGTCACAGTGAGATTCAATTCATTATGCACCACTGTGAACAAGCACCAGCAATTCTGGGTTCTGTCTGTAACGTTTGTGAATCCATTATTTTGATATCGCTAATGTTGTTGGTGCATTAATTTCTCACTTTTATACTGTTCATTTCTTTCGCTGCAATATCTGTGCACATTTGGAAAGTCAGTTTTGGGTTATTTTGAGTAGCCTAGTTTGTCTTTCTATGTTTTTCAAGAGAACAGACCCCCCAAATTTTCTCTTTACGTCTTCAGCCTCACCACCACACCTTTTCAGTTTTATTCTGGTTTTTATTCCACATGCCTTCTATGGTGAAAACCCCCAGGCTGTCTTCCCCATCCGTGCTCTCCCTCTCGTACCACCCATAGCATTCTCACAGATGTGTGGACTGCAAACAAAAAGGCCTTTATACTCCACGACTACTACTAAGCTACCACCAATTTTTAGTCGTGACTTGGCCTGGCTCTGAATTCTGTAGTCATCCTTCATAAACGAATTGCCACGTTAGATGTATCGCTATCAGCCAGTAGAGTCCATTGCTCTGTTGGAGAGCCACAGACAAAACAAGCATTTGCAATGCAGTAGGTCTCGCATATTTAGAACAAGTTAATTGTCATCTTTTGATGACAGCACCCATGAGAAAAAACAAAAGAAAACATGCATGGAAAATAAGAAAAGACAACTTAGCAAAAATTTTAAAGTTAGCAATTTGTTTTGTCATGCCTGTCACATTTTTGCCAGTCACAAGCCTTCTGTTTGTGGGGCACTACAAGTTAAAAAAAAAACAAATAGTACCTCAATCACGTCGGGAGCCGCAAACGGGCACTAATTAAGTTGACTCAATTAGTGCTTGATCCCTGCTCCACACAGAGAAACGGAAATGATGCCAGGCGTGCCTTGACAAATTACAAGGCTGTAAAGAAGAGTGCCACACAAACCAACAAATGGTGAGCAACTGGCGGGCTCCAAGCCCTTTACTGAACACAGCAGGGTCTTGCAAGTGAGACGCATGCCTTAGCTCACGCACTCGCAGGCTCGACCCTAAAAAGAATTAAATCTCTTGTGTTGTGTCTTGTGACAAAAGTCTCCTGCACAGAAACACATGCTGGTTCGGTCAGAACGAGAAAATGAGAAGGATGTCACATGTACACTGTGGCAGGGGCTTTTGACCCTTAAATGTCTTGATGACTTCTGACAGTTATTTTCTTGATTTAGGTCCCTCAACATAAGTATTCCTCCTCGTTTCTTCACTCATACATAGTCTCAAGAAATTCAAATATATGAGTTTATCCAGTTTGGTAATGTGTTCATATTTGTTACCTGGTACACGTGGGGTTGCTTTCTCTGTCCCTAAAAAGGTCTCCTTTCTTATTGTTCTTTGCAGTGGACAGACCATCCTAAAATGAAACTATATAGCTTTGGATTCCATTTCACCACTGCTGATGGCACTGTATTTCTATATGCCTATTTTTGTACATTATTGATGGGAAGTTTATTATTTCTTGCCTTGCAGGATAATCATTTGCCTTTCAGAGTTTTTAGTAATTTGGCATATGATTGCAAATACACCCTGCCCATTAGATGAATTTTAAAAATACATTGAAAAATTAAAAACACAGTTAAAAAATATACCTTGGAGCAACTCTGATCGATCCTGAGATATTTTTGTTCTTTGAGGCATTTGTCCACTCGCTTATTAAGCAGTTTATGTATTTTTTACAATTTTGGTCTAACAGAGACGAGTTTTTATGTTACAGACTTTGCCTCTTTGCTTGCTAGGCTATTCGCGCACTCTTATTTCGAAGAGGTGCAAAAGTGTACTTCAGGCATCAGTGAAATTATTGGACGATGACTGAAAATCCACTCTGAGATGACGATCTATAACACATCTTTGTAATAGGCTGCGGTTGATCCTGAGTTGCTAATATAGTTTCAGACTTGATGCTGTTTACTGACGATAAACAAACTACTTTTTATGATCTCTGGCCGTTTATCTCGATCACCGATTGTTCTTAAACATATAGAGTTAACTGCCCATCATTACTTGGAAAACATTGAAAACTGCAGTTGCAGTGTTTCAGCAGTACTGAAACATGAGCTACTCAGAGGGGAAATCAACACTGAACTACTTGGATACGTTACTCTTTCTTATTTTTCCCCAAATTGAAAATCTTAAGACAATCATGAGATGGAGTTGATGCTTTTAAGAGGGATTTCAGATCCTGCACAAGTAGTAACCCAGATAACCAAATATCTCCTGCTTCACCATGTATACATTGCCACCACAACTGGACTAATTGCGAAGTAAGATCCCAAGCCAGAACAAGATATTTGGAAACGGTTGAGAGACTTTCCGATAACCCTTCAATTTTCGAGTCTTGAAACATGATGTTGAAGACAAGATGCTCCTTCGAAAGGGGTGTAGCCCCTCCTCATATTTTGCTTTGTTTTCATACGCATCATGTATGAACGCTCCACCATCCGTACTGAGATAAAACAAAAGGGGGAAAACAAATTTCTGCATAAAGTCAAACACTGTAATCCATTCTTTGTCCATTTTAATTCTTGGCCAGTGTTGCCACTCCAACAAAGCACCAAAACAAAGATAATTCTGCATTGGCTGAGTCTGTTGTAAATAAATTGTATTTTGTATGACAGCAGCATACTTCTGAGTATATCTCTAAATGGATGAATATTGATTTTGAATCCTAAGACTTGAGGATGCTGTTGACTAAGCAAGGTGTAGGGAAAGAGAGAATTCATTTTTAGTCTCTGCCTGCTATTTTGCCTGCATAACCAATCATCCAGAGATTTACCACTGCAAGCACCATATTCTTTTCATGTAAATGTTACTTATAAAAATAAAATGTTAAAGCGGAATATGAGAAATAAAGAAGGCTCCTTTAATAAATACCTGATAGGGGTAATAAATCAAATTGAGTAGCATGTTTATAGGGTATTCCTGAATCCGAATTGTCTGTGTTATGTAACTAAGTATTATCTGTCTCCCTTAAACTGGCAAGTGAGGTGCTTTGGCAGCACATTTCACAATGTCTGATATGTATGGCCAGAAGACATATTTGGAAGTCTAGGTCAAAGAAAGTTTAGCTAATCTAAATAAGTTTGTGTTTAGTTCATTATTTTCAGAAACATGCTTAGAAGAGTAGAACAATGTATTTTATCCGCCAGATTCCTCAAAATATCTACATAAAACAGGGCATTGCATAGTGCAGGTCAGTCTAACAAAAGTATGCAATGTGCAGAACCTCCAGCTCCTCAGACCAAGTATATTTTCCATGGTAAGCCTTCTGACTATGCGGTCAGTAGTCACTGTAGACCTAAATCACTCCAAAGTCCAGTCTCAATTGCCTTAGCTTGTTTATTCTGCATCACACATAGCTGAGGAGACAGAGGCGGTTATCAAAAGTGCATTAGCGACAGCGGCACCAGGATCCAGGACTGTGTTGCACCATTATTACGGCTGGCATTTACTACCAAACTAGGAGACAGAGAGAGACACACACACAAATGCACCCTCTTTCCACTTAGTGTGCTTTTATTGCACGCAAATAATTGTTTAAAACCCACAGTTCACTAGTGTGAAATACCGAGTTTATCCATTTGGAGGCCTGTTCTCAGTCAGATTTACTTTCTTTCAGCTAATTAGTTTCCTAGCGTACCATTACATTTGCATATTTACAGCCCCAAACCGCTTTGTTCCGTTTTTCCATTGCGCTTTATTTCATTACCATGCTCTTCGTGAAAACTGAACAAACCCTAAAATTCTAATTGCAGTCAGGCCCATTGCTAGCACTACCCTGCAGACAGTGGCTTTAAAAAAAACTCAAATACCTATACAGACAGAACGTGTTCTTAGCAAAGCAAAATGTTTTTTTTAAACTAAAATTTCAATTTCAGAACTCCATGATGGAATCTTTCTGCTCTTTTTACCACATGCAAGGAAACTGTACAGTAGCTCCCTTGTAGTTTCCAGAAAACGTGTCAGTTTATGAAAAATCGTTATTTCTATCTTAGCTGCAGCAAACTAAACATGTTATACAAAAATGTATAACGTGTGATATTTTCCTGCATTTTCATCTGGGGGTTTAGGTTACATTTACAAATCATTCACCCTTCTGTCTTGTGTTATTAGTACTGGTGTTAGCCAGGGCCTTTCTATTTTACTAAAATTATTTGTCTTATCTGCTTACAGGAGCTTTCAGCCGGACCAGCCCTAACAGCTTTAGGGCGGTGCGAGTGGTGGGCCGCACCGGGTGCTGACACGGACTGGGGGCATTGACCTCGAAAGGTGGGGGGGGGGGGGTGCTGTGCTTAGCAATGACTTACGAAACTTGCGATTTAAGAGCACCTGCTGAAAAGTTCCTTGTACTCCAGCCTTCAGGAAACAATTAAAATGTCAAGATACCTCTTGTGATTAATGCTCCTGCTAGACAGAGAGATAAGTTTTGTCTAGGGGTAG
The DNA here is from genome assembly GCF_031143425.1 of Pleurodeles waltl. Classification (NCBI taxonomy): domain Eukaryota; kingdom Metazoa; phylum Chordata; class Amphibia; order Caudata; family Salamandridae; genus Pleurodeles; species Pleurodeles waltl. The sequence goes on along the minus strand of NC_090444.1, from coordinate 1,247,605,291 downwards.
CTTTGACTCGCCATAAAGTAGTTCAGAGGGTTAATATGCCTGCTGCAAAGAACAGAACTATATTTTATGTGGGTAGCTGAGTGGATTAGTAAAGCCAGCTTTTACAAGCACTTTAAAACAAATGAATGTATGGGAAAGGGGGGCTATGGAGAGATGAGGTGCATATCTGCCGGGTGGTAGTGAGGGAAAACGAGGAGGTGGTCATGGTGTTGGGGGTGGGGGGGCACATCCACACACACTATCAGTTCCCTTTACTGCCAAGGACTACTATGGTAATGTGTGCTTTTTGAGGCCAAAATTATATATTTGCTTTTAGTCAATATTTTGTTAGATTGATGAGGGCCCAGTGGCCTCCCAGTCATAAATTGTTTGGGGAAAAAGTTTTAAACAAACACTGACAAAGGCAAAAGAATGGCAGACAATGCCAGGGCTATTACCCCATAATGTGGTCCTTTCTGCTGTGTCATATGGATCTTTTGTTGTAATCGGGAGATACAGTAGTTGAACACTGAATTGCTGTTAATTTGAAAGTGTTTAGGTTTCATCATTCAGAAAGGCCATGATTCGTGGTTTCCTGACTCTACATAAAGGGCTCTGACCAGACTGCTAGCCAGCTCAACGTTCCCGCCATTTACTATTCAGCAGCAGTATGCCCTTTCAAGGATCATTTATTAGTCGAGTCTTTATTTCCAGCCATCGTTGACAGATTGTTCTTTGCCATTGAGATTAATGTGACTTTAACATGCAAATGAATGAAGCACATTAAACCCCACACCTGGGAATAAAATCTCAAGGACAATTAAAGTGTATTAGCTATGCTTACCTCGTTTATGTAAAGCAATATGTGTCTGTTCCAAGAAGTGTCAATATTGCTCAGTTGAAATAACGACTAGGATGTAGTCATTGCGTACAGTCGTTTGTATGCAAGCAGTTCAATGGATCTTTGTCTTTCCACACAACTATAGAGCGGTCCCTCAGCCTGTAAGCGTGAGCCCGCAGATAACTCTCCCAGGAGTCTATGGAATTCTTGTTGTATACGTTTGGAGCTTGATTCCTTTAGACTTCTGTATGTGCACATCTTATGGATCACAGAAGCGTCTCATCAACAAATGCTATATATATGGCTGCAACCATGAATACATAAGGAGCAAATCTATACATGTGTTCATAAACTAGGTTGGAAGTGACAATCCAGAACAAAACATTTGCACAATAGATTAATCTTATAGCTTTCATTAGCTGCTCATTATCACAGACGCCTGGACCAGGTACCAAGCACTGTGAAAGGTATTGGATGTGTTAGGTGGCAGTATGGGGGTTTATGGCTGGAGAATGGTGTCATTTTGTGCGTTTCCCATGGGCCTGTGATGATGGCTAGAGATAATACAAGGAGCAAACAAAAGGTGACTGGATGGCATGATGGCTAGAGCAAGCTAACCAGGAGATCAGGGCAATGAAGAGAGAGCTGCCCTTTCACACCGTGGTCCAAGGGCATGGTGTAGGCATTTGTATGTAGTGTTTTTCCGGTTAACCTACTAAAGGTATGAATGGAAATGTATTTAAATCAAGAATAAAAGTAAGTGAAATGTACAAAGTGCTCTCTAGCGAAGAGGAAATCAGAAGCATAGTATAGATGTCTCTGTCAGAGGTCGGAAGGTCTGCTGATGTAAATCTGATAGAAACTTCTAGTAGCAGATTCATTACTTTAAAATTTTCCCCAAGCATCAGTCTGGATCCAGAGATTTTTCTTTGAGTAATACACTTGTGTGCCGCTAGGTGGTGTCGATCGACTCCATGCCCGTCGTTGGCGTTGTGGTCACCAGATATGATGATGCCGATCATATATAGGTGCCACCCCGGCATGCTGTCATCCGTTCTTTTCTTTCCTCGCCAGCCTATGCTCCGATCTGGAGAGAGCTACCCTTACAGTCACTTTTTGATTGGCTTTTTGTCTTTTTCTTGAATTTTTATTTTTTTACTTCTGGTGAGTCGAGATGTCATCTCGTAAGACCGGCTTCAAGTCCTGCGACTCCTGTCACTGCATGATGTCAGTGACGGGTCCATACCCTGGTTTGTTAGTGGTGCTTGGAACACGACCTGAAGTCATGCTCCGACTGCCGGGCCATGAACTCAGAGGCTTTGAGGAAGTGGTCCTAAAGCTGCTCGCAGCCCGGTGTCTGGCTTTGCATCGCTCCCAGTCTTGGTCGAAAGGAAGGTCCCAAGACTGCTCGCGGAGCCACGACCACTCCTCGTCCCAGTCGAAATCATCTGGCCATTCACAAGCACAAGAAGATGTCAGAGAAGCACAAGCATTCTTCGACTTCATCCCATCGGTCGGATGAAGCAATGCGGAAGAAGGAGCGTCCTCGCTCTATGCCTTTGTCTTTGGAGTCTGTTTCTTGATCGGCTACACGCCTACCCAAGTTTCTGGCAGCCAGAGCATCCTCTGCCCTATTAAAGGAATTTTACAAGGCCATGCGCCTCATCTTAAGGCAGTCCAGCCCTGCCTAGGAGCCTTTAGGCCCCGCAGGGTTGCAAGGGGCCCCTCTGGGTTCCGTGCCAGCGGCTTCAGCCTCGGCTCTGGGGGTACACCCAAGGATCCGGATCCGTGTCGGTTGTACATTTGCGACCTTCCCTGACAACGGTCCCGAAGTCGACGCTCCTGATGTTGCCTGGGCCTGCAGGCTTCGTCGATCCCATACTCATCGCCGGCTCCGACATGGAGCTGGAGTGGCATTGCGTGACACTGATTCCGACTTCGCCTGGGTTCTTGGTCCCTAGATTGGATCCTAACGCTTATTCCCATGGGGACAAATTCAGTGAGATTACGGAGGGGTCGCTGGACCCTTTTGATTTCCAGCTTGAAGACCCTATGGACCGGGCTCAGAAACCTTGTGAAGCCCCTGACGCTGGTATGCTTTCTCTCCCTACTGTGGCAAGGGAGGAGGGGGCGTCCTGCTCCATGATGGTGCGGACAGCGGCTGAGTTCTTGGGCCTCCAGCTTCCTTTGGTGGTTGTTAGGACCAATCTCCTGACTGAGGTACTTCAGCTGGGGGCTTCCACATCAGAACCCCTTTTGCCCTTCAATGAAGTCCTCACGGATGTCCTGCTGGCGACCTGGTCCTAACCCAGCACAGGGGCCTCTGTTAATAGGACAGTAGCCCACCGCCATATGCCTTCTCCTAACGACCCAGTTTTCCTGACCCAATACCACACCCCTAAGAGCTTGGTCATCCAAACCTCAATGCCCCATGGCGCGTTCACTTCCCCTCGTCTGGATAGGGTATCACAGAGGTTGGACCACCTTGGGAAGAAGTTTTCTTCCTCCAGTCTGGCATCGCGGTCCGTAAACACTGCATGCCTTTTGGGCCGTTACACCCATACTTTATGGGGACACAGTTGCTGCCACAGTTCCCGGAGGAGTCCCAGGCCATTCTCTCCCAGGCTGTTGCTGATATGAGAGACCCAGACAAGTTCATAGTCAGATGTGGGATGGATACGACCGACCCTCTGGGCAGATTAGCTGCTTCGACAGTGGCCCTGAGGTGCCACACCTGGTTACGGACATCTGGCTTTTCAGGGGATGTCCAATCTACTCTAATGGTTATGCCCTTTGATGGCACCCGTCTCTTCGGGGGCAATGCAGACTCTGTGCTCGAGCATTTTAGGGAGCCTCAGGCTGCAGGCCAGTCCCTTGGCCTCGCTGCTGCCATTCACCCGCCCCTCCCTTCTCAGCCTGCTTTTTGTCCCTTTCATAGCAATGGAGGGGGTGCCCAACCATGTCCGTTACCTGCCAGCCACTGCGCTACTCATGCTGCTCAGCCTCTGCGTGTCCAGGGACTTAGGTTCCAGCATCCACGTGGGTCAGGGAGCCATCGGTCTACCCAGTCCACTGCCCCCACTCCCCTCAGCTGCAACCTTCAAACCTTACTAGTCTGGCATTTCCCCACCAGGGAGCAGTCGGCGTCAGAATTCGCCATCGCCTGCCCCGCTGGAATACCATCAGGTCAGACAGGTGGGTTTTGCAAATAGTCCAAAGGGGGGTACTCCCACCCCTTCGAGACTACCCTTCCTGCCATGCCACCATCCTATGATAAGATGACGGAGGATCACCTAGCACTTCTCCACAAAGACATTTTGTCTCTCATGGCCAAGAGAGCCATAGAGAGGTTCCCAGTGCCAGAAGTAGGTTGTGGTTGGTATTCCCACTACTTTCTGGTGCCAAAAAGAACAAGGGCCTCCGAGCTACCCTCGACCTCCGGTCCCTCAATCTCTTCCGCAGGAAGAAGCAGCTCAAAATGCTCTCTCTGGCTCAGGTCCTATCTGCCCTGGACCCAGGAGACTGGATGGTAGTGTTGGACTTAAAAGACACTTACTTCCATATCCTTGTCCTGCCTGCCCACAGACGTTACTTGCGGTTCATGGTATGTCACGAGCATTTTCAATTTACAGTGCTCCCCTTTGGCCTTACCAGTGCCCCTTGGGTGTTCACCAAAGTGATGGCAGTGGTCGCAGCTCATCTGGACAGGTTAGGTGTTTCCATCTTCCCCTACCTGGCAGTTGATGGCGAGCTCACCGCAGGCTGTCGTCTCCCACCTCCAGACTATGGCGGACATCCTGCACTCACTGGGGTTCACGATAAACATGCCGAAGTCACACCTGACTCCCTCTCAAACGCTCCCTTTTATCATAGCTGTTCTGGACACAGTGTAGTTTCGGGCCTATCCTCCCGAGCTGCGTGTCCAAGATATTCAGACTATGATACCGATGTTTCAGCCTATAGTCTGGATTTCAATGAGAATGACTCCTGTTGGTGAAACATGCCAGATGGCATATGCAGGCTCTGAAGTGGGACCTGAAGTTACAGTGGGCGCAACGTCAGGGGAAACTTTCTGACATGGTCCAGATCTGCAGTGGTGGCTTTTGAACCGCGATTGGGTCAGAGACAGATTCCTCTTCCTTCCCCAGCCAAATGTGACTGTAGTTACAGATGCGTCACTTCTGGGATGAGGCCGACACATGGGAGCAACAGAGATCAGAGGCGTCTGATCTCTGGCAGAGTCCAAGCTCCTTATCAACCTTTTGGAGCTCAGAGCGATTAGACTGGCATTGAGAGCATTCCTTCCCTTTCTCAAAGGGAAAGTAGTGCTGGTGTTCACAGACAACACCACTGCCATGTGGTGCTGCAACACACTGGGCGGGATGGGGTTGTGGACCCTTTGTCAGGAGGCTCTCCATCTCTGGAGATGGCTGGAACTTCAGGGCATATCCCTGGTGGTCAACATCTAGTAGGATATATGAACGTTGGTGTGGACAAACTCAGCCATCAATTCCTGGTCAATCACGAATGGCGTCTCCATCCAAAGATGGCACAAGTCTCTTTCATCATTGGGGAGAGCCCTGGTTGGATCTGTTAGCCTCTGCAGAGAACGCACAATGTCAGCTGTTTTGCACGTTGGAGTTTCCAAGTTTCCAAAGCGGCAACCACTCGGAAATGATTTGGCCTTTAGTGGAACTCGGGCCTCATAAACGCCTTTCCACCCATACTACTTTGCCCAGAGTTCTCAAGAAGATCAAGAATAACCGACTAAAGTTATCTTTGTGGCTCTGGATTGGATACGGAGAGTTTGGTATCCTGAGCTTTTGAGCACGTCCATCGATCCTCTGATCCAAATGCCCCTTGTGTAGGAACTTCTGTTGCAGCAGCAGGGAAGGGTTCTGCACTCACACCTGTCCATTCTCTGCCTTCTTGTGTGTAGATTGAGCTGTGGCAGTTGATAGCGTTTGACCTTCCGCCCAAAGTCTATAATCTTATCTTGGCAGCCAGGCATCCCTCCATCAAAACGGTTTATGCCTGTCAATGGAACAAATTTGTGGCATGGTGCACAGACATGTCTTTTGACCCCCTCTCTGCCCCTCTCTTAGAGGTCCTATTGTTGGCCCAGCATGGCTCTGCTTTTGACACCCTCAAAGGTTATTTGTCTGCTAACTCTGCTTTTCTGAGATTACCTGACCAACCCTCCCTCTTTAAATCTATTGTTAATAGATTTCTGAAGGGTCTTACCCATATGTTCCCTCTTTTACCATTCATAATGCCCCAATGGGATTTGAATCTGGTTCTTAGTTTTCTAATGTGTCCTCCTTTCGAGCCTCTCCACAATTGTCCTCTCAGACTTCTCACTTTGTTTACATCCTTCCTTGTGCCCATTACATTTGCCAGCAGGGTGAGTGAGATGCAGGCATTGTAATCCAAGCCTCCCTACCTTTCCATCTACCCTGACAATGTGGTGCTTCACACTAGGGCCTAATTTCTGCCAAAAGTGGTTATGCCCTTTCATGTAAGCCTATCCATCACCTTGCCTACTTTTTACGCACCCCACCACATCCTTCTAAGGAAGAGGAGAGAATCCACCGCCTTGACCTAAAAAGAGTGTTGGCTTTCTGGAAGAGAGTTCCGAGTGAATGATCAACTCTTTGTCGGTTATGTGGATGCAGAGAAAGGTCAGGCAGTGCAGAAGTGGTCTATCTCCAGATGGGTCATACTCTGAATTGAGATCTGCTGCGCACTAATGAAAAAGCAACCCTGAGGACTTGCATGCTTATTCTGCTCAAGCTACAGCTGCAACCATTGTGTTAGCATCCAGAGTTTCAGTCCTTGATATCTGTGGCAATGTGGGCATCTTTGCACACATTCACCAGACACTACTGCCTCAACAGTCAGGTCTGTAGGGAGGGGTACCGTTCAGCCCTGCAGAACGATATTGGTTCGCAGACCATCCTCTGGGTATGGTTTTGTTTGGGTATCTATTCACAGGTAAGGAATCTGCAACTAGAAGTCTCTATCAGATGAACAAGTTATTTAACTTCGGTAATGCCTTATCTGGTAGAGACATAGTCTAGTTGCAGATTCCTTACCCATCCTTCCTGCTCTGCAAACTCATTTCTAGGGACAGGGACTCCCCTTTCAGGGCCTTAGTTTTGACAGACCAGTAGTCAGTGTTCTTCATGGCTCTGCGCATCTGGCATAGAGAATCGTGAAAAGAAACTGACTTCAGCGCACTGGGGAGATGCCTACATAGGATCCACAATGTCATATCCAGCTGTGACGACGGATGCAGAGCTAATCGAAGCCACCTTAACGGCATGCAGGAGTACTGCTTATAAATTTCTCCAGATCAAGCTGACACCTGGGGGAAATTCACAGGTACGTAATCTGCAAGTAGAATATGTCCCTACCAGATAAGGCATTAACGAAGGTAAGTAACTTGTTTTTCAGAATCAAATATCTTATGAATTTTGCATTGCACTGCCAGATAGACTCGTTTGAAAGGCCCAGTGCATGGCCTTGATTTTTGGGCCTGTCAGGGGCCCACTGCGCCAAAAATAACGCTGCACACATTGGCCCTTACAAGCTAGCGTATGAAGCAGGGCCACAGTGCATGATAGGCCAGTTCAATAGTAAACTGAAGCAAAATAGTAGTGTTGCCTGTTGAAAGAGAGAGAGTTATTTTTTACATTTTCCTGATCAGTTATGTTTTACATCTTCTAAAGGAAGCATTAAATGTTGTTCAATGCCATTGAGAAAATAAATGATCTATAAAGGCCATTTAAAAGCGGCTCAATGAAATGAGGATGAATTGCAGAATTATAACAAAACATGAAATTGTAAATATGCATATTCATGTTTTGTATACCGTTCCAATTTTGTTTGTTTGAATAATGTTTGGGGAATACTTTACACAGCTCTTTGGACAATGCAAGCCCTCTGATTGGCTGCTCGCAACATGAGAAAAATGTTCCTAGCAGCCATTACAGGACTCTGGGACCTACACTAAAGCAACAAAATTATATAAGGGGGCGAGATAGAGATAACCTGCCCCCCTATGGGGGGATCCCCATCTCGCACTGGGGCCAAAAGAAAAAATAAATGACAACTTTTACCATGATCCCAAGGTACTCTTGTGGGATGCAGCAAAAAACAAAACGAATGCGTACGCCAGCAGGAATGCTGTGATTGTCTGGCCACAGCCTGACTAGAAATTTGCAGCCACCATTTTAGGGAACGGGGCACAGTCCCCGAGGCTGATAACTGATGTGAAAAGTGGCAGAAGGGGGTCAGGGTGGAGTTACCCTGCCCCCAGGGCAGTCATATAGGAGGCTTGGTAGGTAAAATTATGACATTAGAATTAATTTTTTCCACGCCTCACAATGCTTGCCAATACATCGTGGTGCTCAGTACAACACCTCCCCCGTGTAACGTCGTGACATAGTTGCAAATATCATTGACAAGAAAAAAATACATTGAGAGAGTTAGTTATACTTTAATTTATTCAGTCAGAGTAGCACTGAGAAACTCATGCACCCAGTCACGGACCCACTCAGACACTGATGCAGTCACTCAGACCCACTCACTCCCTCATGCACCCATTGACAGATACACTCACACCCTGACGCACCCATTGACAGATTCACTCACACCCTGACGCACCCATTGACAGATTCACTCACACCCTGACGCACCCATTCGCAGACCCACTCACCTCAAGCACCAATTTGTAGACTCACCCACATCCTCATGCATCCATTCAAAGATCCACTCTCACGAACCCATTCGATGACCCAGTCACATGCACCCATTCACAGATTCACTCACACCATGATGTACCCATTCACAGACCTACTCACACCCTCATGCACCCATTCACAGACCCAGTCACACCATCATGCACCCATTCATAGGTCTACTCACACCCTGGCACACCCATTCAAAGACCCAGTCACACCTTCACGCACCCATTTACAGATCCACTCACACGCCGATGCAGCCATTCACAGAACCACTCAGTCTCCTGCACCCACTCACAGCCCCACTCAGATCCTCCCGCACCCACTCACAGACCCACTTAGATACTTGCGCAACCATTCACAGATGACTTAGACGGTCACACACCCACTGAAACCTTCACGTACCCACTCACAGACCCACACTGATGCACCCACTGAGACACTGATGCACCCACTTCCACACCTAGACACTCTAACCCCCAGATACACCCTCTTACACCTAATCTCACTCCCAGAGAGACTGGCTGCGGCCAACCCCTGACGTGCATGGCCAAAGGGGTTGGTTGGTTACGGGTGTTGGCTGCAGGGTCTGGCCGCAAGCCAGGCCTTGCAGGCAACCCCCACCGTGCACGGCGCAAGGGAGGGTGTGCTTATAGAGGGTTGGCCTCAAGTAACTATAACTCACGCCCTATGGTTACTATAACTCGCATCCTTGCCATGCACTGCTCATTACCCCACAAATTACGGCACTCATGACATCTTTGATAACATCATTGATAATATTAGTGAAATATTTGCACTAAAATGTTTGACGAAAAAACTGCATGGTGGGAGAAGGACCCCCCACTCCCCCCCCCCCACCCCCCCCCCCCCCCCCCCCACCCCCCCCAAGTTATGGAGCCATTTTCAGCACTGGAGGCCCTGGGGCCAAAAGCATTTCTTTAAGAGGAAGGTTTTGGACAGCCCGCTCCCTCACCCATTTTTTTACCCTGGGGACTCCATCCCCAAAAATGGGAGACGTCCCCTTCCCTGAGCCTTTAATGCCCCCGGTGACCCCATCCCTCAGGGCTGGCTCACTTGTATGTCTTGGGAAGCCCACCTCTGTGACATAGACCCACACCGGCACGGCCAAAGAAACATGTTCGCCCCCATGCAGTGGGAGCATTTTCAAATTTCCCTCCAAACTGAAGCAAACGCAAAGTCTTCTCCCAGCGGGCAGGAGCTTTAAAAATGCTCCCGGTGGCTGGGAGCAGACTTGTGATCTGTTTCCTTGCCCATGCTTATGCAGGCAGGAAAACAGATTAAGATTTTGCTCCTGCCCAGAGTGAACAGCATAAATTGCTGGAGAGAAATGGGGTCCCCCATCCAAAATAGGCCAACCGGGGCTTAGCGGGGCCTAATAAGGTTTAAGGAGGATTGGCCATGTGGCCCCCTTCCCCTTTTATTTACATTTCGGCCTTAGGCAGTGGGGTCCGAGGCCTAATTAGGTTCAGGGAGGGGAGCCAAGCGACCCGATCCCTTTATTAATTACTTCTCCTCAAGAGATGGGGTCCCTGGGACCTGCATAAATTGCTGTAGGGGGATGCGGTCCCCGCATCCAAAATAGGCTCAATGAGGGGACCCTCCCTTAATAAAAAAAATTAAAAAAAGGAGGAGGGGCCAAACCCCCCCCTTCCCTTTTTATTCACATTTCAGCCTCAGGCAATGAGGTTCCTGAGGCATAATTAGGCTCAGGGAGGGGAGCCACACTAAACCCTCACTTTATTAATTACTCGGCCCCAGGGAATAGGGTCCCTGGGATCTAGTAAGGCTTGGGGAAGGGTGCTGCAGGCCTCCTCCCCTTTTTCTTAGGTTTGGCCACAGGGGATGGATCCACAGGGCCGAAAAATGCTTGGGAAGGGGTTTCCTCACACCCTTTCACCTTTTAAATTGGCTTTGTCCCAAGACAGTGGGGTCCCTGGGGCCTATGGAGGCCAATAAGGGAGACTTTCAACCCCGTCCTTCTTTTTAAATTATATTTGGCCCCGAGGATGGGGTTCCTGGGGCCCACATGCGACTCAAGGGGGGCTGCATGCCCCCTCCCCTTAGGGTTTGTACCCAGGGTATGCTTGCTCCACCTGAAGGAGTTGTATCTATAATGACATAAATGATGTGTCATATTATTCTGAGCCATGTTATACTAAAATACAGGCCTTTAATGCCGTATTATCTTATAGAGTAAGGTGTAGCAAAGCCTGGATGATGTCATCAGTTACTTCATCAATGAAATTATTTAAGATGTCATAACTGATGTCATACAACATGTCACGAGTTATGTAATATGTGAGGTCGTAAGCAGTGCAGGTGGGGGCCGCAAGTGTTTGTCACTGACCTATTCACCTAACTATAACATTACTTTAACCTTTGTTTTTTTCAGTGCACTCTTTGGAAGAGGGGGGTGTTTTGATTTTTATATGTCTGGTTACTGGTAATAAAATGCAGCAAGGTGAGTTGCCCTGCACAGGAGGTTTATACTCCAATGACACGATAGTTTGTTGTTAATTGGCCAGAAAGGTACCAAACCCAGAGTTTGTATTAATGTAATTGGTGGTAAAGGTCTATTATTCTTTATGCCCGCTCACTTGAAGCAAAAATGGAACTCAGCCACTGACAGTCGTTTGAAGCTGGTGAGCTTACATTTTACTCCTGCACAGCTTACTTTAAGAGACTTTAACTCCAACTTGACATGTGTCAGCCCCAGAATGTTATGGGTCAAAAAATTAATGAGCAGGTGTTGACGTTCGTAAAACAAAATCATGACCTCATAACATTAATTGATGCTTTGTTGTATAACAATGTTAGTGTTGAATTGTTTGATTGCTCTAAAGGTGTCAGAGGTCATCTTAAGGTTTAACTTTGATGAAACTGTTTACAGCTATCAAGTCTGTAATAATAAAACGTATTCTACTAAAAGCACTGAGTACAGCCAAGCAGCTAATCCCATTATGATCTCAAACTCAATGTTGCGCCTACAACAGAATTGCAAGTTTGGTGTAAACTGTACCCGATGTGATTGTTAGACCTCTCGATTTTTGCCAGGTAAAATATGATGCAAATCCATGTGGCAGGTTGAAGTAAATGCCCTAACCTGTCAAGCTCAAAATAAAACAAGCATTTGCAATGCAACGGGTCTCGCATTTCTCCGAGTTAGAGCTATTAGCAGTTGTAAACTCCCAACCAGACTTTTCTAGCCTCATTAAGTGAAAAACAAAATGGAGATGGAAATTGAAACTGTCTCAGGGTCGATGTCATGGAAATCGCTCGACTTCTGCAAAGTGAGATCGCGCTGCAAAAAAAGAGAAAAAGTAGTTGACAAACAGGAACAAATTGGCCACAGCACACAGAATATATTGTCCAAACATGTGGTGAGGATAAAGAATCCCTGGTGGTGCGTTGAAGGTTTGGAGGAAGTATGAGGTAAAGAGAAATCTTGAGTCTTGTTAGTAGATGGTGTCTTTATTTGTGGGTGTTAGAAATCATAATGTCATCATAGATATACAGCCAACACGTGTTTCGTCACACAAGTGACTTCATCAAGGCTGGGCCGTCCGGCCAGAGTAGTTGAGTTGGGTGTTGAGCACGTAGGTTGAAACAGGTATAAGAAGCCCTGATAAGCCTTGAGTCAAACCTGATCAACGTCGGATGTAGAGGCGCGGTAGATAGTCTTGGAGCGTCTAATGGTCCTCAAGGCTTATCAGGGCTTCTTATACCTGTTTCAACCTACGTGCTCAACACCCAACTCACCTGCTGCTACTCGGGCAGCTATACTACTCTTAGTTTCACTATCCCATTAAGATCTTCTTTTCCTTATCTTAGCCTACATAGCTGACTATTATCTACTACTCTGGCCGGACGGCCCAGCCTTGATGAAGTCATTTGTGTGACGAAACACGTGTTGGCTGTATATCTATGATGACATTATGATTTCTAACACCCACAAATAAAGACACCATCTACTAACAAGACTCAAGATTTCTCTTTACCTCATACTTCCTACAAACCTTCAACGCACCACCAGGGATTCTTTATCCCCACCACATGTTTGGACAATATATTCTGTGTGCTGTGGCCAATTTGTTCCAATTTTGTCATTGGGTACTCTGATACCCGTTTTTGTGCCTTCTGGGTAGTAGGGCACTGGGCCAAGCTGCACCAGACTTTGCTTTATCTCATATACCTGTTAAAAACTATTGTTTTACTGCCTAGAAGTGCAGCATCATTCACCCTTACTACCCTTGTGTTTCTTCTTCCCTAGTTGACAAACCGGACGGAAAACAGTGAGCCTCGTATGTTTTCAGTACTTGGTCGCTGCGCTCGAAGAGGGCTAACCACCAGAAAAGGCATGACATAGGCATGCCTTCCACTAATAAAAGAAAGCTGATTTTTAAAAGGCATGCCCACAAACCAATGAAAGACACTGACATGACATGGGCGGGGCTCCGAGCCCTTTTCTAACTACTACATGTTAGTAGCTATCGCAGGCTCGACCCTAAAAAGGTGCATTTTAAACTTATTTATGGTGTATCCTAAAACAAAACTAGTGGAAGAGGGAGGTACTCAACTTATTAAGGCTAGGGGAATCAGAGGGATCGAAGAGGGCCAGCGGCTGATTTAATTAATTGTGTTGAATGTAGAAGATGCCAGTTATCACACACAAAATATCACTGGTGTTATGTGGTGTTCACCAGTTGTTTTCCACAACAGGATGGAGATTTTTGCATCAAGGTAAGAGAGATTCAGTTCAAGCCATCCTCACTTAATTGACAGTGTGTTTTGGTACTAGCAAGTGGGTTGCTGTAGGAATATACTCCAGAGACTATGGAAGTTATAATTATCAGTCTTTATGTAAGTTTCTTGGTGAAAGGCCCCAGCCACACCAGCAGACAGATAAAGGTCTGTTCCCCAGACTCTCGAATGCCCCACATTCCAGAGATGATGCTGTCATTCCAGAACACCGCATCATCACCTGGACGCAGAACACCACATCACCTCCCTTATCCACTACCATCCCCCAAATTAAACATTTTAACTAAGGCATTAACTCTGCTTATGACTAAGGACACATATGTATGGAGCTTTGCAACAGGAAGATAAAGAAAAATTAGACAAGAGTAACAATTTTGAGAATGACACACATCTAAGACCTAATCTTGTAACTGTACATGTATTTTCCGTTCCCTTTGTTGTCTCTTTTTTAAATCCTTTGACGGATCCCTTCATGTCCACCTTCTGCCTCTGACTCCTTTTCCACTGGATAACATTTGGCAACCCTGTTGAAATTCCAAATCCTGTGATCACTTGTTTTCACAGCATTTTTAACGAAGTTCAACACTTTGAAGGGTTGACTAAATTTTTGAAGCTCTGCCTTCTTTCTGTCGAGACCTGATTTTTATCCAGTCTCACACTTGCACAGGAGTTTCTTTTACAACTTTCCTCCTATCATAGAGTTCTTTACTTCATTCCTTCTTCACTCATTCCCTCTCTCTGTACCCCTCACCATTTCCCTACCTGTTCATCTACTTCCTTCTCTCTTCACTCTGTCAGGAGATAGCTCACAATTGGGAACCCTTCTTTTGAACAATTGGAAAGGAGAGGAGACACCAGTGATAGAATGTGGCATACGGCAGTATTCACTAACTTTTTTCCTCATTTCATTTCCCCATGCCGCACCAAACCAGAGACTGTTGCGAAGTTTCCTTGAGCACTTTAATAAGGCACTTAAAGCCATTTCACTCAGGGTGATACATCGCTGATTTCTTGTGCCTTATTCCTCTATTTTTCAAAAGCATTTCAGCCACTTCAGAGGTAAGTTGAACGCCATTGTCAGTGAGTATAGGTAAGTTTCCCACTCAAAAGGTTCCTCCAAAAATTCAACAATCACACTTGACTCTACTGAGTTTACAAATTGAATCCCAGGCCACCACGAATACATGCCAACACAAACAGTCACACACCTGTCACATGATGTCAATTTGACTGGGCCTAATATGTCCAAGGCAATGTCTACCCCAGGTCTCGACACTTCCTCTCTCACTACCATGAGCTGAGTCCTGCATTTAAGTATCTTGTAATACCTCACACATTCCACTCAATTTCTAACATCATTCTCTATCAACAAATCCATGGCCGGCATCAGTAATTTTCTCAGACCCTTTCCTTGGTCTTAGATATTCCCATATGGCTGGCATGTGCATGCTCAACCAGTCTTTTCCTTAACTTATGCGGCAGAACCAACTTACTGCCCCTCATCAACAACCAGTTTACCACTGCTAACTCAGTCTTTACTTGCCAGTAACCCTGAACTTCCTAATCACTTTTGTATATTGTTCTCCAACCTTCCAAAACCATCTTGATCACTTTTTGCAATACAGCATCATCTACAAGTTCTTTATTCCACTGTGACTCCTGAATCATGCGATCCATTATCAAACACACCTACACCTCTTCGTCAAAGTCTTCCCCAGCAGAATTACTATCATCATCATCTTCACCAACTTGAGTGTTGCACAACCTCGAAAAAGTCTGCCTGTATGTTACCTGCACCAGGTACATAACACACTATAAACTTGAATTCTTGAAGTGCTACAGCTCATTTACGGATGTGTTGGGACACTAAATCAATGCCTTGTTTTGAAAAAAAAAAAACTCTTTAAGAGGATTATGACCTGTCATGATCTTAAACATATGTTCCTTCTTGAGCTTCCTCACTGCCCAGAATACACCCAAAGCCTCTTTCTCAACCCCTGAGTAGTACAGTTCAGTTCCTCTCAAACTTCTCAAGATAAACAAACCTGTCCTGCTCTGACCACTAGACTTCTGCATCAAGACAGCCCCCCAGCCTTTGGAACTAGCATCAGTCATCAAAATTGTTTCATCATTGATGTCAAAGCTGCCTATCTCAGATGGGTCTTCTAGACTATTTTTTATGTCCACAAATTCCTCTTCACACGACATGCACCAAAGAAATTCTTGGCCCTTGCCAAGCAACACCCTCATGTTTTTAGTTCTCTCCGCAAATATGGGAACAAATGTATTATAAAATTTAGCCAACCCCAGAAATTTCATTATTTCTTCTTTGTTTTGAGGCAATGGTAGATCTTTGATGGCTTTGACCAACACACTTTTTGGCTGAATACCTGTCCTGTGAGCATGTGACCTAAATATTCAATTTGTGGTACATAAAATTTGCACTTCTTTGGTTTCAGCCGACACTTCTGTAACCTTTCAGGGACTTCATTCAGTCCTCTATCATGTTCACCAACTTCAGTCTCAGATATCAGAATGTCATCTTGATACAGCTTTACCCCTTTAACACATTTCAAAACTCCCTCCATCTTCCTTTGAAAGACAGAGGCAGCAGAAAGCCAAATGGCACCTGCTGGAATTTGAAGGTGCCGGAAGGAGTGACAAAAGTGGTGAGTTCCTGGGAAGAGGGGTGTATTTTAATTTGATGGTATGCCGACTTTAGGTCCAGTGTGGAAAAGTGCTTAGCACCATTCAGGGAACACATGATTTAGTTAATATTAGGGAGTGCATAATGATCCCCCACCATCGACTTGTATAGTTCCCTGAGGTCCACTCAGAGTCTGGCCTCTCCGTTGGCCTTGCGTACCATTACAACTGGTGCAACCCACTCTGAGGTCTCAACTTCTTGAATAAGGCCATTTTCAATGAATATGTCCAGCTTCTTCCTCGTATTTTCCTTTACTGACATCGGAACACCACGTACATTGGCAACCTTGAGTTGCGTTTTAGAGTTAAGTACAATCATGTGTACGTAGTCCTTGAGACATTTCAACCTTTTTTCAAAGACATCAGGACATCTCTCCACAGATGCCTCACTACATGTTATTTTTCTGAAGCGGGGATATTTTTGACTCTAACCGGATGGTCTTCATTAGGATCCAAATACACATTCAAGTAACGTTGGTGAATCAAACTAATGAGGGAATCTCTCTTGACTGACACATACATTTTCCCAGGCAGTATATGATCCTTGAATTCAGTAGTTCCCCAGAAGTACACTAGTAGTTTAATGGGTTCCCCTCCATACCCTTTTGGTTTTACATCTGGTTTAAGTAATTTTACCTTTGTTTTCAGCTTTTGTTCATAAATCGCTTCAGGTATAAACGTTATTTTTGCACCTGAAACAAACATATTCTTAACTGATTCACCATTGACTTGAACTGTGTCAAAAGGCCCATCAGGTGACTTCCCCCCCTTTGGTTTGAAGTATGGTGACTCCACCAACCAACCTCTTACCACCATCATCATCATCATCATCATACTCAACCTCCCTCACTTTCTTGCTAGTAGCTCTACCATACGTCTCAAAATGGCCCTTCTTCCCACAATTGTTGCATACCACCTTCCACCCGGGACAATACTTGAAATTGGCAATATGGCCTATATTCCTACATCAATAACATTTTCCAGAAGACGTTTTAGTGACTTTGGTACTTGCTTTTCCCTAAACCACCTTATTTTTTGAAGATTTGTCTTTAACAGACTTCACAACCACATTCTCCGTTTTATCCGTGCTCATAGCACTGCCTTTAATAACCTCCATAAATACCCTAGAGTGTTCATGCATTTTTGCCATTGTGAGTACTTCTTCCAAGGAAGGTTTGTCTTTCTGCCTCACCCTTTACTTAGTTTTTTCTAATGAGCACCCCAACATAAACTGATCTCTCAGTCGCTACCAAAGTTGCAAGTTGACGCCAGTCTGTGCAACTCTGTTACATATTGCTCAACTGATTCAGATTGTCTTTGCATTCTCTTACCAAACTGATAGCGCTCCAATGCAGTGCTCATTTTAGGTAAATAATGCAGATCTATTTTTTTCCAGGCATGTCTCATATTCATTGAGGTCTGCAGCTTCACTAACTAATAAGTCAGTAAGGGGATCAAATACCTCCTTCCCTTCTGTGTCTAGACAGTGCATCAACAATGACATTTTACGTTCAGCGCTTAGTGATGTGTCACACACCGTTGCATAATGGTGGAACGCTTTTTTCCCTTTTATTCAAAGTACCGGTGGGCCACCCGGTGAGGTCAGAAAGAAAGGAGGAAGTTACAGAAATGAAACTTGGTTGCTTTGAGCATTATTTGTCAATTATTGTCGTATACTGAAAAATTTCTATTTGTATATTTTGTTTTTGAGAAATAAAGTTCTGAGTTATTTCTTTGTGGGTGTTCCATATTTCCACCCTGTTGTTAAAGTATGTGCTTATCACTGGTATTAAAATATTGTCTGAGGAATTCGTTTGAGACTAACTTACGAACCTTCCTGTCATGTCACTCATTAAACACCAGCAGAGACCATTACAATGGACAAACGTGCCAAATTGATGGACAGAAATTAGGAAAACCCTTTTTCTGCGTATTTAAATATAACCCACATTAGAACTGGAACAATATTAACGGTAACTTTCTGTCATCAGCGGAATTAACAACAATGATTAAAAAAAAGTTTAAGCAACTTGTGTTGCTAGAGGGAACAATGTTGGTGTTTTGCATAATGTAAGAAGGTACTAGTTTCTTTATTTATTTACACTACTTTTTCATGTCAACATATTGCCTTTTGACCAATGGCTGAGCATCCTGCAGAATAGAGGTCAGTAGCAGAATCCTATCATCTTTCATGCTCGACCATTCTGAATTGCTTCTTTCTTGCCAACTAGTCACTGATAGTTCTCCCAAATTCAGTGTATCTTTCTTTTCGTATATATTTCTCTCTGAATCCCTTTTTAGGTCTGCACTGACAGTGCAGCTGACAAACCTTTGTTTATAATGGGCTTTGGGGGTGCCCCCTTCAAACACTGGCAGTTTTTTGACCAGCATAATTCACCCACTGACTTGAGAATATTAATCACATCTTGGTTCAGACCACAGTAGTATTTCTCTGTCATCTGGTGCTACTGACTGTTACTGTGTATCTTTCAGCATCCAATGCAGTGCTTGATAGACTGCTTTACAACTGCAGTCTTCTCAGCCCACTGCCGCTGGGTCTCTTGCATATCTCTCACGCCTCATTCTCCTGGCTGGTTCCTCCATCCCACTCCTTCCTCTCCCACCTGTGTGCTCCTCGTTCTCTCCTTCCCACTCTTCCCTGTGGTGTTTTCTCAAGAGTGCCACCTGGACCAAATATATATATATTTGTTTTTTAGGTCGTGCCTACCAGACAGCGCTTAGGCTGTCTGTTATGAGACATACTCGGTGATTACCAAAAATATAGTGTCTTAGAGCCCATCCATTGTTTACCATTGGTTAACTTTCCTCTCACTCACATTTCTGGCCCCCTACACATTGTGTTGCTATCTGTGGTCAGTATGCTTCACACACACACACCTCCAATGACACGCTTGACCTCGTGTACTTCACCTCCATTGCTTTCATGCCCGTGTGCTTCACCCTCACCCTTCATTGCTCTCGCCTGTTGCTTCTCCCCACCCCCTCCCTCTGTGTTGCTTCCTTAGCCTGCCCCACTCCCCCTCTTTCAATTGTTGCCTCACTTCCCCTCCCTGGCCCTCCGTGTTATTTTGGTCACGGAAACCCCATGGTTTGTCCCCCGTTCTCCCCCCACACATGCAATCTCTGTGTTCCTTCCTCCTACTCTGCCATCTGCGATGCCATAGTGGCGCTCTGTGTTGCCTCCTCCCTACTTTTATATTTTTCCTTTTCTCCACTGTTTTTTTTAGCTAGATTGCACTGTACCGGGAATGCTGTACATCAGTGGTTCCTAGCCTGTGGTCTGTGGACCCCTGGGTGTTTGCAAGGACTCCTCAGGGGGTCCGCGACTGCTTAAACAAATTAATAATATTAAGTGTATATAAATAAAGTGGCTAACACGTACTGTAAATGTCAAGTAATTTGAAATTGTCTGCAAATAATTAAATCAGTATCCCCAGATTGATTTGTGGGAGCAGTGCAGGTTCATCAAACAGAATATAGTATGGACAATGTGTGTCTTCAATTGAATTTAGAAAAACTCCAACCTTCCTAATAAAATTAAATATTTTGTTTTTTCATTTATTTATATTTGTTTACAAATTAACCCCTCTCTGCCAGTCCGTTTCCCCTCCTGTGCCGAGCCTTTTTTTTTTTTGCTATTTGGGGCAGTTCACGCTTAGGCCCTCATAACTTTTTGTCCACATAAGCTACCCACGCCAGATTTGTGTCCTTTTTTTCTAACATCCTAGGGATTCTATAGGTACCCAGAGTTTGTGGGTTTCCCTGAAGGAGACCAAGAAATTAGCCAAAATACAGTTAAAATTTTGTTTTAAAAAAAAAATGGAAAAAGGCTGCAGAAGAAAGGTTGTGTTTTTTCCCCCTGAAAATGGCATCAACAAAGGGGTTGCAGTGCTAAAATCACCATCTTCCCAGCTTTCAGGAACAGGCAGACTTGAATCAGAAGACCACATTTTTCAACACAATTTTGGCATTTTACTGGGATATAACACATTTTTGCTATCTTTGTGCTTTCAGCCTCCTTCCAGTTAGTGACAGAAATGGGTGTGTAACCAGTTCTGGTTCCCGGACAGCTAAACATTTCTGAAAAGTAGACAAAATTCTGGATTCAGCAAGGGGTCGTTTGTGTAGATCCTTCAAAGTTTTCCTACAGAAAGTAACAGCTAAAATAAATAAAAATATTGAAATTGAGGTAAGAAAAAGAGCGATTTCTGTCCACGTTTTCTTCTATAACTTTTTCCAGCTATGGCAGAGTTTTGAAAGCAATGTACCGTTACGTCTGCTGGACTCTTCTGGTTGCATGGATATATAGGGCTTGTAGGTTCATCAAGAACCCTAGGTACCCAGAGCCAATAAAGGAGCTGTACCTTGCAATGGGTTTTCTTTGTTTACCGGGTATACAGCAGTTCATTTGGTGAAATATAAAGAGTGAAAAATAGGTATCAAGGAAACCCTTGTGTTTCCAAAATGGGCACAAGATAAGGTGTTGAGGAGCAGTGGTGATTTGCACATCTCTGAATTCAGGGGTCCTCACACTAGCATGTGAATTAAAGGGCATTTCTCAAATAGATGTCTTTTTACACACTGTCTTACATTTGGAAGGAAAGCATTTAGAGAAAGACAAGGGACAATAACACTTGTTCTGCTATTCTGTGTTCCCCCAAATCTCCCGATAAAAATGGTACCTCATTTGTGTGGGTAGGCCTAATGCCCGGGACAGGAAATGCAAAATGGACACATCACATTTTTACATTGAAATCTGATGTGTTTTTTTTAACGTGCCTAGCTGTGGACTCTAGCTCAGCCAGCACCTATGGAAACCTACCAAACCTGTGCATTTTTTAAAACTAGACACCTATGGGGCTCCAGGATGGGGTGACTTGTGGGACTTTCACCAGGTTCTGTTACCCCGAATCATTTGCAAACCTCAAGGTGAAATTGATACCTCGCTCGTGCAGTTGGGCCAAATGCCTGTGGCAGGGAAGAGCCAAAAACATGTCTAAATTGAGGGGGAAGCAAAGCGGGTCCAAAAGGGCGGTTTGGGGAAAAAAAACGCTTTTAGACTGAAGTGGGGCAGAATTGTTATCGGTATAGATGCAACAGTGCTGGGTACTAGGAATTTTGTGGATTTGTGCGGATTCCGGAAGGTTCCATCACAAAAATGTGGGGAAAATGTGTGATTTTAAATGAAGTTGGAGGTTTGCAGGCCATTGTGGTTAAGAAAATGGTGGGGTGCATGTGAAGCACACCACCCTGAACTCATCCAGATCTTTAGTTTTCAGATGTGTCTTGGTCGCGTAGATTTTTCTAAATGGCAGTGTCCCAAAATCCAAAAACTGGAGCCCTCACCATTCCAAGTGGGACGATTTTAATAGCTAGACAAACTCTCATGGCCCAACTGTAACACCCAAACCCAAAATAATCAAATGTCCTCTTGCTTGCCGTTGAGATAAGATCTTTTAGTGTGCGGGGGGCAGAGCTGATAGATTGTTACCCCCTTCAGTTGGGGTGGGGGCATAACCATGCCCATACTGGTTGGTAGCCAGCACCTCATTATTATTATTATTATTATTATTATTATTTTTAATTCCCTGGCATCTAGGAGGCTTTCTGTCCCCCCGGGGAGTGGATCTGGGGTAACAACTTTGGTCCCTTTTATTTGGGATGCGAGTATGGCCATACCCCCACCTTATGTTTTTGAAAAAAAAAGAAACCCTGGTGAGCTTCCTGCCCCCCTTGGGGGCAGATGGTCCTTGCAAAAATAGGCTGATCTTCCCCCAAACGGGGCAGAAATGGGCAACTGTAATGTGCCCCATGGGGAGTGACCCTTGCCCATGAGGATGCCCCCATAAAACGAAAGACACACACACCAATCTCTGGTGCCTAAGTGGTTTCTGCCGCCCTGGGGGCAGATCAGCCTAATGAAATAGGCCGATATGCCCCCAAGGGGGGCAGAAATGGCCTAAAATAAATGTTTAGGCTGGGGTCCCTGGCTTCCAGTAATGACATAGTGGGGGTTTCCGGATTCCTGTAACGTTTCAGTGATGGTCCTCGGGCTCGAGTAATGATATAGTGGAGGTCCACAGAAGTCCAAAGGTTGGGAACCACTGCTGTACATCCTGGCTAAAAACCATTTGCAAACCAGTAAGTTGCAAAGGCGAGGCCTACTGGCTTTACCGTTCGTTTGAACGGTTTACAAGAAATGAAAGGAAGTTTATAATTGAGGCATCTTTACATTCATGATGGTCTTCTTTTTGTTTGTAGGGCAAAAAAGTGGGCTGGCCCTTTAACTCATTCCTCTACTGTTTCTGTTGGGCAGATAAACACAGATTTGCAGATGGCACTTTGCTGCCCATTTTTTTTGCTCCTAAACATTGTTCCGTTTTATTCCGTTTATGCGTTTGAGGTTTAATATATTTTGTCCTGTAAGTTCTCTTAACTTTTAACATTTAGTTCTGGTAGTTTAGAAGTTGGAATTGCATCGTTACTCTTAACTGCTTGGGCTTAAGTCTATTAAACACGATTTATATAGGGAAAACTCTAATTTCGAGCCCATTTAGTCATGGTTCATTGTTTTACCATCGAAAGCAGCTGAATCATCTTGAGGGATCTATGTTTTTCTGTTCAGTCCGTAGAAAGATCAATAGTCTGACATGGCTTTTTTATTGGATGTGATTTGTCAAAATGTTGTCTGCCAAACTTTGAATTGAATGGAACCTGCAGCACAAATAATGTGTATTAATTTCTATCATCTGTTATAAACAAGGCCTTTATTGCAGTGTGTAGAACATGGATTGCATTTCTTTTTTTCAATCTTCGTAGACAAAATAGGAAGGTAATTAATTTTTAGTGTTTAAGAAGTTGTCTGTAGGCTACTGGAATTCCTAGAACACGGGTAAAACGAATATCAAGCGATAAACGCCTCTGGCTTCACTGGATCACACTGTACTTATTCATTGCTAATTTCAAAAGATTAATTTACCTCTAAGGTTAAAAGCACTTCTGTATTGTATTATATCCTCGCTTCTATATTTTCACATCAAAAAATCTTCATCCAGATCATTTAGTGTAGTCAGTATGTGCATTTCAAATGCGCAGATTGTTTACGCCATTTCAAAGTGACAAGGAATATTTTAAGACCTAGATGGAATGATTTTTAAGTCTGCAAGAGACAGTATTAGCTGTGTCTAAGAGTTTATACCATTCATACCTACAGAGAGAGGCAGCAGGTCAGCCTCTCTCAACCAGTGATGTTGTGAGTGCCATTCGCATATTGCCCAGCCCATATTCATCATCATTGGTTGCTTCTAAGTGCCGTTTGTGGTACAATTTAGTTTTTCTATTCACCGCCAATTTTGTTTCTACAACAGTTGCTTGAGTATGTGTGAGGAGGGCATCCTTACATATTGGCTTGTGTAGCCCACATTGCCGGTTGGTACAATAATCACTTAGCGGTTCAGCCCGGTTGGTACAATAATCACTTAGCGGTTCAGCCCTATATGTCCCCTCCTATGTCTGTTACGCTATGCTGAGAGTCCTAGGGGTCCTAGAATTCAGAGCAGAATCTTACAACTTAAACGCTGAGTGGAAAAAGGCACCATGAAGGAGAGAGGAAGCAAGGTTCAACACAGGAGGATGGTTATGTGTATGTGTGGCGGGGGGTGGTATGAAGTTTGTTAAATCTGTCAGCCTTAGGGTGGTCTTCCTGTTGGGTTGTGTCCTTTGTGCCTCCTGCGCGACCGCACAATGGAATGTGGAATGTAAGGAATGTAGAATGTTGGTTTGTGAATGTGGGTTGTGGGCGGCAGTTGCAACAGAGGAAGGGAAGTGGCAGACGGAAGGAAAAGCTGTTAAGTTATGACTTAATAAAACTTACTTCAATCAAGAGAGTGTCTGGATCCGATACTTTTCAGTGGCGACGAGGGTCCTGCTACATGTTCCTGCTGCATGAAAATTGTGTCCGCAGCTTTTCCCTCCATCGGTGTTGAAGTTGCTTCTCTGTGTCGTCGTACGGTCGTGGAAGTTCGCACTACTTCCGAGGGGAGAAGTGAGGAACTGCCGCCGCTAGAAGAATTTAACATTTGAGGATCCTCCCTCTCTCTCTCGTTCATCTTTGCTCATCTAGTGCGCGTCCACCGCGTTTTATGTGCATTCTCTGCGGCCATATTGTTGCGTGTCACGCACACCCTTGGTGACCATTTTTAATATACGCAGCGGCCATATTACTGCGTGTCACGGTGACACGCACACCTCCAGCGGCCATTTCCAGATTCTAGTGATGCGCACACCTTGAGCACGCGTATTTTGCACCGCCCACTACTTGGTATTAACTACAGCGTGTCACGGTGGCACGCACACCTTTTCTTTAACAAAGGAAAAATAAAGAAATAGAAAAGATCACTTACAGAAACGGTTATTCAGCGCGTCATGGTGATGCGCACACCTATTTCTGTTGAAGGTACATTTGTTGTGTGCAATTAGTGGCACTTTTCTGGCTTCATTTTTGTACTCTGTTACCTATTTACCAGTTTCAATTTTACTTCACCCTGTTGTATTAATAACCTGTATCCATGCAGCAGTCCATTACACCACCACCTCCTTTTGTTCCTAATCCGACTTTGCCGGATGCTGATTGGGAACAGTGGAAAGAGGCATTTGAGTCATATTTAGATGTTCTTGAGGGTGAAACTTTCACTCACAAGAGGAAATATGCTATTTTTAGACATTGCCTTGGCAGTGAAGGGCGGAAAATTTTAAAATATATTCCTAAAGTGCCAGTATTGACTATTGAAGGTGAAGGTGATGGTGTTGAAGATGAGTATAGTACTGCTATTAAATCTATGGACGTAAGATTTAAGAAGTGTAGAAATGTTACGTTGGAAAAGCACAAGTTTTATAAGAGAGAACAAGTCGAAGGAGAATCTGCATCCAGTTATGTCGGTGCTTTGAGACTGTTGGCAGTTTCATGTGAGTACAAAGAATTTGAAGAGGAAATGATAAAGGATCAGCTTGTGGAAAAAACCAACAACAAAAAAGTACAAGAAGCGTTATTATCTACACCTAATTTAACTTTACAAAAGGCATTGGAAATTGCCACCAGAATTGAAAGTACTGTTGCATTCATGGAACAGATGTCGGTTTCTGAAGTCAAGAATCATACTTCACGTTCTGATGTATTTGCTATAAAACCAAAGTGTAAGAAAAATAACAAGATGGGTGAGGGTTTACAATCTACTGGGACTAAATCTGAGAAGAAACCTTTTAAACCTTTAGAATGTTACAGATGTGGTAGCACTTCTCCTTTGGGCAATGCTAAGTTTTGTCCTGCCATGGATAAAATGTGTGCTAAGTGTTATAAAAAAGGCAATTTCGCAAGAGTGTGTAAATCTAACAAGGCTGATAATGCTGATAGATCCAACTCCAATCGGGTTAACAGCGTAGTTACTAATAGTTGTGTTTCTTCCAGCAGTGATGATGGGGAAGTGTTTTTAGTACAAGACAATGAGAGCGTTCATAAGAAAAGACTATTGTTCAGTAGAGATTAATGGAGTCCTGGTCCACATGATGGCTGATTCTGGGTCACCTTTCACACTTCTGAGCGAGAGTAAGTGGAACAATCTGTTTAAAGTCCAAGGGGCCATTTTGAATCAATCTAATATTCGGCCTATTGGATATGGTGGAAGTTCCATCGAAGTGCTCGGAGAATTTTAAGCTGAACTTAAATTTAAGAACAATACCATACGGTCGACTGTATATGTTGCTAAAGATGATGCATGTTTATTAGGCTGGTTTGATCAAGGTAAATTAGAATTGATACTAGATCCAAACAATCCTGAACAAGTCATACTGAGGGATGAGTTCTTACAAGTGTCTACCATTATGAGTGATAAATTGGAAGTGCGTTATCCTGAAATTTTTAGAGGTGTTGTGGGACTATATAAAGGATTCGCTCATAAAATCAAGATTAAGAAGGACGCTCAACCCAAGGTTCATAGAGTACGGAAAGTTCCCTTCACTCTTAAAGATGATTTTAAGAAGGAATTAGATAAATTGTGTTTTCAGGGCATAATTGAACCAATTGAGTCATCTGATTGGGTTGCTCCTGTAGTTCTGGCTCGCAAATCGAATGGTCAGTTGCGTATGTGTGTTGACTTACGCAATCTTAATGATCAAATTTGGGTGGATCAATTTCTCCTTCTGAACATTTCTGAAATGTTATCTTCGATTAAGGGTGCTAAGGTGTTTTCGCTACTCGACATGACATCAACATATCATCAAATTAATTTACATCCAGACTCTAGACACTACACTGCTTTCATAACACCTTTTGGTTTATTCCAATTTAAACGTATGCCGTTTGGTCTTGCATCTGCGTCTGCTGTCTTTCAGAGGACTGTTGATAGCATGTTTAGGGAATTGAATGGTGTGAAGGCCTTTCAAGACGACATTTTAGTTTACGGTAAGGATGAGCAGAAACATGATGAGCGATTAAGTTATGTTTTAAACACGTTAAATTCGAAAGGGGTAACTTTAAGTTCTACTAAGTGTCGTTTTGGAGTACCTACTGTTAATTATCTGGGTTTTGAATTGTCGGCTGATGGCATCAAACCCAAAGGATGTTTAGTGGAATCTATCCCAAATTTTGGGAGTCCAGAGAACAAAGATCAATTGCGGTCTTTCATGGGTTTGGTAGAGTTTTACGCCCGATTTATCCCGAATTGTTCAGAGAAAATGTATAACTTAAGGAATCTTTTAAAAAAGAATGTCAAGTTTATATGGGACGAGCATTGTAATAACGAGTTTGAACATATTAAACACGAGATTGCCCAAGCAATTCCTTTGAAACCGTTTGATACTAAGGATCACACCATCATCATGACAGATGCCAGCCAAAAGGGGTTGGGTGCTGTGTTATTACAAAGGAGGAATGGCAGGGAAGAAGTGGTGGCATTTGCTTCACGGAGTTTGAAGGGTGCTGAAGCAACGTATTCAGTAATTGAACGTGAGGCTTTGGCGTGCTGGTGGAGCATTAATCATTTTAAACAATACGTTTGGGGCTCAAGATTCACGGTGAGAACAGACCATAAACCATTGGTTCAATTGTTTACTGCCAAGGGTGCTGAAAAAGCTACTCCCAGGATTGCCAAGTGGCAATATTGTTTGTGCGATCATAATTTCAAGGTGGAATATGTGCCGGGTAAAAAGAATATTTTGGCCGATTGTTTGTCTAGGTTGCCTAGCACGAATTCGTTAAGTGAATCTTTTGCTGAAAATAGTTCCAGGACCGATGATAATGATATTGTTATTTGCTCTATCAATGAGCAATTGGATGGTGCGTTGAATGAACAAGAGTGGAGAAACGCTTGTGAAGATGATCACGAAATGAGATTGGTTATGGATGCCGTGATTTCTGGTTGGTCGCATTGGGCCTCTGACGAAGAGATAAGGAATAAGTACAAACATATCTTTGACGAGTTGTCGATAATAGGAGGTTTGTTATATAGATCCAATCAGTTAGTTGTGCCATGTGGGATGAGAAACAAAGTTTTATTCTTGGCACATGAAGGTCATATTGGGATGCGAGCCATGAAGCGCAGGATAAGAGAAAGTTTTTGGTGGCCTGGAGTTGACAAGTGTATTGAACATTTTGTGAGGGATTGTATATATTGTGCTACCAGTGATAAGTCCTAGGTTACAGTTCCAAGCCCAATTGAAGCAGTGTGCGTGCCAGACAAGCCGTGGAGTAAACTTGCAATTGATATCATTTGCCCAATGGTGTTGTCTCATGGGATCCAGGAATATGGGATGGTTTTAATTGACTTCTACAGCCGATGGCCCGAAGTAAAATTTGTGGAGACTCCTGATACAAATAATGTGGTCCAATGGTTAGAAGAAATGTTTGCTAGAGAGGGTATTCCCGATGAAATTTTGACAGATAATGGTCCTCAATTTACTTCCTTGCAATTTATGAAGTTCATGCAACTTTTAGGAATCAAACACGTGAAAACCTTGTTGTACCATCCAAGAAGTAATGGCCTTGTGGAGAGATTCAATAGAGTCCTGAAGGACAATATTCAGTTGTCCAAAGCAAGTGGACTACATTGTAAGTCAGAATTGGCAAAATTATTATGGACAGTACGCACTACGAATAATTCTGATACGCATGTTCCACCGTTTGTTTTGTTGCGGGGTCGCATTCCATCCTCAAAATTGTCAAAGGAATGGATGGGTCCTTTTAGTGTTCCATGGTACAAGGTTGACAACGTGGATGATAAACGCATGACTGCTCAACAAAGGTATACGTCTAATTCTCAAAAAAAGCGTTATCGCAAATGTGAGTGGAAGGAGGGTGATTTGGTTAAAGTAAAATATCCGAGGGTTATGGTCAAAGGTATGTCCAAATTTAGTGGTTGGAAGAAAATAATTCAGGTGGGTGATAGTGCTGTCAAATTGGACGATGGCAAGTGGTGGAACAAGAGCAATGTATCTGTACCGAAGATTGGCGATAAAGATTGTGAACTGTGTGTAGATGTCAATAGGCGGATCATGAATGACAATGTTCCTAGATCATCTGTTCCGTGTGTTCGTCCTTCCAGAACTGTTAAAGTTCCTAAAAATTTTGATGACTATGTGATGTTGTTAAGCAACACTTCATGATGTAATTGTTATTTTGGGTGTCATGACTTTAGGACATCCTTAGTAATGGATGTTATTAGATAACTAGATTAATTGTATAGAAATATGGTTTGTTTTTACCAAATAATATAAGGGAGAAGATGTGTTGGGTTGTGTCCTTTGTGCCTCCTGCGCGACCGCACAATGGAATGTGGAATGTAAGGAATGTAGAATGTTGGTTTGTGAATGTGGGTTGTGGGCGGCAGTTGCAACGGAGGAAGGGAAGTGGCAGACGGAAGGAAAAGCTGTTACGTTATGACTTAATAAAACTTACTTCAATCAAGAGAGTGTCTGGATCCGATACTTTCCACTTCCCCCAAATGTTTTAAGCTTTTTGCCTTCTCCCCTTCTGTTTTGCTCACTTTGTTCTTGTTGGTCTTAGCACTCTGTGCACTTTGCCACTGCTGAAGTGCTTGTGCTCACTCCAAGGCGTTTTCCTTGTTTGCACCTGCGGCACATGGCACTCTTGCTACGTTCATGTTAAGTGCACCGGCATACATAAGGGAATGCAACCACATCTGTGTGCAAATTCACCCTAGAGATATATTCAAAATACCATTTGTACCTTTGAACCTCGCTTTTTAGATGCGAAAAGAGCAGCCCGAGGGCTTTGAGAGATGGTAGTATTTCACTGTAACATTTTACATTCATTTATTTTAATCATTGAAATTTACATCTGTTGAAGGTTTTTATGCCTCACTTTGTTTTTGTCTGTTTCTGTATACTTACCTGGATTAATTTGCCTGTGACATGCCACAATATCTGTCACGTGAGAGTTAATTGTATGGACACAATCAGGGCACAGGTCCTAAAAAAAAATGAGGGGGGGGGCTACCAAGTTAGTATGCAAGTGACATCACAGCACATAACATCGCATGTGCCATTACAGGAAGTGACATCCCAGGAAGCAGCATGACAACCCATGACTTTACCAGATGTCACATCATAAGAAGTGACATTGATCTAAAGACCTCACACGTATGTTTAGTAAGTCTATCATGAGTACTTTTGAGCTCCTTATGAGTATACATAGAAACACTCCTTGCATGTAACGCCTACCTGACGCAAGGTAACTCAATGCACGGCAATGTGCTGCCCTGCGTTTGTGTGTTTTTTTTTAACAAAATCAACTCATCCAGGATTTGTGTGACACTATAAATCCCAAACTAGTTTTTGTCTCAGGGTTGCACCAGAAAAGTGATGCAACCCTAATGCAAAATCTGCATCTCAATGTATGCATTTGTTATTAAAAAGTCTGCCACAAGGAAATTAGGAGTAAGAATAAACGGGACAGTAAATCTGTTCTGCTTAATTGGTTGCAAAGTCTGAATTTAAAAATATCTTATAATGTTAGGGCACCTGCTGCAGAGACCTTTGGGTTCCTAGTAAATCTGAGAGAATGAGAATAATTGTAAGATAACATTGATGGTTATTAAATTTGCTGAAAAGATCAGTGTTTGCCTAGTGTCAATTTTAACTCAAAGTAGCATAGAGGGTCAATGTGTCTCCTGCAAAGAACATCCGTGTTACCTGCAGGAGACAGATTTTTTTATTTTTTGTGGATAGGTAAGTGGGTTACTGCTTTTAACACAGATACGTTTGTTACTTGCAGTGGATAAATTGTATTCCTTCTAATATAGCACAGTGAGCTTTAAAGGGCGATATGTGACTCCTACACCCTTGTAACCCTCACTGTTATATGTAACATATCCTGAACACTGATGTACTTACTTGTTTAAATGAATGTCAGTGTAATGAGTGTGTTTGATTTAAAGCTGTGACACCCTGCATTTTGATGAGTAGCTCTATAACAGAAATAAAATAAAAAAAACAGTATTACATATTTATTTTTATTTATTTTTTTAAATACTGGGACTTACTAACACATCTGATATTCTTGCAGCAGTGCGTGCATATCACTCGTATACAGGGACTGGACAAAGTGAAAGTGTGCCTTAAGTACTTTGCTTCACCTCCACTGCATTTACATCTAGATGTCAGGCTCCAAATAGGTGTGTGGCAGTATACTCCAACGAAAGGAGGCATGAGGGCCCTTTAAATTTGGCCTTTGTTTTGGGCCCAGCTGGAGCTTGAATTATGAAAGCCCACTCCAGCCTGCACGTTGTTGCTCCAATTGAAAACCAACAAAGTGCAGTCGCTGCTGAATGTGTCCTGGTGTCTGAAAATTACACCGAGACACATTCAGCCTTTTACAGGAGGGCCCAGCTTCTTCTTGGGAGGGTGGACGGCATCCACCCTGTGAAAATAGTGGGTGAATACCGTTCACCTGCATGTACCCAGGAATTGTGCCCTGGGAACGATAGTGTGCTCAATGGTGTAACGAGCATATGCTCTTGTATTGCTTATCACTAACCTGCTCTGTTTAAATATAACTTTAAATATATACATAACAATGCCTCCATTATATAACATTTTATTTTGAAGAGCCAGTGTTAGCATTAAAATAACATTGTTCCTCACTCTGCACACACCTTAGCTGAGTGTCTTAAGAGTCGTTGTTACATTGCTGCTATAGTTTTCCCAGGCGGCTTCGCAGAACATGTGAACTTATTTTGCAAAAAAGGTCATTATTTGTAGAATCCCTCTGGTTTGATAAAGACCAAGAAAATCGATTTGTAAGTCTGGTTCACTGCCTCCCAGCTTCAAGCAGCTGCTTATTGACGTTTTACTTATCTTTTCATTCACCTCCGGCTTGGCATATTGTTAGCTGATCGACATAAATGCATTTAATTTTTCTCTGTGTGCTCTTCTGACTGCTTCATAGCCTTTCTCTGCTTATTCTGATTCAGCTTCTGCAGAGCTACTCTTCCCCTACACCTGTGGTTGTTCATTGATCAACCACCTAACATTCCCTTAAAAGCAGAGGTGTTTTCTGGGTACCCTGGGCCTTAATGCAAGCAAGGAAAAATACCCCTTGCAATTTCAGTTGGATCTAATTAGAATACAGTTGACATCTCATGACCCGGATCCCTGTTCCACTGCATCTGCTGCACTTTCAACAGCATGCATCTGCAGATTACTGTGGCATAGGCTCCCCATCTCATCTTTAGCTGGGTCTCCTACATTAGTTAGCCTTAGTGGTCTACAGTGATTTACTGTTGAAATGTAACAAATTGAGCCTGGTTCCTGCATCTTTGAACTCAGGACCTGGTTTTTAAAGCTATGTGTGTGTGCAAGATCTGCATACATGAGCAAATAAATTTTTTTTAGGTTTCACCTGAGGCAGCGCACATGGACTATTGACAAAATCTATTGTTGACAAAACAAAAGGCTGAAAATTGATCTAGAGCCAACCCATTACTTTAGCATTGGTTGGTTTCCACGTCACTCTTGTTTCTTTGCTTCTGATTGGTCAACACCTCCTGCTCCTTCCTGCTTTCTCCAGGCGCTTCCAGTAATTGTCCCTGTCATGGAGCAAGGACCGTGTACAGTTTCCTATCTATGTCCAGTGTCCTTCCACTGGCTGCACACTTCTACATGATTTTTTTCTTTTTGCTCTTTTTCACATGCACTCTCGGAAGAGTGCATGTGTCCGCCATCCGAAGCTCTTTCCAGCCGCTCCCTCATTTTGCTTGTTCCCCCGCTGCCTTCCCACTGTCAGTTGTGTTGCGGGTCCCTTCCTCCTCCCCCACACCTCCTTCATGTTGCTTGCCGCTCTCCCACTCTCCTCCCACTATACGTTGTTGCTATCTCTCGCCTCCCCTGCACATCTCTCATGTTTCTTTCCCCCCTCACTCTTCCCCCACTGTTTATTATTGCTGTTTCTTCTCCCTCCCCCAAACCGCCCTTGGGTAGCTTCTCCCCCTCCCCCTGTCCATTGTTGCTGCTTTCCCTTGCCTTCCTTGTTTTGCTCTCCCCTCCTTCCACTGTGGCTGCTCCCTCCCTCCTCCCCAGCACCTTCATTGTGTATCTTGTCCCCTTCGTGTTTTTATTTTTTTAACATATATCATAGTAACATTAGCTGCTGTGCAACATGGCTTAAAGAATAGAAAAGGCACAATGACTTGGGCAAAGCTGGTTGCATCATATCACTTTTTTCTTTACTTAAAGCCATATTGCACAGCAGCATGTCTAAAAAAAAATGGAGATAGCCAATATATCTTGCATAGGTGAAACCTCTTGGCTTTGCCAATGCTTGTGTACAAGTGCAGTGCCACCTTTGCTATTCACGAAACATGCATTTTTAACTGAGGATAAATGTGCTCACACGACACGTTTCCCTCAGTATGCAGTAACATTTTGTGGCACTGAATGTTTTACCAGGGATTACGATTGGGCATTCCAGCGAGGGAAATGCCTTGAAAGTCTAGAAATGCAATGATTCTTACCTGTTTGTGGATGCGATTTTTTTTTGCCTATCCACTCGGAAACTAGAAATAGGGATTTACTCCTCCCATGGGCAGAGACACGTTTTTTATGGGTGTAGAGGAAGGGATTTTGCGAAGGTAAAAATATTTTAGCTGCGGAGACTAGAAGAAATAGAAAAACCTTCTGCTGGGCTAATACGAAGACATTCTTCTATGTCCAGTTGTTCTCTAGAGATGCTTACAGTAGCAGAAGATTAGCATGAAGTGAATAAGGCAGTGATAAATAATGCAAACAAATGGAAAGAACATCCTGTAATGAAATAAGACATATAAAGTAATACTTTTCACAAATTCACGTTACAGTAAATTTCAACAAATTCACAAAATAGCTTTATTGTCGTAGTGCAATGAATATGAACACCACTGAGCACTGTACAGCTCAGAACAGTATATTTTGCAATGTACTTGAATTTCATAATAGAACGGTTTGTTCGACACTTTGCTATTAGCATAAAAAACACCCCCTTTGTATATATAATATAAATAGCAGTAGCAGGCTCCACTTTTGATGAAGTACCACTGAGCTGAGTCAGCCATTATTCAGATGTTTAATTAAGCACATTTTGTGTTTTCTCCATTGTTCAATCACTCACCTGTGCTAGTGTGCCTAGTCCTTAGTAAGTAAACTTACAGGGGGACGCGTATAGGTCGATGAATCTTTTGGATCGCATGGAGTATCCTAGTCAAGCGGTAACCAATGGATCATCTATAAACATAGCAGTCAACACGAAACATCACTCTCAACAAGGTTAATCGTTTTTATTCCCTATTAGTTACAATTCTAATCAAAAAGCTTTATTCGACTTTACTGTTACTCAAACTTTATTAGCATCATAAGCAACTATTCACCGATTCATTGATATGCAAAAACGAGCATCAACATAAGTCAGCAAATTCTTTAACATTTTGAATATTTCAGCAATGCAACTCAGTCAGTCAACTGTCACTGTTAAGTCACCCTTGTCAGCCTACCTAACTAAATTAGCATCAGCATGTGGGTCTGCATGCAAAAACAATTTAGACAAAAATCATTAATTTGGAAAAATCTATCTAGAGAGAGAAAACTTTTTAAAACAGCGCAGTTGGTACCTAGAAGAAAAAGCACATGTTAGTCAGTCACATTGTTATAGCTACCTATCCAAGATAGATCAGCAACGAGTCAGTCTTCGTCTCCACGTCATCAGTCATCAGCAAGTATCAGGCTCCCAGAGAGTAAGCCCAATTATCAGCACTTTGGACAGCGTCTCCTGACGTCATCAACTTGTGCCTCTCCGCTCTGATTTTCCTTCCCTTGTCATGACTTTATATTAGGGTCTCTAAGTCCGTCCCACAAATTGCTAATTGGTCAACCTTATCAGGGGTTATGATTCTAACCTATAGTTTTTGTTTACCACTTGTTTGCGTTGGTTCAAGCATGAAGTTCCATTAATGTGATTGGTCCTTCTGTCCATGAGAACATCATCCGTCTCTTCAGGTAACAAAATTGTTGCCCACAGTCTTTTAGTCAGTGCCTCTATTGTCCAAGCCCTGGGAAAGTACGTTTAGCCTACTCTACACATAATTGTATCAATTTGTCCTCATCATCTCCTGTCCTCTGGTACATTTGCAGATATTTCTAGCAGAGCCCGTCTGAACTCTGTGCAGTTCAAGGTCCTTTTCTCCAGTTCCAGTCTTGGGC
This sequence comes from Pleurodeles waltl, assembly GCF_031143425.1. NCBI lineage: Eukaryota > Metazoa > Chordata > Amphibia > Caudata > Salamandridae > Pleurodeles > Pleurodeles waltl. The sequence continues at coordinate 1,247,570,476 of NC_090444.1, read as the reverse complement.
AGCTCATCGCGTCTCCACGTTTAAGCAAGTAAGGCCCAGCGCCGACCAGGCCTCTAGTTCAGCTAAGTTAAGAATATGAAGCATCATAAAACATAGGTTACACATTCAAATATGACATATTAATACATAATTTTAAATATTTTTTCATTATTTTAGCATTAACACACATGGTTACCACTCCCCATGGGCACATTTTACTCATACACATTATTTTCAATTATTAGTTTCTTTTATCAATATTTCTCAGTATGCATACGAAAATCATTAGAAAGTTCTCATATTAGTATATCTGCTCCAACACCTGCATTTTCTCGAATGTTTAACCGTCTCTTTCCCAATTTGTTGTCCATGCTCGTCTCATTAATTGTCGCCCAGTCCTAGAAATCAGAGTCCTAACCCTGAAGGTAAACCAGGATAGCATTCTGTCCTTTTTACATTATGTACAAGAAAATTACATTGCCAAGTTTTAATAAGTTTCTCTGATGCTATTAGTGCCCTAGTTCGTATTTTTATGAATTGTACTATTTGTGAAACACGAGCTAGACCACAGTTTGTTATCGGTTTGTGTTTCTCGCTTGTCGCCAACATGAAGTAAGGGAAAACGCTTCTTTTCCTCGATGACCTTTATTGTTACTTGTAATATACCTCCGAGCGCTCTGACAAAGCAAGGCAACGCCCGATCTCCAACGTCGTTTCTTTCGCGTGCACATTCTAAAACATCACTTACTTAGCAACACGCTGGAGCAAACATTCTACCCGCTCCAGCTTAAGTAATTAAAAGTACTACAGAGGGAGTTGACGCTTTGCAGCAGCATTCACTATTTTGTAGAGCATTACATTTGTTTTCAGACTGTTGAGACTGTGATCTAATGGGCAGGCACTTAACATCCAAGACATGCCTTTTGTTGGATCTTCTGGCATCTCAACGAATTTCTATGTAATACTTGGAAGGGTTTTGTCGGAAGGAATATTCACTTAAACTGAGGATTTTCCTTTTTTTGTTGAGATCCGTAGTTTACTATGAATGCATTCTTTTCACCTTAACCCAGAACAGAGATTGACGATCTCAAGCCTAGAAATTATTTAAAACTCCTATTTTCCCCTGATAACCTGTTTTGAAGTCAGAAACTCTATTAAAAGATGCCACAAAAGGAAAATACGAAATGTGGTCAACAGGCTGAATTTCTGATATCGGAACCTGGTGACCTCGACTCTGGTCCTTGCTTTGGGGCTTGACTAAAAATCACTTGATTGTGGGCAAATCACTAAAATTCGTTGTGCCAATAATATGATATGTAAAAATGTGTAAAGTATACGTGTAAAAACTTTGATTGATGTACAGAATGTCAAATTATTTTCAACCATTCCCTTACCATTGATGCACAACACTGGTGTGCCCCACTTACAGTTTGCGCTACTAGCACGTATTTTTACTGATACATGCTTAAACTTGCACATCAGCATACTTTTTAAAAATATTTTTAACGTAACACATACGTTAAAGTGGTCTGACTAGTGTAAAAATAATTAGAATCATTTATTTTTAGACAAATAAAGTCCAACATAAAATAATAGATGGGCTGTTTGCCACCTTCATTTTATCAAACAATAAATTATCTATCTTTGCACCTTGGCTGCACAAAACATAAGAACACGTATTTCTTATGGTAGGTTAGGAACCTAGCTCGACCTAAAATATTTCTGTACCCAAAATCAAAATGAAGCTTCAAAATCTCTACATGTTTTATCCAGTTAAGCACGTACGAAGGTTAGGCGGTAAGCCTGAACTTAATAATAAAAAAACTAACAACATCTTCATGCAGTTCCTAAATAAAAATTACACTTCCTGCTTTTAAACAGCGAAGTCCTCTACTGGCCACAGCCTTTCTCTTCCTCGTACTGATGTCAGTAGTAGAACCCGCTCCCCATTTATCTACCCACTCTGAAAGCCGCTCTTGCTTTGGCCACCTAAATTCATGATTGACATCTTCCCATTACTCATATTCCCCACCCTGTAGATGTGGTTGGTGAAGAGTTTTCTTTCCAGCAGGACCTGATAATCCTCCAGTCTCAAGGACTTCCAGGAATTTTGGTATGCAGATTACATTGGGTCCATAATGGCGAGAGGGCTGCTCATGAGGGTTAGCAGAAGGAACGGCATTTTCATGCTGTAAACCAGTACTTTATGCTCTAAGGATTACAGTTTAAAGCTGCTTTGTTGTCACCAGGGGCTGCAAATTATCTGTAGGGGTGGAGCTTAGTGAGATTCAGGATGGGTGAATCTCAAATCTCCTAACTAAAAATGTAGTGGGCTTCAGGGTGGAGGGGTGGGCTTCAGGGTAGTCCAGGTGGACAGTTTCCATCAGGAACAGGGTCAGTACTGATTTGCATTAGATGGGACTCTGTCTAGAGTGGCACAGTGGGTGAAAAACAATAGGTTTGAATGCTACCCAGAGTGCTTGCCACTGGTTACACTATTTGCAAACATTTATCTATCCACATTTGGGGTGTTTGATTGCCAGTTCTATCCCAGGAAACCTAAGACTGGTACAGCTTTTCAAGCCTACCACTGCCAATGGTTGTGAATTGCACAAAGTGGTAAATCTGGATCCTTTCAAGGAGTACTTGTAAGGGCGCAGATTACCAACTCTTTTGGTAAACCAGTCATTATATAAATTTAGGATTCCAATCCAAAAAATGAACCAAGTTAAAAACTCTTAGTGAAATCAGAACAAGATAAACTGCCACAGACATAGTAGACCCAACTGAGTGCCCCCAGAACCAACTAAAAAACAAGAATGCATTGAAAAGGTGTCTCACAACTCCAGCACCATTGCTGATGCTACGCCCCAGTCTGTCCCATCTGGGCTTGGTAGTTCTCCCTGGTAACTTATTTCTACACCCACGTTGAACACAATGTCCTGGAGTCCCTGCCCTGTGATAGCTTATTTTAAATGCATTTTCTCTGCACACTCGCTTCTTTGTCTCTGCTACAAGAAGACTAGATAGTGTATTCTAATTGGTGCATGGGGGTAGAATCCATGTTTCTAGTCCTCATCTTTTTTAAATCATTTTATCAAGTGACTGACGACCCCATGTACTAAGTCTGAGTCGCAACTAGAGGTGGGCTTGCAGGCAATTTAATAGGGCGAGCAGAGCTATGGGTCTGGTTTGGCTCTAAGAGCCATGTACAATATGCAACAATCATATTGTAATACAGGATACAATCTCTTTAAAATTCAAAAACACATATTTCTTGGACATGTGAAAGTGTTTCACCTTAGTACTTCAGATTATATAACTGCATAGACAGACATTTATTAAATGTGTTAGGTTTTAGAAACTCTCTTGGTTTTTCTCTCCCCGCCCCCAACAACAATACCATTAATGAACTAAGAGGCAAGTCAATAGTCATGTGAACCTAAACCTAAGTTGGAGTCTTCTAAATCAAATATAGGAGGGGCTTGTACAGCTCACATTCTGAACTCAAGTATTTAAAATGATATTTAATGATAAAGAAAAAGGAGCTCTGTGAAATAAATATTTGCCTAGGATCCCACAATTTGGACAAGCAGGGAAGCCAGTGTTGATTTCTGGGTATCTGGTTTCACATTTTGAATTTCAGCCAGCAGACGGTTCACTGTCTCTCTTCCTGTCTCCTTCTTAAATCACAGGTCATAGTTTTGTTTTTCATTCTTGGTTCAAAAACCCACATAGAGTAGACCTGACTCTGGGCCCACAGACCCAACTACCAAGCCAAAAATGCATTTATTTGAGAGTGTCTCCCCCCAAATGTCCCCCTGAAGCTATGCCCTGTATCATGGTTCCTACTTTTACAACTAAATTCCTTTTATATTATAAACACTTGATCGCCAAAATAATTTCCCATTCTTGGCACCCTATTGTGGAATGTCCTCATCTCCTCTGTCCCTGCCATTTACAATCGATAATTTTGGGCAAAAATTATGAAAAGAAAAGGGGCTCTTTCCTTGGTATGCTTCCCACGTTGTGTAACAGTAGAAGGTTTTGGTTTGTTAGCCTGCATTGTGCTGCATTCTAGTAACACACAAAAATACCAGATTTCGTACCACCTTAAAAACAGTGGCAATGTTGAAATACAGGTCTTTAAATATGGAGTCCCGTCTCCATATTGAAACATATTTGTCAAGTGTTGCTGTTTTAAACCTCTATATTTAACCAGTCGAGAAAAAACGAAGTGGCAGTCGGCCTGAGATATTTCAGTGAGACAGGGTTTGGGAAAAAAAAACTCTTATTGAGAATCATAAATATGGCAGGCATGATTTTTATCGCTCAAGCCAAACCTTCACATACATGAAATACATATTCCAGAAGGATAAGTGAATCAGCGAGGGAGTTATAATTTTTGTTGGTGAAAGCGTGTTGCGATTTCACAAAATTAGTAAGTAATTTTAGATATTGCACGTATAATTCATTTGACACTATGCTGCCGTAGCATGGAAGTTAGATTTACCTCTCCCTTTTGGGGAATTGTTCTCTTACTGGGAAAAACGTATCACTCAGCGTGAAGTACTGCACTTCATAATGTTTGACCGACTACATGGGATAAGCCCAAGGCAAGGAATAGTTATATTCTTATTAAAAAAAGAAAAGTAGCAGACGTTTGAGTCTGGGGAGAGCGCAGCGGCACAGAACCACAAAATGCACAAAGGGGCTTCATCTGGCAAACGTACAATTCACGGAGGAGTGTGCACACGCCTCCACTTCGTGATACACACATGAATCGATGGTGGATCATTTCTGATTTCCTAATGTTCCTTTAACAGAAACTCACTGTGTTTTTTACCTCTTTCTGGGAGGCTTACTCAAAACTAAACCTCAAGGCAAACTAATAATTCTTTTTTTAATATCTGGGGACAAACAAGCTTCTCATGACACAGAAAACTCTTTCCAGCACTCTTAAGCCATGTAATTTAATGTCCTCTGTTTACCCAAGGGGACTCCAGCGTGTAGCTCCAGCACTACTGGTAGCTCGCTCGTACCCTCGAAGTAGCTCTCAGGGGTAAAGTTGAGCCCAGTACTTTATTTGAAGAGTCTTTGCATATTAAAGAAGGCACCACTACTCATCTCAAGACCCTTAGAGTGACATCTAGCCAAACCAATGGCAGGGCCTCATGCTAGCAATCAAACACAAACAGTGTTGGCCAATGGGATCTGCCACATGTCTATCTGTCTCCACTCTCAATCTAGCTAAGTCCCTTCATAACTACTTTACTCATTGACTCTGAGTTAAGCCTTTCTGCTCTGCACCATAGCTACCAGGACACTGAACGCAGGTTTCTGTAGTGACTTTAAGGGTTCAGCCTTAATAGGGTTGTGATTATTCCTTGAGATGGACCGTCACTCACCCCAAATAATAATCCAGTTTCTTATAAGGTGTTATTGTCATTTAGGCCTGCCATGCTAAACTATTTTTTTGCTATCCAAATATGTGTGTAAATACCACATTAGTCAGATTGGCTTGTACTGTTGTGAATGTGAAAGCACACATCTGATAGAGACTTCTAGTTTCAGATTCCTTACCTTAAAATTTCCCCCCAGGCATCAGACTGGATCCAGAGATTTTTTCGTCGAGCAATACCCTTGCGCGTCGGTAGGTGGCGTCTGTCATCTCCACGAGCGTCGTTGGTGTCGTAGTCGGCGTGATGACATCGTGAGTAGTACATAGAAGCAGCCTCAGCCCAGTAACGTCTGTTCGTTTCTTTCCGCGCCACACGATGATCTGGAGAGAGCTACCCTTGGTCACTTTTTGACCGACTTTGACTCTTTTGTCGACTTTTTGGTGAGTTTTTGGTGCGTCGAGGGATGTCCCCGAAGACCGGCTTCAAACCGTATGAGGACTGTCACCACATGATGTCGTTAACGGATCTGCATCGGGTCTGTTTGTGGTGCCTGGAGTGCGACCACGACCCAAAGTCGTGCTCCTAGTCCGTGCCATGCACCCGAAGGCCTTGAGGGAGAGGTCCCTCAAGCTTATAGCGGCCCAGCACTTGACTCTTCTTAGGTCCTGTTCTTGCTCGAGGGGAAGGTCTTGAGACCGGTCACAGAGCCACAGCCACTTGTCTTCTTCTAAGTCTTCGGGTCAAGTTAAGAAGGCGAAGAGATCCCATCACCCTTCGACTTCGCCTCATCGCTCGGCTGATGTGACGTGGGAGGAGCGTCAGCTCTCGAGGCCTCCGTCTTCGGAGCCTGCTTCTGGGTCTGCTCCGCACCTCCCCGATTTTCCAGGACCCGCGGCGACCCCTCCCTAATTAAAGGAGTTTTATCAGGCCATGCGCTGTATTGGGCAGCCCGATACGGCACCTTCGGGTTCAACACTGGCGGCTCTGGCCACTGAAGTCCCCTCTGGATCTGCACCAACGCCGGTCACACCATTGAGACCTTACCCAGCGCCGGTTCAATTGTTAACGCTTCCCATGCCATGGGTTCAAATTCGGGGAAGGATTGGAGGGGTCCCTGGACCCTTAAGAGTACCCTGATGATCCTAACTTGGTCTGGGCACAGGAGTTGGGTGAGGCCAGTGGTCTGGATATGTCTCTGGATGCTGGCATGCTGCCTCCTCCTACCGTGGCTGAGGGAGCAACTTATTCCATGGTGGTAAGTAGAGCGGCTGAGGTCCTCGGCCTTGAGCTGCCTACTGTTCAGGTCAGGTCTAATCTCCTGACGGAGGTGCTTCAACCAGGGGCTTCCACATCTGAGCCTCTTCTGCTATTCAATGAAGCTCTCACTGATGTCCTTTTGGGTACTTGGTCCAGACCCAACACAGGGGCTCCTGTGAACAGGACTATCGTACACCGCCATCGTCCCGCACAGAATGACCCTAAATTCCTGTCCCAACACCCCATGCCTGAGAGCCATGTCATCCAGGCATCCTCATCCTCAGGGGCATTCCCTTCCGCATAGGTTAGGGAATGCCCTGGATAGGGAATCAAAAAGGCTGGAAGAATTTGGTAGAAAGATATTTTCTTCCTCCAGTCTCGCGCTGTGGTCAGTGAACACCGCATGCCTTTTGAGCCTCTGTACCCACTCTCTGTGGGATACTGCATGCAAATTCTGCCACAGATACCGGAGGAGGCCCATAGTGTTGTCTCCCAGGCTGTCACCAATGGGAGAGACATGACAAAGTTCACTATCAGATGTGGGCTGGACATGACCGACTCTCTAGGTAGCTCGGTTACGACAACGGTGGCCTTGAAGCGCCACACTTGGTTACGTACATCTGTTTTCTCAGGCGTTGTCCAACACACTCTTATGGACATGCCCTTAGATGGCTTCCATCTCTTTGGAGACAAAGCAGACTCTGCTTTGGAGAGGTTAAATGACTCCAGGGCTACAGCTCGGTCCCTTGGCCTTTCCACTGCCCCTCGCCCCCAACAGTCTGCCTTTCGCTCCTTTTGTGCCCATGGAAGGGGCTCCCTGTCGCGTCCCTTTACCAGCCACCATTGGTGTTCCGGCCCGGGACGCAAAATCCTACGTGGTCATAGGACAGGGAACCAGAGGTCTGCCCAGTTCACTCCTGCCCCTGTGCAGCTTCTAAACCCTCCTAGTCCGTCCCCTCACTCTGCTCCAGTTGGCGGCAGCATTCGCCATCACCTGCCCTACTGGGAATCCACCACTAAGGACAGGTGGGTTTTGCAGATCGTTCAAAGGGGATACTCCCTCCCCTTCAAATCTGCCCCACCAGCCATGCCTCCATCAGTCAGCCGTATACCAGAGGATCATTTGGCTCTTCTCCGCCAGGAAGTTGTGGCTCTCTTGGCCAGAAGTAGGTTGTGGTTGTTATTCCTTCTTCGTTCTAGTGCCCAAAAATGACGAGGGCTTACGTCCTATCCTAGACCTTCGGGACCTCCATCTCTTCCTCAAGAAGGAGAAATTCAAAATGCTCACCCTGGCTCAGGTTCTGTCTGCTTTGGACCCAGAAGACTGGATGGTAGCGTTGGACTTGCAGGGCACTTATTTCTATATTCCAATCCTGCCTGCCTACAGATGTTACCTACGATTCATGGTAAGTCACAAGAAGATTTAATTTACCATGCTCCCCTTTGGCCTTACCAGCACCCCTTGGGTGTTCACGAAAGTGATGGTGGAGGTTGCAGCGCATGTGCACAGGTTGGGGGTTTCATTCTTCCCCCTACCTCGACAACTGGCTGTTGAAGGCAGACTCGCCCCAGAAAGTCATCTCCCACCTTCAGAGTATGACGGACCTCATCACATGCTGGGGTTCACTATAAGCGTGCCGAAGTCACACTTGACTTCCTTTCAAACGCTCCCTTTCATCGGAGCTGTTCTGGACAAAGTGCAGTTTCTGGCCTATCCTCCCGAAAAGCGAGTCCAGGATATTCAGGCTGTGATTCTGATCCTTCAGCCTCTATCTTGGGTTTCTGTGAGACTGACTCTGAGGCTGCTGGGCCTCATGGCCTTCTGCATCCTGCTAGTGACACATGCCAGTTGACATAGGCGGGCTCTGCAGTGGGACTTGAAGTTCCAGTGGGCGCAGCATCAGGGAAATCTCTCTGACATGGTCCAGATCTCGGAGGGGACTTTGAAAGACCTGCAGTGGTGGCTTTCTAATCCGCATTGGGTCAACGGCAGATCCCTCTCCCTTCCCCAACAATATCTGTCCATAGTGACGGACACGTCACTTCTGGGATGGGGCGGCCTCATGGGAGAGGCGGAGATCAGAGATTGAGTCTGGGCTCCATTTCAATCTTCTGGAGCTTGCGTTGAAAGCATATCTTCCCTCTCTGAAAGAGAAAGTAGTGCAAGTGTTCACGAACAACACTACTGCCATGTAGTACTGCAACAAACAGGGCGGAGTAGGGTCCTGGATCCTTTGTCAGGAGGCGCTACGCCTCTGGACATGGCTGACACATCAGGACAGTACGCTGGTGGTTCAACATCTGGTGGGCTCTCTGAACGCCAGTACAGACAAACTCAGCCGTCAATGCATAGCAATCACGAATTGCGTCTCTATATGGAGGTGGCGTAAGGTCTCTTTCAGCAGTGGGGAGAGCCTTGGTTAGATCTGTTTGCCTCTGCAGAGAACGTGCAATGTCAGCTGTTTTGCGCATTGGAGTTTCCCAGGCAGCACTCTGAGACGATTTTTCTCTCAAGTGGAACTCCGACCTCCTTTAGGCCTATACCACTTCTGCCCAGAGTTCTCAACAAGATCAGGAACGACCGGGCCCAAGTCTTCTTGGTGGCTCCGGACTGGGCACGGAGAGTATGGTATCAAGAGCTATTGTGCATGGCCACCGATCCTCCACTCACACTGCCCCTTCGGGAGGATCTTCTGTCCCATCAGCAGGGGACAGCTCTCCACCCGAACCGGTCCAATCTCCGCCTTCTTGCGTGGAGATTGAGCGGCAGCAGTTGACGGCTTTTGACCTTCCACCCGAAGTCTGTGATGTTATCTTGGCAGCCAGGCGTCCCTCCACCAAAACGGTATACACCTGACGTTGGCATACATTTTTGACATGGTGTACCAGCAAATCTGTTGATCCCCTCTCTGCTCCTCTTTCTGAGGTTCTTTTGTTCTTTCTCTCTGAAGCCCAGCAGGGCTCTGCTTTGGGCACCCTTGAAGGTTATTTATTGGGTATTTCAGCCTTTCTTAGGCTGCCTGATCAGCCTTCACTCTTTAAGTCTCCTTTTGCCAGTCGATTTCTTAAGGGACTCACCCATTTGTTTCCTTCCACTCCATTTATCATGCCTCAGTGGGACCTCAATCTTGTACTTACTTAAAGTGTACTCCCTTTGCGCCAATGCGCAATTGTCCCTTACGGCGCCTTACTTTCAAAACTGTTTATCTAGCTGCCATCACTTCTGCTTGCAGAGTCAGTGAGCTTCAGGCTCTTTCTTCTAAGCGACCATTTTTGTCTGTGCACCCTGACAAAGTGGTATTAAGCTCTAAGGCTTCCTTCGTTCCCAAAGTGGTTGCACCTTTTCATGTAGGCCAGTCCATCACCTTGCCACCTTTTTATGCAGCTCCACATTCTTCTCATGAGGAGAGACTCCACCGCCTGGATCCAAAAAGAGCTTTGGCGTTCTATCTCAACGTACTAAAGAATTCTGGGTGGATGGTCAACTCTGTGTTGGATATGTGGGTGCGAAGAAAGGGAAGATGGTGTAAAAATGTACCATCTCTCGATGGGTACTTCTTTGCATCAAGATGTGCTATGCTTTGGCTAAGAAGCAACCCCCTGAGGGTTTGCGCGCTCATTTCACCAGAGCAACTGCTGCTTCCACTGCGTTAGCATGCGGAGTTCCTGTCCTGGTTATCTGCCAGGCAGCATCGTGGGCCTTCTTGCACACGTTTGCTAAACATTCCTGCTTGGACAGTCAGGTCCATCGGGACGGCTACTTTGGTCATTCAGTCCTGAAGGACTTTCGAGTATGATCTTGGTTCACAGCCCACTTCCGAGGATGGAGGTGCTTGGGTATCTATACTAAGGTAAGGAATCTGCAACTTGAAGTCTCTATCAAATGTACAAGTTACCTACCTTTCGGTCTAGTTGTAGATTCCTTACCGACCCACCCATCCTCCCCTCTTGCAAACTGATTTCTAGCGACAGGGTCTCTGGTGCACCAAGTTCAGTGTTCTTCGCGGCTATGTGCGTTAACATGGAAAGAAGCTGATGTCATTGCGCTGAGGTGGCGTCTATGTACTACTCCCGACGTCGTCATGGCGACTACGACGCCATCAATGCCCGTGGAGTCGACTAACGCCACCTACCGATGCGGAAGGGTATTGCTCGAAGAAAAAATCTATGGATCCAGCCCGGGGGAAAATTCTAAGGAAAGGAATCTGCAACTAGAATATGTCTCTACCAGACATATCGTTATCGAAGGTAAGTCACTTGTACTTTAGGCTAGGTTTCATGAGAAGAGTTGTATTTCTTGCTAAATTTCGTCTATTTATGTAGAGCCAGGTACACATTACTCCTGCCCCAAGAGCCTTCACTGTTTATCTCTGGAAATCACAATGAAGTCCAGGAACATGTTACTGCTATATGAAGCCTTCCATTCAAAATGTCCACAATAGGAAACTAAAAAGTCAAACATTCTGAAGTTCTGAGGGCTGCTGAGTTTGCCTAAAATTCAAATCCAGAGACTGTCCCAGTACTATAGGCAAACTACTTTGATCTCCTACACACATTTTAAAGAGGTATTCCATTAACCTATTTCACAGTTATCTTTTGAAGAAAGTACAAAACTTGCATTTTTCCTGAATTAGAGTAAATATTGCTTAAAGTATTCTTGTTTTATACCCCGCTGACCACTGACCTGTTGATACATTGATCTGCATATATTAGCTTTAAGACTGTGAAGGAACGAGATTACTTCTTCCTGTTTCACCAGTCTCCAGTCACTGAATCCATTTTGAACTCTCTCTGCCCATGCTTGTACAGCTACATCACTCAAAATCTGGATTATAAGGAGACCTTTGCACCGCAATTTGTTGTTGTCCCAGTTAATTGGCGCTATAAGTGTTTGGTTGAGAGGCTCTATTGGGTGGAGGGGCATTAGATATATTCTGCAAGCTGTGATCATCCCAGATTTCGATGAGCCAAGATATAAACTCTACGAGCTCTCCAGAAGTTTTTTTGTTGTAGAGGCACTTCCAAATGTTATGGTTTACTAATCGATTTTTCAACCCATCCTGCCTTCTTAGACACATACGTTTTGGGTGGTCTTTAAATGTTTTCACTGTGTAACTTGCTTCGTTTTTCACAGTACATTCTCTTTCCTTGACCTGGTTTGTCAATGCTGATTTTGAACTGTAAGTTTGTAAATGTTTTAAAGTATCAGTCAGTTTGTCATGCAGCAGCATATGGGACACTGTTCAAATCTCTCGTATTTGATGCTGTATTGATGGGTCTCCCTCTTGTGGTAGTATCCATTTATTGATGTTGTATAAAACTGAGTAATCGTCTGTATATTTGTATTTATTGGAGACCAGAAAGATTTCTAACCAACCAAGCTGGGCAAAAGTATGGTACATAAGGATAATGTTGGTTTGGATGATCCTATTTTGCCTGGCAAGTTAGACAACAACACAGTGTAAAAATATTAAGTGTGTTATACGTATAGTGGTGCAGAAAAGAAAATCATTATGTATCCTACATGTTTTGTATAAAAGTATGAAATTCATATAGCTTAAAATATTAGTTTAGTTGGAAGCTAGAGTGTGGGTGATAAAGGTTGCCTTCGAAAACGAACTTGTAGGATAGTTCTGAGTGTGAGAAGGGAGTATGTGGCTTGTAGGTCAAAGGTGAGTGGTTTTAGTAGATTTGTCACAGTATGCAGAAAGATAGCAATGTAGAAGCAGAATAGGATGCATTGAAGGTGGCCACGAGGTTCTGTTTTGTGGAGAGCAGAAAGTGTGTTGGGTTTTATTAAGGGATGATTTGTAAGTGTGGTTGGGAGTCGTGGTGTGGATTGCGTCATGCTCCAGATATATAGGAAAAATATGTGTGCGCCTTTGGATGCTAGCCTCCTCAGCTACTGTTTGCAGAGGGTGTTTGGTGTGTGTAGGGAAATTCACATTTTTATGTGGCAAAGGTAATGATGAAAGCTGCCTACTGTGTAAGGGTGTTTGTTTGGAATTAGATAGAGTTGCACAGTGTGTTTAGAACAGTGGATTCCGCCCAGGGAGACTTTGGCTGTGATGCTTATCTTGACCATGAGGTGGTCCATGTATCTGGTGTGGGTGTCTATGTAGATGGCACAGCTGATCATATTGTTGAATATGATGGGGGCTCCACCTCTGGCCTTGTGCTGGCGGTCTTGCCTGGCAGACTGTGGCGTGTTGTGTGGGTGGTGTTTAGTCTGTGTGAGCGTGAGTGGATGAATGGCTTGTGTGAGTGGGGTACTGAGTGCCGTAGGTGCAGAGGTGCTGCGTCTGGGGTGTTAAAGTCCATTGCAACTTGCAGGAGGCACATGTTAACATTGCTTGCTTGTTGTGTGGTGTGGCAACAGTGCAGAGAATGGGGACCAGGGTTCAGAGCATGAAGAGTGTTGCAGGCTAGTGGTGGGTAGGGAGAAAACTAGAGTTTCTGGCAGTGAGTTTGGTCCGGGCACAGAAAGGCTTGCTTTTGGTGCGCCAGCGGCACATCTACAGTGCAGCTGCCATGCAATGGATCCTCGGAGGAGCATAGGGTGCCGTGGGCAGGAAACCAGTGAAGGAGGTATCTCAGTGATGTCACTTCCTGATGTCAAGTGAATCAATTGAATCCAAGTTTTAGATGAGGAGGATGTTGAGAGATGGGATGGTAGTTAGAAAGGTTATTGACTTTCTAAGCAATAATAAAACAGCAAAATACTTGTAAGCACCATGTGTAAAACCCTCACTGTCCGAAATGACAAGAATGAAGTCACTCATTCAAAACACTAGAGGTAACGACCAGAGGTTTCATAATTTGCAGATGGAGAGTATGATGTGCTAGCAGATGGGCGTACGTTCTGCTGTTGAACGAGGCACACTTGGTCATCCCTTGAAAGGGAGCCCATTTTATGGATCCGTGGCATGTGACAATTATTTTCCACTTTGTTAGTAGAGTTATCATGTTATAATTGTGCTGGTTTAAACCAACCAACGTTCCCCATATATTGGGGCGTGTAGGGTATTATTGACAACGTGCGTACAGGATAGCAGACTTACTATTTGTCAGAGTTACAGTTGGAAAGTAAGAGATTATGTAGTTGCATTTCAAGCGCACAGAAAAGTGTGTATTGCACATTTGAAACAGTACTGCGTATTCACAGTGGACTGCACTATCTTTTTCGTGAGTTGTCATCACTCTATTGGGGGGCAAAGGTGAATTGGCTAGCAATCTGCTCGCCCCTAAAACTACTAGTGTGTAGCCATTCCTGTTTGTCAAACCGACACAGACCGTAGTCCATCTCAGCCAGGACTGTGGAGGGAGCATTGAGGCCCCTCAATGCCTGCTTTTTCCAGCTCTCTTAGCGAAATCTATTCAGCCCTGTATATGGGCTCCTTCTGTTGCGTCTGCAGATTCAGAGCACCGGTCACACCGCCCATGCTTGGTTAAACCCACAACAGTCCAAACCGCTGTCCAGTACTTGATTCAGTACGTACAATAATTGCTGTACTCAGGATCGTGTTATGCATTTGATGATTTACGTATCCATTTTTTGAAAGCCATGCATGAATTATGTTTTACTGTTAGGCTAGCTGGAGTTTTAATGCTATAATAAACAATAGAAATAGGTTTGAAATACAATGAATTTTGAATTATGAAGATCACTGTCATGAAATTTTAAGATTATTTCGTTTTGCAGTCCATGCAATGAATTGCGATTTTGACCACATGTTTACCATATCTGTGCATACTCACCCATTTACTCCGACCTATTGCTATGCATACTTCAACAGAACACAAAACAAAGCACATCTTAATAACACTATCAAAAATACATTTTCCTCAGTAAGGCATTCTAGAATTCTGAAGATTTTTAAAATAATTATTTTTACTCCACATCAAAAGAAATTTTACAGCCTCATTGGCCTTAATCCAAATGGTAGAATTAAGACTGAATTATATATGACGTGAGGATTATGCTTCTTGCATTAAACATTTTGTGGAAAAAGTGATGTCGTTAAGCCCATTGATCGTCGCGTTTGGAAAAAAAAAGTAGATCGGGAGATTTCTTGGGCCGTCCTATTTTTCTTGCATGAACAAGAGTGACTCGGGGTAGGAAATTACCAATTGGAATTATTGTGCTGTTATTCCTCAGCTGCAACATGTCCGCATGCATCGCAAATGAAGAACCTGGACTTAGTTCGTTTGTGAAGGAGAAATTAGTTCAAAAAATATGTAGCTTGCGTGCCAAATTGTCATACAGCAGTCTCATGAAGGTGAGCTTCTGATGGACTCGTCTTCTTGACATTTGTTCACATGGTGAAAACTCCTTCCGGGCTTCAGACTGGCGCAGAAACCTTTTCTCAAGAAGTGACTTACCAACCCTGCCAGGTAGCTAGGCCATATTTCAGCACATGATAAGTTAGTGAACAAATGATCAATTGGAGAACTCACAAACCCACCCACCTCCTCTCCCTAGAGTCCCATATTCATTTCAAGAACCCCCACAGGTTATTACTAGTACTTTTATTTGTCGCAATACTAATGTGTTGTATGAATACTTTTGCCAATATTACCTTTGTTGCTAAATCTATTACTAACGTCATTGATGCTAATGCCACAAAATGTGGGCAACGTTTCCAGTAATTAAGAGCTCCATATTTAAGCATGACGGAATAGGATACTAATTAGTACAGCTTAACTTCTCAA
Source organism: Pleurodeles waltl (assembly GCF_031143425.1). Classification (NCBI taxonomy): domain Eukaryota; kingdom Metazoa; phylum Chordata; class Amphibia; order Caudata; family Salamandridae; genus Pleurodeles; species Pleurodeles waltl. The sequence goes on along the minus strand of NC_090444.1, from coordinate 1,247,555,126 downwards.
AAGTCTGCTATACCTCTTGTGTTTAGTTTTGAGTCAAGAGAGGTTGGTATAGCAAACACTAAGCAGGTGCCACCAGCACCTTTTATAAGCGTTAATGAAGAGAAAAGATGGATTTTGAGCCATCTAGTGACTTGGGCATGAAGTCAGTAGACTTACAATTGAATTACAAATCTATAACTACATTTGGCTATAGGGCTGCAGGGTCATGAAAAGTGCAAGGTCTGGGGCAGAATGCCCCATCTGCCACTGCCCTCTTCCCCTCTGTTGTGACATACCTGAATATAAACTTCTCCTTCCTGTCCGACCAGTCAGGGTAAAGGTACAGCTTTAATGCAATATTTTCCACTTTTGTCTCCTGAATTAAAATCCGAGCTTGTTTCCACTTCCTGACAAGCAGCTAATTGTTGGTTCTTTGTGCCAAAATCTGAGAACATCTGAAAGACGCTGGCTAATTGCTTGACTGCATGGAGTTAGACAGCCCTGTTTTTAACAGTTTTAGTCCGACATTTGACTTATGTTCATAAGCAAAATAGTCATCTGTATAATGATGGGTCAGATGTACAATCTATGTAAGTTGAGGCCCTTGCAATTTTACTTTTAAATCATTGAGGGCCACATGTACGTAGGTTTCATTTTGCGAGTTCCTAATAGCGAATCTTTGCCATTCGCTATTAGGAAATCGCAAACATCTGTGTAATAATGTGTCCTTGACATATTTAGCGATTCCCAATGGGGTCGTAATTGACCTACCTCGTTATTCATGAGGTAGGTTTCAATTTGCGACCCATTGGGAGCCCCTAAATACACAGGGTTGGTAGGCTACTGGGGAAAGCAGACACACATGTCTATATTTGCTTTTAAATAAAGCTGAATTTTTATTTTTTGGGAAATGCAGCCCGTTTTCCTTAAAGGAAAACAGGATGTGTTTCTAAAAAGGAAAATGAAACATTTCAGTTTCATTTTTTAAGACTAGGGGACCACTGTCTGCCCTTAAAAATGTTTTTGCTTGCATTCACAAAGGGGAAGGGGTCCCTTGGGGAACCTTTCTTGTTTATGAATGGGTTACCACCTCCTCTACGGAGTCGGTAAAATATGAATGTTTTGCAGCCGCATTCTGGTTGCAAAACATTCATACATATTGGTGCGATTCGGTATTAGGAAGGGACACCCTAAACAGGCCCCTTCCTAATACCGAATCGCAAAAGCAAAATGCAATTCAGTAACAAGTTACCGAGTTGCATTATGCCTTTGGTAAATGGCAAGAAACATTTTCCCGGTCGCAAACGTCCCACTTTTGCGACCAGAAAAATGCTTGGTACCTCTGGCGATAATGATGGGTGTGTAATTTAATTTGCTTTGTCTTTATGTACTTGCTTCTCTTCTATGTGTTTGTTTACCCCTCCCGCTCTCTTTATGCACAGGCTTTGCTTATCTTTCACCCTTACCCTGCCTTTGCAAATTGTCATCATGAATGGGATCTAAAGGCGGTCAGGTGGCAAGAGGGTTTTCCACACAGTTCCCCGACATAGCCAAAGGCACGGCATGCCTTGAAACTCTGAAAAGAACCCCAGGAAGATCTAAGTGCCATGTGGCAACATTTCATGATAGACTTGGATATCTTAACACTACTTGATAATTTAATCATGTAAATTGTAATCTCCTCCATGTGCGTATCTATGTTCTGAAAAACTGAGCATAAGTTGTAGTTAAACACCCTATCCCTAGAATAAATTAGGAGATCCTTTAAACTGTGGCAATTGAAAATAAAACTGACATATTAAGGCCTACTTTAGTCAACAGTTTATACACTGCTTCAGGATTCATAGGGAGAGTAGAAATTAAGTACATCCCTACATGTCAAATTGATTTTCAGTTTGAAGGCAATCACTTTTTCTGTGTTACATTTTGAAATTTAATTTTAGCACTAAAATTAACAGCCCGAGGATATGACTGCGATAGCATAATTCTTTGCAGAGCATAAACGTTGACTTGTAACCCCTGCTTACAGTTTCAAGTTTGGCCTCATTTAGAGGCCAGTGCACCACCAACAAACTTGAGTAAGTACAGTAGTTATGGCTTGGTTTACAAACTGCGCCTGTTGGTTTTGCCAATGTTTATGTGGAGCTGTGGGAACCCACCAGGCACACTCCACGCTGTAGCAGCTTGGCAGCAAGGGCCACTGTGACTGCTCACGTTGAGAGCAGCATCATAGCACCAAGGTATAATGGAGGAGCGGTATGAACAGAATCTCAGCGGGATGATACAACGGTCCTCACTCTACAAGAAGCATCCCAGCAGCAGAGGAGAGGAGAAGAGCCACTGGGTGGTGATTAAAGTGCGGCCTCCATGCACGCAGAAGGAAGGCAACAGCGGAAGCAGCTTCCCAGCAGCAAGAGGAGAAGAAACGCCAGGTGCACTCACTGTGAACAGCGTCCTAGAAACAGGAGAGAGGAGCCACTGGCCAGGGACTAGAGCATAGCCACTCCGTGTGCAGGAGGCAAGCAGCAGCAGAGTAGTCAATAGTGAGTTTTGTATTGAATGTGTTATGATAGTCCTCTTCATTAAAAAAAATAAATGTTGAATATGTGATGATTGAGCATTGTTTTGAGATTTTTAACAGTACCTCATTAATTGCAGTAGAGGCAGAAGGATACAACCAAACAAAAGAAAGAGAAGTCTAAAACATTCTTGTGGGCTGCGCCAAGATTTGATTGACAATGTCTCAAAACAGTGGCTTTATAGTCAAGAGCCAAAGCAACCAATGGCTGAAGTATACTGACTCACAGACTAGTGTACGAGCATGTTAGACATTTCTTTTTAAAAGTAAAATGCCTTGGCCTACTGAAGACATAAAAAAATGGCTTCAAAACTATCTTTGCACTTGATTTTTGCACTTGATCAATTATGAATGCCTCACTTAGGGTCGTCATTTATATTTTATGCGCATTTTCATCCCCATATGCTTTGGTGATAACACAACTTTTTTGTGCTGCTCACTAATTCAGGCGCCGCAGAAACCTAACACAAATTGAATTTACATAGTGGAATTTTTGTGCCAGAGTTTGCCACCATGCAAAGAAATTAGCACATTGGTTTACTAAGGTACACAAAATGACTTAGTAAGGTTTACTTAAAAAAAAAGAGTTATCAAAGCTACAGGCACTTAAAAATCGCTCCACACTTTCCAAATTCCCAGATAAATTCCACACACACACTTAAGTCAATGATTGCTTTTTACGATTAAATTGCATGTGTTTTTAATTGCTTGTGGTTGTAGAGTAACCATCACATTCGAGAAGCTGCAAAATCAAGCACAAAATGTGGCCCAAACGTCTTCAGTTTGTACACTTTATTTTAATTCGTGAGTCATGAGACCATATCACTATTTCATTTTGCAGATGGATGTGTTTTACTGTGTGAAAATTAGTACGGAGACCCTCACACACTGGTTGTCATGCATAAACACGTGCAAAGCATCTCCCATTGACCCATTAGAATGAATATTTTATCACAGCAGCTGCAATAATTACAATACCGACAGAGCTGTTTGAGATATTCACAACGAAAGATTGGTCACCCAGGTTAATTGTGCATTAGCAATATTGGTATATTTGAAACTTGTGTACTTTGTATTTCTAATTTCTTGGAAGTCGGTGTCACCAGAGTTAAACTGGGTGCCTACCAATCCCTGTTGTATTTGCATTGCTACATAATGGCAAAATAACTTTCTGTAAAAAAACACTATTATTATTATTTTTATTATTATTTCATACGTGCTTTAAAGTGTCTAACGTTTTAAAATAATGTCATTATTGTTTTTAGCTGATGGAAAACATTTTTTTTAGAATATGACCAAATCATCTATTTTATTTTTGCTTAGCAGTATAGATTGCTTACATGCTTACCTGTACCATGTCTTTCATCATGTCTAACTGTTGCAAATCGTTACGAGATTTGGGTGGCTAAGGGGCATATTAGCAAACGGCACACTTAGGTGGTGAATTCATGAAAACTCAAGATTTAAAGTAGACGAAATTTGAAAAATCCAGATTTGGCCTTTAAAAATAAATCTATAGAATACAGTAGTGTCTTATAAATAATTTTGGGTCCATGCAGGAGTTTCAGGATCACTACTGATAGTGTGAATGAGTCCCTTTGAATTCTTTGTATATAAATCTAGCTTATTCGGAAGTCCTAACATTTTTTACAGGTCCAGCTGATCTGGATGTGTTGTTCGACAACACTGATGTCTCATAGGCTGGATGATAAATGCTGGCAGTTCTGGTCTATAAACTCCAGAAGATTTAATCTGGGCGCCTTACTATATACGAACTTTCTAATACCCGGGTATGCCACAATTTATAGCAGTGTACATTCATGTCCATAGGCATTCTCTTAGGCATATATCTTTGTAGTTGTCACATCAATCATTTTATTACAGTATATATTTAGAGTCGATCAGAAAAATTACCCAATCATCAGTCCTTAAAATATATGCTGCATCAAGATTGGTCGGGCATTGCAGCAAATAAATAAACATTAATCCTGCATTATCTATTATTTTATCCTTGTTTCACTTTCATCGTTGCCTCATTATTTTTCCTTATTCAAAAATTACTTTTGCTGCATTAGCCAATCGTCATCTGTGTAGTAAAATGCATCTCTATTGTCTTTAGACCATAGCCACCATGTACAAGATTTAAGAGTAAGTGTTAAGGAGAAATGAATGAATGTTTATTCATTTCTTGGACCTGAAGGATGGTGTGTGGAACTGCTAAGCATATGTGCTCCAAACGTCCTTGAGGGTGAGCTGAAGACAGGTTAAAAAAAAGCTTTATAGCTGCTGCATCTTGGACAACAGTAATAGGTAGTATAACCTACTTGAAATTGCATTCACCTTATTGTTTTATTGTGTGTTTCATTCCTATATCAACTCAATTCTAGCATTTCTGGGAATGTTGTTTGCAAACACGTTCTGCATCTTGTACAGTCTGGGATTCTGGTATCCACATTAGTCCCATTTGCCTGTAAACTTGGGGGTGTTTGTCTAATGAGCCTTCTCATAATTTAATATGTGCTGGCAACAGGTTTGGGACAGACAGTTGGGTCAGCACACATACATACATATACACCAGCGAAGGGCACTACACCGCTCAGCAAACAAGGAAAAAAGATAGGCTGCACACTACAAGGAGCGTTCAGGTTCAGAATACGTTGGCAGGCACATGGTACATGGCAGGATATGGCCTACTAGTCTCTGAGAAGGTAGATCTTCATTGGGATGGGTAAACAGGCAGGGGAAGGTTAAGCATTAGGGAGGCCCCAGAAGTGATTTGCAGAGTAGTAATAGCACACGTGTGACCCTAAGTAACAAAAATTGAAGGGTATTTCCAGTGTCCACTAGTTTCTGAGACCGTTACCAGAAGTCTTCAAGATAGAAAACTTAGGGCCTGATTTAGATATTGGTGGACGGGTTACTCCTTCACACTGGTGACGGATATCCCGTTCGCTAAACTATAATGGAAATAATGGGATTTAGATTTCGGCGGATGGGATATCCATCACCTTTGTGACGGAGTTACACATCTGCCAATATCTAAATCAGGCCCCTAGTTTGGTGCTGAATCTAGAGAAGTCATATTGCTGCACCACTGAGACCCCCTTGACTGCCTTTCGTTGTTAACTGATTTTTCAGTCGTTCTTCATATTTCATAAAATGTTTTATTTGATGAATGCCCCATCACTTTTCCAGGTGTTCATCTTCCTTGGATTCGTTTTCGGTCTGACAATTATGAAAGCGACATCTGAATAGCAGCTGGAAGCAGTTGTCAAAAAAAGAAAGATCTACCAGAAGCGACTGACATAAAAAGAAGTCAGAAGTTGTCGTTTTCTGTTTTTCATGGCTGGCACAGTAGGTGAGCAATTGTATAGATCCAACAAAATGGCAAAGGAGAATCAATCTGAATCTCCTTAGCCCGTTAAAATGATGGCAGTTCTGACAGCCACCTCGGATACAAGATGTCGCCAGCTGGTGCTGTATGAGTGCGAGCGTCGTAGCCGAGCACGCGCTGTGTTAGGACGCAAAGCAGCGCATCATCCAAAAATACATGAAACCAGGGGTGCTCTAAACAGGGACAGAGCCATATCAAATTTTCAGGTTCTTCACATGGTAAAATATCTAGCCACGTTTTTTACCTTTGGCATAAAATAGAGGAGAGAAGATTGATATCACACACAGGTGGAGTTGGTTTCGAATTACATTTCTTGCACAGTTTATATCTTTTTCAGTATTATCAGACGCCATTGTGAGCAATAAGAGCAAGTGATCTTTGTTGAACACAGTGAGATTAAAAAAATGTGGGCATCGTTCTACATACTCTGGGAACTTGAAACCGCATCTTTTGAGGCATCTTTTAATCCAGTCTGTAACATACAGTGTCTGGCATTCAGTGCCGTATGTGTTAGGCTGCAAAGTTTGAATTTGGTTTGGGACTTAAGTCAGAACAGCTGTCTTTGAAGGCAGCTTTCACATCAGAAAATGTGCAGGGCCTAACCTGGAGATGGTGCTTGTGGCCCTTGGCATATCTTAAGAAAATATCACTAAATATCTCTGTAAAGTGAAATAGTATTTTTGTTGACACCAGGGGCCCTTGGCCTAAAACTCTGTTTAAGAAAAATCAATTAGGAAAAAGCAGCTTGCAAGTAGAAACTTGAGAAAACGAAGTACATGCTATGTCCAGCCCTGAAGTGGCTTGGTTTGTAGATATCTGGTGGAGTGGCTAAATTCATATTGCTTTTTTTGCACGACGATGTTTTCACCCTCCCAGCAAAATATAACTAAGAAATCAGAGAAGGAAGCTAATACAAATCTAGGCAAAAATATATAATTTAACTATTGTGCAAAGTAGAGTCCGAAGCATCATCTTCCTTGTCACCCGGGAACAGTGTTCCTTTGTCTTGGGCTTTTCTGTAACAAATCCATTTTAAGATGTGATTTTAGAGATCCAATGTCTTTATTCTTACAAAGTCACTGAAATACAAATGCTGAGACACACATATCCACTCAGATGGCATACATTACAAATACTATTACTGATCAGTAGCTCTGTAAGACTAATAATTTAACTTATGCAATACCTTTGTATGTAAGCTCTTGTACACATTTTTGACACACTTACATAGACCGGATGATGTCATCTGTGATGTCATTTGAGATGTCACTGACCATGTCACCAGTGATGTAGTATGTGAGGTCATAAGCAATGCATTGCTGGGGTGTAAGTTATAGTTAGGACTGCTAACTATACCTGCTGAATATCTGTGGCTTTGTGCCAGTAAATTCAATACTCAACTATAACGTGACTGTAACATTTGTTTTTCAGTGAATTTCTAAGGGTTTTTTTACACAAAGATGGAGGCTGTCCACAGGGCCTGGTCTACAGCCAGGCCCTGTGGCCATCCATCTGCATTATTTGTATTTTATATTACAACTGGAAAAAGAGGAATAGATAGTTTTAAATTGTGGCAAAAAAGAAGGAAAAGTAATAACAAGTAGGGGACAGCAATGTGGAAGTATTTAAGAAATGGCAATAAAGAATGTAGCAACCAATAAAAAAAGAGGGAAAAACAGAGATAATATAGTAAGTTTAGAGAAAACTAACAAGCAAGCAGTCAGAATGAGAGTAAAAAATAAAAAAGGAAAGGAAAATAAGTTTGATAAAACAACAAGAAACTATTGATAATTTAAATGTAACTATATTTACTCTTTTATTTTATTTTTTCAAAATTTTTAGGATCTGCAGATCCTCCGCAATGCTGCAAAATGTGGAAGACCACACTCTATGGGTTTTGTTCCGATCATGTGACTGGGATGGGTCCGCAGCTCTGTTTCCCGTGATTTTTTATAAAGTTATTTTCAGTGTATATGAGCCTCTGTTTTTGATAGTGGTATCAGGGTGCACCTATATTTAAATATATATGAATTACCCTATAGTTGTCTTACTTCTAAATATGTGATTATTCCTGTTATCGGGACCCACGGACCCACGAAGGGAACCGAGGATATGCATGGTCATAACTAAACTTTCCCATTTCATTGGTTGCATTTGGACCACACCCCATTACAGTTGTAGCCACACCCTGCTCTATTCATTTTTGGATTGAACACTGTGCAGACAGCAGTGAGATATCTAGTGTCTCTCTTGGATTGGCTCGTTTCTCCTGTTTTTTTTTTTTTAATGGCCAGTAGTTGTTCTCAGCAGTAACTCCTAAGAAGATCCCACAATGGCAGAGAAGCAGGGGACATTCCATGGGAAGAAGAAGAGTGAAGTATGCAGGAGGGAAGAGGGTGTTGGCAAAGTTTGTCACTTGTACCATATGTGGCAAACAACTGTATTGTGGAACTCCAAAAAAGTATTTCCATAGAGCCAGCTCTATGTGGAAGCACCTATGAAGCAACCACAAGAGAGCCTACACTAGGATGTTGAGAGACATACAGCCGGAGAAGGTCCTTCATGTTCCAGTGCTCCTGAAGGGCAGGCACCATCTACTATTATTACTGTGCCTTCAGTATACTGGGAATAGGGAGGCACAGTAACTTACTGTGCAAATGTCCTCCTTTGTGTGAAAGTTTCATATGTTACAGAGTTTTTGGGCTATTCGCAACCACCGTTGCTGGGTTTTTTAAGTATTTCTGAAATAATGTTTATTAGCATGTTTCTTCTTTGTTTCTTGTTGGGCTCATTTGTTTTACAGCCGTTTTTTTTTTTTTAAACAAAAGCATCAAAAAATAAATGAAAAATAGTTATAAAAACTCCTCAAGAAAAAAAGTTTCTTGTGAGAACCATTCCATTCGTTTCAGTTTGTCTGTGTTTTTTATTGTTAGGGTATGTCTGTAAGTGTATGCATCAGTGTTTGCCTGGACATGTCAGCGTATATGTCAGTGTGTGCCTAGGTGTGTCAATGTATGGATAAGTGTGTGCCTGGGTGTATTAGTATGTGCATCACCGTTTACCTCAGTATGTCAGTGTATGCATCAGTGTCTGTCTGGGGGTTTCAGTGTCTGCATTAGTACGTGCCTCCATGTATCAGTGTATGAATCAGCGTGTTCCTGGGTGTGTCAGTGTATAAATCAGTGTCTTCCTGGGTGTGTCAGGGTATATACCAGTGTGTCCCTGGGTGTGTCAGTGTATGCATCAGTGTGTGCTTGGGTCTGTCAGTGAATGGATGGGCGTGTACCTTGTTGAGTTAGTGTATGTGTCAGTGTTTGCCTGGATATGTCAGTGCATGAATCATTGTCTGGGTGTGTCAGTGTGTGCATCACTGTACGTCTGCGTGTGTACTAGTATGTGGCAGGGTGTGCCATTCTATGTATCAGTGTGTGTTTGGGTGTCTTAGCGTGTGAACAAGTGTGTTCCTGGGTGTGTTAGTCTATGCATTAGTGTGCGTCTGGGTGTGTTAGTGTATGCATGAGTGTGTGCTGGGGTGTGGTAGAGCATGCATGCATTTGTCTGTGGGTATTTTAGTGTATGCACATATGTATGCAGGTGTGTTTTCGTTCGTATGTATTGTTGTTTTACTAAAATTATCTGTGTATAAAGTATATGTATGAATAAAGAAAGTTATAATTAGTTACCTACATTAAGGCAAAAAAAATTGTCCTTTAATCTGTGTAGGAAGAAAGAAAACATAAAGAGACGTAAAAGTTTCATAATATAAATTTCTCTACTAAAGGTTTATAATCTGCAAAAAAAAAACTAGTTAATAATAAAACACAAGAAATGTATATAATTGTATAGCAATTATGCATATTATTTACTGATGTCGCATTCCTATCCTAAACTGTTCACAGCTTCGAAACTTTTATACTATAAATAAAGTATGTATAGATACTCATCCATGAACAGTGGGTGAGGTGTGAAACAATCATATAGATTGTAAAAAAAAAAAATCCATAAGAACACATTCTTTAAAATTAGCATTACTATGCATCATACTCACTACAAATATTTACGTGTTTTACCTATACTTGTTAGATAATGTAATGTATATTATAGTTGTATAATACAATTATTGTGTATGAATGATAGTGGTAGGTGAAAAGGTATATAAATACATCACTCTTGGTATGCTGCATGATGTTATTAAATCTAGTAATCCATTAAACAGGAGTAAAGTGTATCCGTGGTGTAGTTTTTCCAGCTGTTCTTCAAACATAAGTTTAGCTGTATGTCTTATTCTCTGCAGTGGATCTTTGTCCTGGTTTGTAGTTTGTAATCTGTTTCCCCAATTCAGTGCTATCTCTGTTGTTTCCTTGCAAGAGTAAGAACATTTTAAAATTTAGAATCCATTATGAGAGCATCACCATTGGTAGGCCATATAATGTCTTAATTTGTTGTTTTACAAGTCCCAGAAATGTACCATTCCTGTTTTCAATATTAATCCTCCTCATAATTTTAATTAAAAAAAGAGAAGGTAAGAATTTGGTGGTTTATAGGGTAATCCCTGCTTGAATGTAAGGTTCCTGTCATTACACTCTGTCTATCCAATTGTATTTTTTAAGTAGTTTCCAGATCTAAGACTTTCTCCTTCATGAAAAATAAGAGCTATATGTTTTACCAGAAATAGAGATTTGTCCAGCTTTAAAATTTGTAAACTGTGTTTCCAAGTTAGTTCCATCTGCAGTGTATCGCAGCAGCATTAGGATGATATACTTGCCAGTTCTTCTTATATTCAAAGTTGATTGAAGATCTGAGTCAGTTTTTGTGCAGATATTATTCTGTGATGCATATTTAAACAATTTCTCAAAGCTGACAGTTTTACAGTCTGGTAGAGTTAAGTAGATAAATCGTTCTGAATCTATTTCTGTTTTTGAAGTAAAGGAACCATTTTCACAATCATGTTTCCATGAGTAACTTAGTCCAAAGAGGTCATCAATAGGTTCCATCCCTTCTTCTAAGATACCAAGTAGGACCATCATGTGCATTTTCTTGAGTGTTTTGAGTGAAACATACAGTTCTAGGACACAGATCTGGAAGATCTTTAATAGAAGATGCAGAATATGTTTTTGTTCCATCACTGCACAAGAGTTCTAACAAGTTAAAGAGTGCTGAGCGCAATCGTCTATCTTCTTTTGTTTGATTGCATGAACCAGACACGGTAAACAGAATAGTGCATTGAGAACTAAATTGGCATAGCAGTTAACTCCAGAGAGGTTTTAAAACTGGTAGCTAGCAATTTCATCAGTATTTTTAGTATTTTTGTCTCCAATTCTTCTTTCTTCTCTTTTCCTCTTTTTCTCAGGAAAGTCACTGATCCTTTGAAATCTTTTGTTTTAGTAAGGCACTAGGCTTTTTGTCAACTGGGTACTGTCCTAAATGAGGAGCATACAGGCTTCTCAAACGACTATACTCTATCACACAATTCAAATCAGCATTTATTTTACTGTCCTCAAACACTCTATCAGATACAAACTGGACAAAGTTCTAATCCATGACAATGTTACATATGACATACCTTCCTTGATTACGGTGCTACCAATGTTAATAAATGCTGCATCTACACTAAACCTTGAGACTTATGTATAGTTATAGCATATGCTAGAGATATTGGAAACTGCTTTCTGTGAACATTCAAGTCTTTAACAAGCTAGGAATGCGCAACAGACTTTGCTATCTGTTTTACACTTTCTAGTTCATCAAATTTAATTGCTAGGTACTCAACCTCATTTCTATGTGGATACAAAATGAAATCATTTATTTTACCCATGGCTCCATTAACTAATCTTTCCTCAACATTTGAATTATGCCGCAAATCACCCTACAGTTCTTATAAACACACAAACACCTTTCTAATTCTACATTTTTGGAAATAGACTCCTCCAAATAATTCGGTTTTAAATGTAGTTTTTCAGTCAACGGTATTGTTACTCCTTGGTGTTCCATTTTATTTATTGATGTCAGTTCCAATATTTATTCTCTCTTCAGTTGAAGTAATTGTTCATTAAAAGAGCTACAGTCTTGAAGAGTAGACATTAAACACACAATAGATTTTTGTTGAATACTTTAAAACATTAGCTGTTTTTTATAAGTCGAGTTTGCAAGCAATGTTTTCCTTTTTTAAATCTGTAAATGTTTAAATTTCCAAAGCTTCCTAAAGAATTATGAGTTTCTTCATGTAAGTGTGTCTTAAAAACAGGCTGTCCTTTCACGGCGGCTAAGCTGCAATAAATCATGAAAAACAATTACATCCTTTCCTCGAAAAAGTACATCATATTTTGTCTCCAATATATGTTGCATTCTTAAATGCACAAAGGCAAGCATTAAGTTTGAGACCATGCTCACCTCATCATGATTAAAAGTTTTAATTTCTTCAAGACTCTTGAAACTCTGTGACAAGCTTCACCAGGTGACGTTTGGTAATCCAGTTTATTATTGTGTTCAAAAGGTAGCTTAAGTAGACAATGGAAGGTAATTCCTTTGATGTTGTGTGGAGTTAATCCTAAAGGGGCTGTTACTACACATGACAAAATGCAGTCTGTAGTCACCTGTAGATAAGTGGTTAGAACTTGGATTAAAAATCTTTTTTCAGTGCCAACTTGTCCGCTGACATTAAAAAGAATTGGCTTAAAACTTAAACATTTACATTGATTGTTTTCGTGGAGGAATCCATGCTCTGTTTTTCCTTTGACTTCCATATGTATTTCTTTTTGCTCATTATTTAGTTATTCCACTAAATATTCCAAGTTAACATTTTCTTCTCTTGCTTGTTGCATTGCTGTCTCCACCTCATTCATTGCTATGACGGCTTCATTGTCAGATATTGGCTGTCCAAGAGGATCTTGACTGAGACGTCTGGAACTCTGGCTGCTTTGTTAACTATTTTTTGCTATCTTAGTAGCAATTGTTTCCTCTTGTTCAATTTCTTCTTTTAACATTTCCAGGTAGTTGGGAAATATTGAATACTCAGTGCTGTCTTTTACAGTATGGAAAGAGTCTTTGTAGCAGACATATTGCCAAAGTAACTCTGTTTCAAAACACCAAAGTTTCAATAGCTGGAGAAATGCGAAGTAGTAAAATTCCTTTTTCTCAGTAGTTTGACAAATAGGTTTTCAATGGTTTATTAACTTACCTTTTGCATGCCAAACAACTGTTGCCACTAACTACAGCATATTTTCTTTACTTGATGTTTTCCCTGATACATTGTTTCTGTACCTATAGTTTTGCAGAATTTCATAAAGACACATATATTCTAGGTGTGAACTTCTTCTTGGATAGTAGGTATCCAACTTATTTGTATTTTACAGTATCTGTACTCTCAGAATCATACTCTGCTAGGTGCTGAATTTCTGGCAAAGACTTCAAGACTTTGTTTAGCGTGTTAGCAAGGCATAGACTAACCCAAACAATTCCTCTAGACTTTGAGTGCAAGCTAGCTGAATTCAACCTGTCATAGCACTCAAAAGAACCTATCTCCCTATCTGAAAGCATTTTCAAGCTGAAATTTAACATTTTCTTGGATAGAGATTTTTCTGCAGAATCTCCTCCCAAGTTTCCTTCATCTGTATTCTCTGATTTCGTGATTTATGATTGACATAGTGAGCCACATCAGTGGAGTTGTCTGCAACAAACTGTATGGCCATATTTGCATTCCATAATTTGAGAATGACATGATTATAATCAGTGTAATATATTTAAAGGCCTCTGATGTTCTCAGATTATATGTATTTTTTGAGAATATCAAAAGCTGTTCACTCTTCCTCTGGAAATGATAGGCCTTGGAAATCCAAAACAACACCTTGTATAAAATGTTCCTTTACATCTGTATCTTTGATGGCTATACTTGCCACATCTATGTGTTTGAAAGTGTAGAACTTGCTGTTTTAGGGTTTTGTTATTTTTTTCATGTGGGTTGGTGCGTGGAACATACTGTTCTTTGACAGAGAGTACACACTTATCAATACCAGATCCAAATTTTGGTGCATCCTTTATCCATAATAGCATGTGTATATGAGTAGCATTTCGCGCCTGCTATTTTTTTCACCCAAACAAATCTGTAACTTCTTCAAGAGGAGGATTTGATTTGTTGTACGCATGTAACCCAGCATCACTTGAAACGTGTGATTGAAATACCTACATACATTAGCAGGATCAAAAGACCCGCGTTCTCCTGCTGTCTTCAAATAGATATCCTTGATATTAGAGTTTGCTTCTCTTAGAAATTCCAGTAAGTCATCCCTTTCATACTCTGCATATCTGAGTGTCACAACCCAAGTAGGTGGACCTAAGTTTCAAAGCATACATTTAAGTTTTCCATGGCGACAGAACCAGTATTCATTAGTCCCACGTTGACATGCCATAAAATTAATTAAGTTGTACTCCAGATTTTCATCCTTACCTTGTATTTTGTCATCAAACTCCCTTGCAGAAATATTTTACAGATTAACCCCTGTCACAGCATAAGAGAGTCCTGACAAGTCACTCTCAAATAACAGATGGAATATATAGGAAATACATTGGTGAAATCTAAGGTCATCTGAAAATAGTCTTGTTGACCTGTATTCAGCTGCTGGTATTTGTGCAGGTCAGTTATCGTAGCAGCCTGTGGATAGCAGCAAGCCTTTAGACTTTTACCCCACACACCCATTGGAGCCCCTCTAGCTTGCTTCATTTGAAATAGTGCAATAGCCTCCCCAGCACCATCTTTAGAATGAAGTGGGTGAATACTGTGGTGCTCAAGTATTTCTTCTGACTTCTGCTTATCCACTTTTTCTATTTGCCCACTTGATTGTAGTGCTTCATCATTGATACAACTTACATCTTCAATAATAACATTTTTGGTAAAAAAATATTATTTTCTTTAAAGTATAATGTGGCTTTTTTTTTTTTTTTTACTTTATTCTCCTCTACTAACACTTGTCAGATTTTGTTTAACTTGTGGTGGGAACTCTATTTACTAGAATAATGAGTGGTTTATCTACATCTTTCTCAACATCCACAGTGTCCCAAAATTTTTTTAATCGAAAGGTAAATAGACAACTCTTCTTTTAAGTCGTTTCTATAGTTCTGTTGGGGGCAGTTTCCCTGTTTTCGGCTTAATTCGAACTATTGCTTGAAATGGATGGACAGTTTGTATTAGAATTGATACATACACATTTAATTGATCAAGTTCTTGTGACATTGGTACCAATTCTAAACTATAATGAATTGCTCTTGCTGGCATTTTATTGTCTTCTAATTTATCATAACAGTACTTACATTTTGTTTGCTTTGTGTCTAGATCAAAGCGTTCTTCTACAATAGATACGCACCAAATTCCTGCCCCTCATCTTTGTTATCCCGCTCAGTTTTAGAGAATACAACTACATTACAAGTTTGATTTTTGTAGTGAATGCGACGACAACAAATACAAACACACTCCGTTTTTTCAGAAGATAGTACATTGAACTTTTCTATCTCTTTTGCATATTTTTTAATACTATTGCCTTTGTCCAGTTCTTCTACAGCTCCAGTCACTACCTCTTCATTTTCCCTATTCCCTTATTCAGGGCCAAAGAAACAGAACGGAATATCTGCACAAACTTTCTCAACCTCTGCCACAGTACCGCGTAACAGAGCTCTATTCAAATCTCCTTAACATAAAGCTGGAGTTTTTCCATAATAAAGTCTCCTTACTAAAGTTTGCATTTTAGAATGATGCATTGCTAAAATTTTAAAGCAATGAAAAATACTTTTACACACTTTCTTTGAAAGACATGCCAGTGAATGGCCTTGTAAGTTAGTGTATTTTCGAACTTTGCATAGATCTAATTTTGTAGCTTTTTAATTTTCTGTTTCAGACTTATCCATAAAAGTTTTCAATTTATCATTTGATTCCTGTCGGACAGTACAAATACTGCTACACTTCCAATTGTACACAGGAGACTCTTTACGCCTCCATTGTACTTCTTCTTTTATCATTTCTAGGAACTCTCTCTTATTTTTTTTAAATGGGAGTATTGTGTTTTACTGCATAAAAACGTCCAGTACTGTAAAATGCATGCACTAATGTATTCTCTTGTAAATAACTGTCTTCATTAATAAAAGGTTCTCTACTAGATGTATACATCGTTTCACCTTTAAACATTTTCAAAAATTAGTTTTAATAAGTCTTTTTCTTAATGCTCTTTTTCTTATGCACACCACCTTTTTACCTAGTGTCTTCATTCTGTTCAGTATTAAGACAAACATTTTCCTCTGCCCAACAAATGCTTTCTAAGTTACACTCTAAATATGTTGCTTTTGCTTTAAACATAACTTCTCGTCTTATACTTCTTCATCGTCTTCCACAAATTGTGAACTATTCTGTTTGAAAAAGTTTTGCTCTTAATTCCTTAAACTGTTTGTCTTCAAGTCTCTGTTTTCTTATTAGATTTCCTAATTTTAACTCCATGAACTTCTTCCTGTTCATCAGTACATTTCGCAATTCTCTTTTTAATTGATGGCTTTCCCTTGTTTTGCCTTCCACAGCATTTTTTAAAAAAAACATAGAACCCTTACCGTGACTGTTTTTCTCTTTCTCTGCACATTTTTCACCTTATCTTCTTATTTACTGTCATGGTTAGATATTACTGTTATTTCTGTTTCTTTCTTCTTTGTGTTGTGTTAGGCATTCTCAATCTTCTTATTTAATATATATGTCTAGAAAACAAATAATACATTTATTTCTACGGAACATAGTATAAAATTACACAAGGTAAATAGTTAACTATATAGTTTGTTATTTTAGTGTCTAAATGGTTGTGGAAGTCTTTCAGTATCCATCTACAAGTGAGTGTACTATTTACTTCACAAACAGGTAACATTGCTGTATGGATGTGTGCATAAATATATACGTGGCTCTTTCAGTGTCTGACTGTGTGTTTGAGGGGCCTATCTTTTTGTTAATAGGTATATGACTTGTAATATGGGTGGCTAAGTACATATATACCTGGGCATACAGGTCGGCAGGTGTACATCTAACTCAGTCAAAGTCAGAAAGATGTTTCACCTTGTCATGTCAAAGCTCCATGCTCTACACTTAGTTTTACCTAAGGGCTAAGTTTTCTATAGTAAAGGTGAAGTGTAAGGCTTCTCCAGCAGGTTTTTGAATGTCAAGTCGAGCTGACAGTAAAACTGCACTCTCAAGCTCACCAGTAGTAGGCCTCAACCATGTTTACGTGACTAGTCTGAATGTGCAACAATGTTAGGACAGCACCTGACTACAGAATTACTGTATCACTAGATCTGACACTACAGCAAACATAGCTGCTGTCTGGATGTGTGCATGAATGTATAAATGGCTCTTTCAATGTCTAAATGAGTGTGTGAGTGGTCTGTCCTTTTGTTAATAGGTGTATGACTAGCAGTATGGGTGGCAGAGTGCATAAACACCTGGGTTTACTGCTCTGCAAGTGCACATGTAAATCAGTTAAAGTCAGAAGGATGTTTCACCGTTTAATCCAAAAGCGCCCTGCTCTGTGCCTACCGACAGCCTACCGAAGTGGTATGGTTTGCTTAATGAAAGGGAAGTGTAAAACTTTTCAGGCAAGTTTTCTAATACCAAGTCAATCTGACAGTAAAACTGCACACTCAGGCTTACCAGTAGAAGCCCAAACCATGTTTAAAGTGCTCTTTCTCTGGATGCGTGACTAGATTAATGTCAATACTTATCTACATATTTGAGTGAGTGTATCAGTCCATTTATGGTTGTATCAGCAGATGTTTAAGTAAGTATACCATTACATTACTGCTTATTTTAGTAAACATATTGGTCTCTAAATATACATGTAAGTAAATATTTGAATCAGCTGGGTGTGTCAGCATATGCATCAGTCTGGGCCTGGGTGTTTTACTTAATGTAAGAGTGTGTACCTGGATGTCTTAGTGTATCCATCAGTGTGTACCTGGATATGTCAGTGTATACATTAGTGTGTGCCTGGGTATATCAGTGCGAACATTAGCCTTTGCCTGTGTTTTTCAGCGTATACATCAGTGTGTACCTGCACTTCTTACTATATGCATCAATGTATATCTGCTCTGCCAGCATAAGCATTAGAAGGACATGTTTTACCTTTTAACCACAAACCACACTGCTCCATGGCCTATCTACAGCCTACCCAAAACTTAAGTTTTGTATGCAAAAAGGGAAGTGTAAAGTGTGTCATGCTGATTTTCTAATGCAAAGTTGAGCTCACAGTATAACTGTACAATCTGATAGGGACTTCTAGTTGCAGATTCCTTACCTTAGAATTTTCCCCCAGGCGTCAGGCTGGATCTGGAGATTTTTTTGTTCAAGCAATACCCTTGCGCGTCGGAAGGTGGCATCGGTCGAATCCACGGGCGCCTCAGCGTAGTGACTTCAGTTCTTTTCACACGCTGATCCGGAGAGAGCTATCCTGGAATCTTTTTTGAACTACTTCGACCCTCTAGTTTTTGGTGATTTTTTTGGTGCATCGAGGGATGTCCCTGAAGACCGGTTTCAAACCGTGCAAGGACTCACCGTGTAATGTCGGTGGCAGATCCACATCGGATCTGTTTGTAGTGCCTGGTGCGCGACTACTACCCAAAGTCGTGCTCAGAGTGCCAGGCCATGCACCTGAAGGCCTTGAGGGAGCTGTTCCTCAAGCTTATAGTGGCCCAGCTCTTGACTCCGCGTAGGTCCTGGTCTCACTCGAGGGGAAGGTCTCGAGTTCGGTCGCAGAGCCACCACCATTCTTCTTCCTCGAAGTCTTTGGGTCAAGGTAAGAAGAAGTCGAAGAGATCCCGTCACCCTTCGACTTCACCCCATCGCTCGGCTGATGCAATGCGGGCGGAGCGTCGACTCTCGAGTCCTCCGTCTTTGGAGCCTGATTCTGGGTCCGCTCCACACTTCCCGAGTTTCCAGGGGCCGGAGCCACCCCTGACAGATTAAAGGAGTTTCATGAGGCCATGCGCCTCATTTTCGTGCAGGCCGACCCCGATATGACGCGTTCGGGCCCAAGGGGTTTGGTTAGGGGGCTTTCGGGTTCCGTGCCGTCGGCTCCGGTTCTGGCCACTGAGGTACCCTCTGGATCTGCTCCCGGATCCGCACTGACGCCGGCCATACCATTGAGTCCTTCCCCAGTGCCAGTTCGATTGTCTACGCTCCCGATGTCGGTGGTGCCCACCATCGACGTCGACCCGATCCTCATCCCCGACGACTCGGATTTGGACCGGCATCGGCCAACTCCACCTTCATTTCCAATGGGGCCTATTTACCCCAAGTGAGATTCTGACCCTTTTTCTTATGGGTATGAATTCAGGGAAGGATTGGAGGGGACACGGGACCCTTATGAATACCAGGATGACCATAACTTGGACTGGGCACAGGACGAGGCCAGATGCCTGGGCACCGGAGTTTGGTGAGGCCAGTGGCCTGGACACTTCTCCAGACACTGACATGCTGTCTCCTTCTACCATGGCGACGGTGGAGGGAGCGACTTATTCCATTGTGGTCAGTAGGGCGGCTGAGGTCCCCGGTCTTGAGCTTCCTACTGTGCAGGTCAGGTCTAATCTCCTGACGGAGGGGCTTCCACATCTGAGCCTCTTCTGACATTCAGTGAAGCCCTCACCGATGTCCTATTAGGTATTTGGTCCAGGCCCAACACATGAGCTCCTGTGAACAGGACTATAGCACGCACCATGGGCCCGATCCGAACGACCTAAATTCCTGTCCCAACACCCCACACCTGCGAGCCTGGTCATCGAGGCATCCGCTTCCTCTGGCACATTCCCTTCCGCACCCTCGGATAGGGAATCAAAAAAGCTGGAACAATTTGGTACAGAGATGTTTTCTTCTTCCAGTCTTGTGCTGCAGTTGGTGAACATCGCCTGCCTTTTGGGCCGCTATACCCACATTTTGTGGGATACAGTCGCTCAAGTTCTGCCACAGATACCGGAAGAGGTCTGTGCTATCGTCCCCCAACTTGTAACCGATGGGAGAGATGCGGGAAAGTTCACAATCAGATGTGGGCTGGACACGACCGACTCTCTAGGTAGATCGGTTGCGACCACAGTGGCCTTGAGGCGCCACGCCTGGTTGCGTACATCTGTTTTTTTGGGGGATGTTAAACAGAGTGAACATGCCCTTTGATGGGTTCCCGGTCTACAGCTCGGTCCCTCGAGCTTTCCACTGCCCCTAGCCCCCAACAGTCTGCCTTTCGCCCTTTTCGTGGCCACAGAAGGGGCTCCCTGTTGCATCCCTATCGCAGCCACCATGCCACCCATGCTGTTCAGCCGCTGTGCGGCCGGAGACACGGAATCCCGCGTGGGACAGTGAACCAGAGGTCTGCCCAGTCCCCTGCTCCTGCTGCAGCCTCCAAACCCTCCTAGTCCGTCCCCTCACTCTGGTCCAGTTGGCAGCAGGATTCGCCATCACTTGCCCCACTGGGAATCCATCACTTCGGACAGGTGGGTTTTGCAGATTGTTCAAAGGCGCTACTCCCTCCCCTTCGAATCTGCCACACCAGCCGTGTCTCCATCAGTCAGCCATATTCTGGAGGATCATTGGTCCCTGTGCAGAAGTGGGTTGTGGTTGTTATGCCTGCTACTTTCTTTTGCATAAAAAAGACAAGGGCTCACTTCCCATCCTAGACCTTCAGGACCTCAATCTCTTCCTCAAGACGGAGAAATTCAAAATGCTCACCCTGGCTCAGGTCCTGTCTGCCTTGGACCCAGGAGACTGGATGGTAGCGTTGGACTTGCAGGACACTTATTTCCACATGCCCATCCTGCCTGCCCACAGACGTTACCTATGATTCGTGGTAGGTCACGAGCACTTTCAATTTAAAGGGCTCCACTCTGGCCTTACCAGCTCCCCTCGGTGTTCACAACAGTGATGGCGGTGAATGCAGCTCATCTGCGCAGATTGGGGGTTTCAGTCTTCCCTACCTCAGTGACTGGCTGTTAAAGGTGGAATCGCTGCAGAAAGTCGTCTCCCACCTTCAGACTACAGTGAACCTCCTGCTCATGCTGGGGTTCACTATAAATGTGCCAATGTCACACCTGACTCCCTTTCAGACGCTACCTTCCATCGGAGCTGTTCTGGACACAGTGTGGTTTCGGGCCTATCCTCCTGAAAAGCGAGTCCAAGATATTTTGGCTATGGTTCCCATTTTTCAGCCTCTGTCTTGGGTTTCGGTGAGACTGACTCTGAGGCTGCTGGGTCTCATGGCCTTCTGCATCCTGCTGGTGACACAAGACAGATGGCATATGCGGCCTCTGCAGTGGGACTTGAATTTCCAGTGGACGCAGCATCAGGGAAATCTCTCCGACATGGTCCAGATCTCGGAGGGGACAGCGAAAGACCTGCAGTGGTGGCTTTCGAACCTGCATTGGGTCCACGGCAGTTCCCCTTTCCCTTTGCCAGCCAGATCTATCCATAGTGACAGATGTGTCACTTCTGGGATGGGGCGGCCACATCGGAGAGGCGGAGATCAGAGGCCTCTGGTCTCCGGCAAAGTCTGGGCTCCATATCAGTCTTCTGGAGCTCTGTGTGATCAAGCTTGCGTTGAAAGCATTTCTTCCCTCTCTCAAAGGGAAATTAGTGCAAGTGTTCACTAACACAATACTGCCATGTGGTACTGCAACAGACAGGGCGGAGTGGGGTCTTGGACCCTTTGTCAGGAGGCACTACGTCTCTGGACATGGCTGGAACATCAGGACATTACCCTGGTGGTTCAACATCTGGTGGGCTCTCTGAACACCAGAGCAGATTAACTCAGTTGTCGATGCACAGCTGATCACGAATGGCGTCTCCAACCGAGGTGGTGCAAGGTCTCTTTCAGCAGTGGGGAGAGCCTTGGTTAGATCTTTTTGCTCTGCAGAGAATGCATAATGTCAGCTATTTTGCACCTTGGAGTTTCCAAGGCAGCATTCGCTCTGAGACGCTTTTCGTCTCGAGTGGAACTCCTTTACGCCTATAACATTTCTGCCCAGAGTTCTCAAGAAGATCAGGAATGACCGGGCCCAAGTTATCTTGGTGGCTCCGGACTGGGCACGGAGAGTACGGTATCCCGAGCTATTGAGCATGGCCACGGATCCTCCACTCAGACTGCCTCTTTGGGAGGATCTTCTGTCGCAGCAGCAGGGGACGTTCTCCACCTGAACCTGTTCAAGCTCCGCCTTCATGCCCGGAGATTGAGTGGTGGCATTTGATGGCTTTTGACCTTCCACCCTAAGTCTGTGACATTATCTTGGCAGTCAGGCGTCCCTCCACCAAAACGTTATATGCCTGTCGTTGGCATAAATTTGTGGCATGTTGTACCAACAAATCTGTTGACCCCTTCTCTGCTTCAGTTTCTGAGGTTCCTTTGTTCATTCTTTCTTTAGCCCAGCAGGGCTCTGCTTTGGGCACCCTTAAAGGTTATTTATCATCTATTTCGGCCTTTCTTAGGTTACCTGATCGGCCTTCACTCTTTAAGTCTCCTATTGCCAATCAATCCTTAAAGGTCTCACCCATTTGTTTCCTCCCACTTCCTTTCATTTATCATGCCTCAGTGGGACTTCAATCTTGTACTTACTTTCTTAATGTGTACTCCCTTCGAGCGGATGCACAATTGTCCTTTCCGGTTCCTTTATTTCAAAACTGTTTTTCTTGTTGCCATCACTTCTGCTTGCAGATTAAGTGAGCTTCAGGCTCTTTCTTCAAAGCCCCATACTTGTCTGTACACCCTGACAAAGTGGTATTGTACACTAAGGCTTCCTTCCTTCCCAAGATCGTTACACCTTTTCATGTAGGCCAGTCCATTACCTTGCCTACTTTTTATGCACCACCAAATTCCTTCTCATTAGGAGGATAGACTTCACCGCCCGGACCCAAAAAGAGCGTTGGTGTTTTATCACAATCATACTAAAGATTTACGGGTGGACGATCAACTCTTTGTTGGATATATGGGTGCAAAGAAAGGGAAGGCGGTGCAAAAACGTTGTATCTCTTGGTGGGTTCTTGTTTACATCAAGATGTGCTATGCTTTGGCCAAGAAGCAACCCCCTAAGGGCGTGCGCGCTCATTCCACCAGAGTGACTACTGCTTCAACTGCGTTAGCACGCAGAGTACCTGTCCTGGATATCTGCCAGGCAGCTACGCGGGCTTCCTTGCTCACATTTGCTAAACATTACTGCCTGAACAGCTAGGTCCGTCAGGACGGCTACTTTGGTCGTTCGGTCCTGCAGGACTTTCTAGTATGATCTTGGTTCGCAGCCCACCTCCAAGAATGGCATTGCTTGCATGTCTATTTCTAAGGTAAGGAATCTGCAACTAGAAGTCTCTATCAGATGTACAAATTACTTACCTTCGGTATTGATATATCTGGTAGAGATATATTCTAGTTGCAGATTCCCTACCAACCCACCCATCTTCCCCGCTTGCGAACTGATTTCTAGGGACAGCGCTTCCCCCATTCAGGGCCTTAGCTCTGGCGCACCAGTCTCAGTGTTCTTCATGGCTCTGTGGTTTGGCATGGAAAGTCGTGAAAAGAAACTGACGTCACTGCACTGAGGCGGCGTCTATGTGGAAAATTCTAAGGTAAGGAAACCGCAACTAGAATATGTCTCTACCAGATATATTGTTGCCGAAGGTAAGTAACTTCAGGCTTACCATTCTAAGGGCAAACCATACCTAAAGGAGCAGTTCTCTCACTGACCAACTAGATTATGAAAATACTTGAATCTATATTGGGGTGAGTGCAATAGTTGCCAACTAGGTCTCATACTCCAGCATATATAGATGGTATCTGAATGTGTGCATCAGTGTAAGTGGCTGAGTCACTGATTGGCTGTCTCAATATCTGACTGCGTATGTGTACTTAACTACATATGTAACTTGGCACAGAGATCTTTAACTTCAGATTTTAGTCAGTTAAACTCTTAAGGACTTGTTTTACCTTTTAATCACCAAACACTCTCCTCTGTGGCCTACCTTCATCCCACCTAGAGGCTGAGTTTTGTGTGATAAATGGGGGTGGAAAAATTGTCTAGAAGCTATTCTAATCGCAAGTCAAACTAAGAATAAAACTGTGTACTTAGGCTCATCATTAGTAGCCCAAACCATATTTAAATGACAACTTATTTGAATAAGGAACTATGGTATGAGAGTAGATGACTACTTATTGCACTGACTGTATTAGTTGCTAACCGGGTCTCATGTTGCAGCACATATAGCTACTGTCTGCATGTGTACATAAATATTTAAGTGGCCCTTTCTGTGTCTGACTGTGAATGTGTTTCTGTAGTAAAATGACACTTTAAGGCTTTTTAAGCAGGTTTTCTAATTCCATTTACCATTTATTTATTTGTTGTCAGCCTATCCGGCCATAACAATAACACACAATAAATACCAATCCATCATACTCTGTAAAAAGTCACATTAAATAAAACGTCCCAATAAAAAAAAAAAAACTGTACTTGAATTTTTGGTTTAACCCTGCATTATCATTAAATGTAATCTATAACCATAATTTACATAACACTCTTAACTTATTCTAGAAAGACATTATAAATCTAAAATTTAGATATCTTATTCTGGCTCTAATCATTTGGGACCTTACAGTGCCAACCATCAGTTTAATAGTGACCCAGGACCTGGCCCCGTTTTACAGCAACCTGCACCGGTTTCCCAAGCTAATAGTAGCTATGGGACAACACAAGCTTCCAGTATGTAAGTTGAGACCTTTGTCACAATATGTTTCTCGTCTGATCGCATACATAACGCTTCCGCCTCTTTGCACTTCCTGACTCCGTATGATCTAAAAAGTGGACGTAAATACAATTTGCGGAGTTTGAGCGTGAAGTGACATAATAAAAGTAAGTGGGATAGTGTTTCTTGGCCACCATGAAGACATGGACAACATTCTAATCTACCCGGAGAGACGGGTTGCCATCTATTGGTCACCGCCATCACTGGTAGTGTGCCCATACGAAATTTAAAAGAGAGAGCCCTTTTTTCTTCCGGATAAATACTGTCTATGAAAAAAGCTGGTTTGAGCTCTTGATTAAACAAAATGTAACGCTTAAATAAAGGGCTAAGTGTCTCACACATGCTCTGAGTCTTTTGGTCCCAGTATGCCTTTTTTATGATAGATTAACTAGGCCTTCTGATTTTTCCTGGATGGAGCCAGAGGTCTTCCTGGCCGATAGCAGCCAGGATGGTTGAGATGTGTTTGAACCAGGGCAATTTCTGATGACTTTTGTAGCTTCATGATGTCCATGAGTACATCTCTGTATGGTGTGAGTTCCTCTTTTGCCCAATGCTAACTGAAGCTGACAGTAAATCTTCACACTTAGGCTTTGCAGTAGTACACCTCAGTCATGCCTGTGTCTAAGTGGGTGTGAGCGAATGTCTACACTAACTAAATGCATATGTGACTCTCACTATGAGTTGGGCATTGCATATATATATATGTCCTTATCAGTGTGTACGTACACATGTACGTTTTTAAAACTCTGTACATTTTTAATCCTTTTATTACTAATCACTGTACTCTGTATCCTAGCCACAACATAGCTCAAGGGTCAATTTATTGTACTAAAAGAAAAGAGAAACTCTCATCAAGTACCTTTTCTAATCCAACCTAAATCCTTTAGTTATTTCTTAGATGAGTTATATAATTTCTTTATATTAATCACAAATGTGCTATTTATATTAATTTTTGCATTTTGTCAACATGCTGCTTACTTTCATTCACCTAATATATACATTCCTTTAAAATAAACTGCATTTCATTACATGTACCTGTTAAGTGTACTTGTTGGAGCGTATGTTTGTCTTTCATTATCAATTAGAATTTCTTCTCATTGTAAAATGCATAAAAGCCAAGCACAAGAACGGTAATCCCACTCTCAAAGAAGGCAACTGTTAATGGCAAACTTTTCATTTTTTCTTTCAAGGTTGCTCAATCACAAAGTGAATCAGAATCTCTCTTTCCTCTGTAAGTTTTGCTGTACATCTTCTGACTGGATCTTATAGTTAACCCATTCCAACACTTCTCAAAAGATAGACCAATTCAATACTGTTTTTCAGCGGATCTGCAGATTCACCGTGGTGCTCAGCATGGCCCTGTGTAACTCCATGGGTGGATCCGCTCTGGAGTACGAAATTACATTTTTTAAATGTATTAAAAACCAATGCCATATGTACACCTTTTCTATGAAAAAAATATATCAACACCAAATAATAGTTTTAATGTATTATCTCCACTAGATTTTTTTACATGGGCTCTATATAGCACAATAATTTACAATTTGATATGGATGGTATATACAGAAATTATGTAGTTCACTTAACAGACAAAGGCAATAGGGTGTTCCTGCAGAACGTTAGAGACCGCATCCTGTTTCATGTGTAGTGATCCCCTTTACATCATAAACACAAAGGCTCTTTTCAGAGCCAATCCTTTCATCATACACATATTTATGTTGAAGTACTTGTTTTTTAAAATCTCATTCAGATCCATAGATCCACCCGCGGATCTCAGAAAAAAAAAAGTTTTCGCGTTCTTTGCCCATGTATTCCTAATGTGCCACATTTTTATGTCAACCCCTGTGGTCAGGGAACTTCTACCCTGACCCTCTCATATGCATTGCTGCCCACATTTTCCCCCTGGGACCCTTTCCCATTATAACAAAATGGCAGCCCCTCAGGTCACAGCCACCCAAGACTTTATGAGTATCTGTGTGATTGTGAGAGTGTACATGGGTGTGTGTGACTGGATGTGTGAGTGGCTGTAAGAGTAGCTGTCTGGTTGTGTGAGTGGGCGTGAGTGTTGTCTGAGTGGGTGTCAGTGTGTCTGGCTGTCAGAGGGGATGTGAGAGGGTTTCTTGGTGTGAAAGGGTGTGAGAGTCTAAGTTCGATAATGGGTTTGAGAGTGTTTGGGAGTGAGAGGGTGTCTGTGAGTGTGTGTGTCTGGATGTAAGAGTGTGTGTTAGAGGGTGACTCTGGGTGCAACAGTGGGTGTGAGAGTGTCTGCCTGGGTGTATGAGTGGATGAGAGGGTGTGAGAGTGAATATGAGTGTCTCAGTGTGAGAGTAGGTATAATACGATCTATGTGGGATGGAGATTAGGTGTGACAGTGTCTGTCTGTGAGTGTCAGTAGGTGTCAAGAGTACCTGGGTGTAAGAATGGGTTTGAAAGTGTTTGTCTGGGTGTGAGAGGGTGTCTCTGAGTGTAAAAATAAGTGTGACTGTCTGGGTGTGAGTGAATCTATGTGGTTGTGAGGGTGGGTGTGAGTGTCTCTGGGAAAGACAGTGGGTGTGACATTGTGTACCTGGGTATGAGAAGGGATGTGAGAGTCTCTATCTGGGTATCAGAGTGTGTGTGATAGTGTGTCCTTCAGTGTAAAGGTGTCTGGGTGTGAGAGGGTGAATGGGTGTGAGTGAGTGTCTAGGTGTGAGATGGTGTCTCTGGATGTGAGAGAGTGTCTGTCTGGGAGTCACCCAGGGTGAGAGTGTGTTTACCTAGATCTGAGGGTGTCTATCTGGGTGTGAGAGTGTATGTGAGAGGCAGTCTCTTGGTGTGAGAGTCAGTAAGAGAGTATCTGGCTGTGAGAGTGGGTATGAGAGGGTGTGTCTGGTTGTGAGCATATTTGTAGGAGTGTGTGTCTGGGTGTGACAGTGGATATGATACTATGGGCCTGATTCTAACTTTGGAGGACGGTGTTAAACCGTCCCAAAAGTGGCGGATATACCACCTACCGTATTACGAGTCCATTATATCCTATGGAACTCGTAATACGGTAGGTGGTATATCCGCCACTTTTGGGACGGTTTAACACCGTCCTCCAAAGTTAGAATCAGGCCCTATGTCTGGATGTGAGAATGGGACTGAGAGTCTTTCTCTGGGTGTGAGAGTGGCTGTAAGAGTGCCTCTCTGGGTGTGAAAGTGGCAATGAGAGTCTCTGGGTGTGAGAGTGGGTGTGAGAGTGTCTGAATGTGAGAGTTAGTGTGAGAGCTTCTGACTGGACGTGAGAGTGGGTGTGAGAGTCTCTCTCTTGGTGTGACGGGTGTGTGTGTGTATCCGGGTGTGAGAGTATATGTGAGAGGGTATCTCTGTGTGTGTGAGTCAGTGTGCTCTATGTGAGAGTGCCTACCTGGGTTCGAAAGTGTCTTTCTGGGTGCAAGACTAGATGTGAGTCTGTGTCTGGGTGTGACAATGGGTGTGGGAGTGTCTCTAAGGGTGTGAGAGTGTCTCTGTGAGTGTAGGGGTGGCTGTGACAGTGTTTGTCTGGGTGTAAGAGTTCTTGTGAGTGTCTGAATGTGAGTGTGGGTTAAGTGTGTCTCTTTGGGTGTGAGAGCGTCTGGATGTAAGAGTGGGTGTGAGTGTGTCTCCTGGGTGTGAGAATGAGTGTGACAGTGTCGGTGTGGGAATGTCTCTAAGGGTGTGAGAGTGTCTCTCAGGGTGTGAAAGTGTCTGTCTGGATGTAAGAGTAGGTGTGAGGCTGTCTTTCTGGATGTGAGAGTGGGTGTGAGAATACCTGTATGTGAGAGTGGCTGTGACAGTGTCTGGGAGTCACAGTTGGTGTGGGAGTGTCTTTCTGTATGTGGGAGTGTCTCTCTGTATGTGGGAGTGTCTCTCTGGGTATGGGTGTGAGAGTCTTTCTGAGTGAGAGAGTGTCTGGGTGTGAGGCTGTTGGCCTGGATGTGAAAGTGGGTGTGAGAGTGGGTGTAAGAGTGTCTGGGTGTGTGAGAGTGTCTGTCTGGGTGTGTGACTAAGAGTGTTTGTCTTACTGTTTCAGTGGGTGTGTGATTATTTTTTTTTGCCGAAATCCACAGATCCACCTGCGGATTTACACTAGAGGCCACGCTGAGCCCTGCGGGTGGATCTGCGGATCTCGGAAACCGTTAAAAAATATTTTCACCTGTTTTAATAACTCTGGTTATGTTTTTCCCTACTTATATGCGCCCTACAGGGTCAGGAAATCTCTATCCTGACCCTTTTTTTTTTCCATGTTGAAGCCAACAATTTAGCCCCAGGGACCTTTTCCCCGAACAAATAAAATGGCGGCTGCAACTTCTTTGTCAGTTTGCAGCTAGCCAATACGATTCTTGCATTGGCGCACAGATCTCTGGATCAATCCTCGATGGATCCACGTCCCTAGATATCTATGTTTTTTAACCTTAAATAACTCCAACTCTACCAGCCAAATTTTGTGTAATTCAATTCAGTGGTTTGGTCTGTAGGCATGTCTAATGACCTTATGGAAAAATGAATGGGGGAAAACATGTTTTGGGACCCGACTCCCTCTTTTCTCGACCCCCACTTGACGGATCACCCGAAACTTTCAAGACAACAGCTAAACCCACTAAAGTATACGTTTTTAAAATTTTGTGAAGATTCGTCAAGCGACATTAAACAAAAAGCTCTCTTCCTGTGGAAACTAGGTCCTAACTATAACTACCTACTGGTGACCGCCTGTAGGTTTCATATGTATTATTATTATTATTATTATATATATATATATATATATATATATATATATATATATATTTTATTTCTTTTTTTCTTTTTTTTTTTGCAGTTGAAAAAAACAAAGGTTACTAGTACCTTCTAGTTAGGCTCACATTTTAAATGTACAAAACCCATAGAAAGTCACCTGTTAAAGTTAGTTATCTCAAGTAACTATACCTCGTGCCCTAAGGTAACTCGCGCCCCCGCCATGCAGTTTTTTCATCAAAAATGTTACTGCAAATTTTAAATTGATATTATCAATGATGTTATCAAAGATCTAATGAGTGCCGTAATTTAGAGGGTACTTAGCAGTGCATGGCGAGTGCGCGAGTTATAGTTATAGTTACCTTAGGGCACAAGTTATAGTTCCTTGAGATAACTTTAACTATAGCAAGTGGATTTCTATGTTTTTGTACATTTAATATGAGACTGTCTATTAGGTCACTGCAACCTTTGATTGCCTTTTAAGTTAATTTCTATGTTTTTTAAAATTTCTGTTCCCTAACTATAATGTCCATGTGACCTTCGTTGCTTTCAGTGAATTTCTATTGTTTTTTTTTTAACACAAAGTAATTTTCATTGCTATATGTTAATCCAACCAATGTCGCACACGGCCTTCAGTCATGACCAGGCCCTGTGGCTTACCCGCTATAACCACCCAGCCTTGCAGCCAGTCCCTGCAGCCAACCCCCCCTAACCAACCAATCCTGAGAGAGAGAGAAAGTGAGAGATTGAGAGAGAGAGAGTGATTTAGGCTTTGATAAATGACATACTTAGAATTAGATATTTCCAGACAAATTGAAAAGAAAAATGTTGCTGTCAATAGAAAAGAGTGAGATCACCTTTCAATATGTAATTTAAATATTTATAGTTGGAAAGAAACTAAAGCATGAAATGACTCCTTACTGTGGAGTGTCCAGACGTAGCTATGACATTCAACCCACAGATTTTGAGGGGAAAACCTGCTCAGTGTTCCATCACTAGGAATGTTTAACAGTGAAAACACTAGAAACTAAACAGATGCACTGCCAAGAAGTACTAGGATTTAAACCTTCAGCCTACTGAGTGACAGCATAAGACCTTGACCATTAAGCCAGGAGTGAGACTGTTCTGCTCTGCATCCAAGCATAACTATAACATTCTTACCAAACATTCTGCTTGTCTGACTCTTTGACGTCATTGTATGGAGTGACCATTGCCATAACAATTTCTCTCTCTTCCATCCCATTAGGGGATGGAAGGGAAAGAGCAAGAGAGAGTGACAGGATCGCCGGGAGCCTCAATACCCATGCAGTCCTAGCCAGCTTCCCGCAACCTGCAGGAGTCGGCATTGCTCCCACAAGCAGGGAGCTGCTCTAAATAGCAGCTCCCTGCTCGCGGGAGCAACGTTTCCATCTGTTTCCCTACAAGCAGGGAAACAGATGGAAACTTCCTTTTTTTGCAAGCGAGAGCTGTTTGCTCTCACTTGCAGAAAGTGAAGTGTGTGCTCTGGTTGTCAAAGCTCCTGCCAAGTCAGAGTAAACAGCTATGTCCTCGGGTGGGCACCCAGGAACATAACAGGAGCTGGCCCTGGGGGAGTGGTGGTCCCCCCTCCAATGTTAAGTAGCCCAGGGAGGTGGTGGTCCTCTGGGCTGCCGGGGGGGGGGCTGTGTGGCCCCACCTTAAGTATGGTTAAAGCCTCAGTGAGGGGGCGATCCCTGGGGCTGGTGGGCTCCATGCATCTATTTACTTTAACACCCTGGGGAGGTGGCAGTCCCCAGGGCTGCAGGGTTGCCGCAAAGCCCCCGCTTATTACTTTACTTTGGCCACAGGGAGGTGATGATCCAGGGGTCTGCGGGTGGCCTCTCAGCATATCACTTTACATTTGCCCAAGGGAGGTGGTGGTCCCTGGGGCTGCACTCCCCTCCCCCCCTTCATCCTTTTTCTTTAAAGCCCTGGGGAGGTGGCGGTCCCTGGGGCCGCAGGGTGGGGGGGCAATGGGAGGCCCCCCCAACATGTACTTACTATTGTGCCCTGGGGAGGTGGCAGCCTCCATTGATGCGGGGGGCATTAAATACTAGCCCTGAGGAGGTGGTGGTTCTCGGGAATGTGTGGGGGGCAAGTGGCCCCACATTAATCATGGTTAAAGCCACAGGGTGGTGGCAGTCCCCAGGGCTGCGGGGGGGCTGGAAGGCCCCCTCGCCTGTCCTTACGTTTGTGCCCCAGGGAGGTGGCGACCCCCGCATTTAAACAGTAGCCCTGGGAAGTGGCAGGCCCTGTGGAGGCCGGTTGGCCTGGCGGCCCCCCTGCATATCAATTTACATTGGCCCCGGGTGGTGGCTATCCCTGGGGCTGTGGAGGGGTGAGACGGCCCCTGCATGTCCTTACTATTGTGCCCCAGGGAGGTAGAGGCCTGGGGCTGCATGGGGGGCTGAGCAGCCCCCTGCATTTAAACACTAGCCCGGGGGAGGTGGCAGTCCCCATGGCTGAAGCCGAGTCCAAATATGGCTGCCAACACTTCCTTGTTAAAGTGTTGGCAGCCAATCAGATCTCAGCACGAGATCTGGAGAGCTTTCGGAGCCTTTGCATTGTATATATACAAATGTAGCTTTTCTTTCATTTCTCAAAAACTACTGAAAAGATTAACACCAAGTAACAAAAAGGTCACTTTCTGGACCAAGAGCTACCTTTCTGCTAAATTTGGTGTAATTCCGTCCAGTGGTTCGGGCGCTATTCCTGGTCATAATTCGTATGGAAAAATGCATGGGGGAAAAGCGTTTTGGGATCCCCCTTTTTCTCTGCCTCTGCTTGTCACATCACCTCAAAACTACCAGACAGACACTGAAGTGAGTGGCTTATTTTCTTGAAAAATTTAAACGGCGCCAAAGATATTGGCAAAACAAAAAACTGTTTTTCTATAGAAGCTAGGTCCTAATATATTATTTATATATATACATATATATATTGTGGTAGCGTTACAGGACTCTGGGACATGGACCTCCTGAAATGCTTTGTGGTGAATGACAGGTTTTGAAGGTCACAAAAAGGAGAACGTATAAAGGGTGATAACAGATTTTAGTTAAAATATCAATCATTTGTTGATGGTACCATACTAATTTTAGGAACTGTGGTGTGTTCTAATGTGATTTTACCCTGTGAAAAAGCCTTATGCTGAAATTTCATGAATCATGTTTGAAAGAAAACTATTTTCTCATGATTTTCCCATAGAGGCTATGGAAGGTGCTCCAGAAGCTAAAACGAAAGCATATTTCTGTAAATTCACACTGTCTTTCTCAGCCATATGAGAATGAAGTCTGACATTCTCAGTAAAACATATACTTTCAACAGGAGCAGCCTGTCAGTTGATTCCCTTGTGTTCTACTGCAGCCTCCCTGATTGTTCAAAAGAACAATTAGAGCACTAACAGTTTCACTTATGACAAAGGTGTGGCACACCTGAAGCCATCTTGATTGAATCAAACTGGTAAAACATTTAATTTAGAAAGGAACAAAATGAGGTGGTTCATTTCGTCATAGAAATTAAGGCTAGAGCTGTAGAAAGAAAGATTAGGGCATGTTTTAAGTGAGCTCCTATTCCTTTTCTATTTCATTAAACTATGCAGACTGAAACATGCACTTTCAACACCAGCAGCAGACTGCCAGTTACCTCCCTGGTGATCAGCAGCTTTACTACGGTTTTCTCATGAACAACTAGAGTGTTAACGTTCTGAATTTGTGCCATAAGTATGGCACTTATGAATGCCATCTTGATGGAATCGAAGAGGAAAACTGAAAACATTTTTTAGTAATTGAGGTACTTAAGGAGCTTCATAACATTAAGTCTCCCAAATAGCCACCAGAAAAAAAAGCCCAAATGTAGCACAAATATCACTCAAATGTATCCCAAGTATAGCCCAATAACAAAAGTGTGCAAAACACTGAAATCTTTTTTTTTTTGCAGTTTCATATAGCTCAGCCTTGACCCGTAGGTAATGGAATGCTTTACATGAGCATCAGTTACATTACGCAAGGACACATTCATTTTGGTTTTAGGCATGGGGAGATTAAGTGATTTGCCCAGAATCACAGGATGTCGAGCTGACGCTGAAATACAAACCTGGTTCCCCAGTTGCAAAGTATGCAGCTCTGGCTGTAACTTTCCATCCTCTCCCGTAAGTGTAACAATCAAGTGATCAACTGGATACAAAAACATAAAGATAGCAAATAATTTTAAAGTGATTTGTCGCTATTTGAGAACTCAGAAAATATGGCTTCATTTTATTTTTTTAGAGCACTAACAATAATTTCTATAGGAATAAGACCCTATAATTTTTTATAATTTCTGAAGGAAATGTTTTAGGTATTTTAGTTTTGATTAAATCAAGATGACATTAGGTGTTCACACTTTTCTTATAAACATAGAATGTTAGCAGTCTAGTTGTTCATTAGAATACTGTGGGGAGGCAGGTGTTGGGGCACGGACTCAGATAATTGAAGGCAGGAAGGAGTGTGTAGAGGCAACAGGCTGACCACACTGGGCAGGCAGGAGGGACAGTGGCAGGACAACGGTCCATGGAGGGCAGGGGAAGAGGGATAGGGGCAACAAACTAACAGTGCATGACAGGCAAGAGAGGCTGTGGCAATATAACAGACCCTTGAGCACAGAAGGATGAGGCAGTGGCTGTACAACCATACATACCCACAGACCCGATTCAGCAAGGAGACTCCTAATGTTTCTAAGCCCTAAGGGTTTTATTTTATCTACCTCTTGCCTAAAAGCTCCTTTTTGTCAAAGTAAATCAATGGCGAGTATCAATTCCCCAGGTTTTTTCTTTCAAAATCTCCCTCTAAACAAGGTGAAAAAGTTGGCAAGAATGGTACATTGGATCACGGAGGGCAGGAGGAATGGGGTAATGACGTGGACTTGGGTAACAGATGGCAGCAGTGAGATGGGCAGGGGCACCAAACTGAACTTACAGGGCAAGCATCAGTGGTTGCAGCAGCATAACACACCACACAGGGCAAGCAGGACAGCAGTGCAGCACAACAGACTATGGAAAACAATAGAGAGGGGACAGGGCCATGCACATGGACAAGATAGAGCCGAGTAGAACGAGGCAAGGGCAGCAAGCTGACCATACCAGACAGACAGGAGGGACAGTTGCAGCATAACGGACCATGAAGGGCAGGAGGGAGGGTCATTAGCAGCACCAAGGATCATGCAGGGCAGGAGGGAGGGAGCTAGTTCATGGACTCGGACATCAGAGGGTAGTGAGGAAGTGGATAGGGCAGCAAGATATCTGTTCAGGGCAGGTGGCAAGGACAGTATCAGAACTATGGCCACACATGGCTGTAATCAGGGACCAGGGGCATGAATTTGGACAATGGATGGGAATGAGGAGGGGAGGCAGGTGCAGCAAGCTTGGGTGGGGTCACCACAATGCCAGGCCCTGTGTGTATCCCCCATCACCATGCATTGAGATGGGCATCTTACTTAACGTTTTAAAAAACCTAGAAATTCACCAAAAAAAAAAATCAAAGGTTACAAGGACGTTACAGTTAGGAAATAGAATATAAATTACGTTAGAAATTCACTAAATAACCAAACGTTGCAGAGACATTATAGTTAGGTTCAGATGTTATACACAAAAACATGTTATGTCAGCTGTGTGTGTTATTTCAAATAATCATAGCTCTTGCC
This sequence comes from Pleurodeles waltl, assembly GCF_031143425.1. NCBI lineage: Eukaryota > Metazoa > Chordata > Amphibia > Caudata > Salamandridae > Pleurodeles > Pleurodeles waltl. The sequence continues at coordinate 1,247,519,972 of NC_090444.1, read as the reverse complement.
ATAAGGTAACTAATAACTCGCGCACTCGCCATGCACTAGTAATTACCCAAATATTACATAACTCATGACATCTTCTGTGACATCCTTGATAATATTACTGTAACATTTGCAGTCAAAAATTATTGATGAATAAAATGTGCATGGTGTGGTTCTGAGTTTATAGTTACCTTAGGGCACGAGTTACAGTTACATGAAATAACTCTTTTTCCTTTATTGAGTTATTCTGACATTCTGACGGAGACAATATTCGAAGAATACTGAACGATATGATAATTTTGAACTTATGAAGTACAGTAAGCCCTGATGAAGTCCTCAATGAGAGATACTTCTCAGAGGATGAAACACGTGTTGGCTGTTCTTTTGGAGGATATCTGAACATTTAAATAGGCTGTTCTTGTGGAGGATTGTTGAACAGTACTAATGGCTGTTCTTTTGGAGGATATCTGAACATTCAAATAGGCTGTTCTTGTGGAGGATTGTTGAACAGTACTAATAAAACTTGGACTGTGATATAAACACAAGTTTGGTTGATAATTTACGAAGAAGACTGGACATACGAACAACTTCTAACTCTGTCTTTATACCACGAGTGCTACGACTCTTGTTTGTATGAAATAACTCTAACAGCTGAATTTCTATGGTTTTGTGTGTGTAAAATCTGAATCTAACTTTAACGTACCTGTAACCTTTTTTTTTATTATTTGAGAAGAGAGAACTCTGGGTAGTTCCCAAGTTTAGCTGGAGAGCAGCTCCAGTAAGGAGCACCCTGCAACACCAGCGACACTCAAATGTCTGTTTATCTAGCAAAGTTTTTAAGCATAGGATCAGCACAGTGGTATCCACGCCAAGCTAGATAGGGATAAAGTATTTTGCCATTTGTACAGCAAAGTCTTTAAGCATAGGTTTGACACAGTGTCAACCTTGCCAAGCTGTAAAATGACAAAAGCCATTTACCACTCCAGGCACAGTATTACAGATTTGGACTGGTAAAATACCATCCAAGCCAACCTGGAATGAGTAAAAGCAACTCCTGACACGTGTTTCGCTCTCATTAGAGCTCTTCAGAGAGGTTTAGCTTACTCTAAACCATGTCTTCAGGTTACAATAATCCCAAGCCACTAGTACCTTTTTTGTGCCAGCAAGAATCACATTTTCTGGCATTAAAGCTGAAATGAATTTCTCCTATACCTGCCCTAAATACTACTGCATGCCAGAAAGCATCTGTCTTGTTCTTTTAAAAACTATATACGAAGGCAAAATCATGTTTTACATTAAACATTTTTATTGCAAGCATGTCAACAGCACATTTACTTTGTAGACTTCAAGTGGCAAATCATGTTTTAGATTAAACTTTTTATTGCAAGCATGTCAGCACCACATTTACTTGGTACATTTTTTGTTTCTTTTTATTATTTGTGATGTATGTTTGCAATAAAAAATTATCATTGCAATAGTTTTCCAAGGGGACATGCCCAGGCCTTTCAACTTTGCTAATGCTTGTTACACTGTGCAGCAGTACAAGGCAACTCTTAATTTAGCAGTGCATTTCTGTTCTGAAAGGAGATTATCTTGTAGGCAGGACAAAATGTGAAGCTCCATTCGTCTATTAGACTCGGTAGGTCAGTTTCTCATGCTTATTACCATATACCATGACAGGAGAACAGCAAAATGAAATGAAATGAAATAAAAATGTGATTCTTCATTTCTTGTTGCAGGGAACAAAACAATTATTCAGCTCTGCTTGATACGTGCACATTTCCTAACATCGCTTTGCAGATGAATGTTCCAAACTGACTGGAATTGGATTTGACCACATCCTGTTCGCAAAAAAAATAACTGTTAAACAGACAGTCACTGGGACGGTCTTTGAGAAGTCTGAATTATACCCTCCTAGTTTCTTGTACTGGTTTTTAGATATACATTTGAAGATAAAATGTAAGCTGTTTTAGGACTTTAAAATAATAGGGAACCATTATCATTAGTGCAAGAGGTGAAGTGGCCCTGGGCCCCAGAGGCTCTGCACTACACTTACCACTCACTGTCCTTTGCTACTGACAAGGAATGCGTGGAGCCATTGTCCTTGCTTGCAATTGGGCCAAAGGCTCCCTTGCTAAGCCACGGGGCACCATTATTTATTATTTGGATTTTTTAGCGGACCTTATCAGCCCCTAAATAAATGCTATGTTCCATCTGTGATTTGGTTGCAGTTGTGCGTCACTTGATTTTAGGAATCGACGTTTTCTTTCTTGTTTGTAGAAGTTGCTGTCACTTTACTATGGAGACCGTATTCTTGACCATATCAGATGATATCCATTTTCTGCCCGATATTTCTTAAACTATAATTTCAGGTTTGCCAATACTGTGGTGTCCGGGTTGGAATGTTACTGCGACGTCTTGTTTGGCACCTAGATTTTAAAACTGTACGTTTACTTCTGTTTCCTATTTATTGGAGCAATGAGACTCTATGCAAGAAAGGTGTATTCCTTAGTACTTCAAGCGATTGAAAAAGCCTGGCTTCTGCTCACAAACCTAACACATACATGACGCAAAGGCTTCTGTTTTTGTGGATGTATTTAAAGGCACTTCAGAAGCATAGCTTGAGGATTGATGCTGTGTCAGGAGCAAAGAATCCATTACTGTTGCTGGAAGTTAAAAATGTTATGAAATCAAAACGCCTCAAGTTTCATCTAATTATGCAGTTACATAATGGGAAAATGTTGTGCGTGCATTTCTGTCACTCACGGCAGTCTTTCAGTACAGTATGTGCAGCGCCATCATGTAATTCACAAAATAGGTTATTGCCCACCAGCAGCTTTAAGTTCCTGTAGCCTTTATTAAATACCATTCCTCGGCCACAGAAACGTATATATGGATCATAAACATTAGCATGTTCTGGTATTTCCGCTGGCAGGTTCTACTCTATGCCAGTGGTCCGGGGACCCCTGGGTGTCCGCGAAGCTTCTTCAAGGGGTCCGCAACAGTTTAGAAAATTAAATATTATTAACAGATTAGGTCCCCATTTTTCATTAAGGACTCAGTGGGGGGGGGGGGGGGGGGGGATTCCAATAAAGATTCAGTGGGGGTCCCCGGGCTGCAGTAGTAATAAAGTGGGGGGCCACGAAAGTCAAAAGGTTGGGAACCACTACTCTATGCAACATTTTGGCGTTATACCACTTAAGACATTTGTTTCATTTTAAATTAGGGAAATGTATGACAAAATAGGGAAAGATGTAGCAGCGTTTAATGATTAGAAAGCACGCTCGTTTTCATTAAATGATCCAGAAAACACAGGGCAGTCATAATCCTATCCTTACTGAAACTCGCTATTTGTTAATAGTGTGATTGGGTTTAGTGTCTTCGTTTGTAACATTATTTTAACTATTACGACTGCACATAATGTATTGTTCTCATTTAGTACAAAATAAACCAAATGCAATGTATATTTCCTTCTGCAGATTTATATTCTATCACTTTTCCCCAAAAACTCTTATATGATTGTTTTCCTTGGCTATGCTTCTATTTTTTTTGGTTTGCATAATTACAGCCTGGCTTGATGGCGCAGACATTTTATTTAATAAACTCAGTGCTTAATTTGTAAATAAAAACGTGCGGGTGCCCAAAGCACTCCTCTTAAACACGCGGCTGCTGCACTTAAATGTGCGAGCACGGAATATTGAGGCAGCGTAATCCTGCAGCCATTTCGAGCCTGTCAATCCATTTACAGCCACTCCCTGCTCCTTCAGCTCCCTCTAGCAGAGTTCTACTTTCTCCTTTTGTGACGCTTTTTCGTTTTTCTTTCTCCGTCTTTCCCGTGTGTGACTTTTTCTCGCAGCAAATGCTTGAGGCAGAAGAATATGCACCGGCCTTCAAAAATAAGTGCTGGTGCTCAGCACCGGAAACCACAAGCACAAATTAAGCACTGAATAAACTTCATCATTCTTGTCTTATAAATGAAGACCAAGTTTGCTCCGTGATAATCTGTAGTGTGTCCTACCTTGCAGGTAAACTCACAAGTTACTGGTATTGAAATTGTTTCACCAGCTCTACAATACATCATATTTTTATTATTATTGTAGTTTCTAGTACATTCAGTAAAAGAATAGAGACACATTTATTACAATTATTTCAGTTTCGGGTGTTCCACAGTTAAAGGCAGCCTTGTACTAACCACTTGGACTCAAAAGGCAAACCGAATAAACATGGTTTCTGATTTTGGCATTAACATTTATTTGGGATTGATTGAAAGTTGAAGTGGTTCACCGGGAGGTTTGTAGCCAGCATTCCTACATGTATTCTTTTAAATTTCAGGCTTTGAAAATGAGTAACAGAGTTTGAAGTGTACTCATCTGTCTTTAGCTCAGTTAATTTCTTCACTTTTAAAGCTGGTTATCTTCAGATTCACCTCCGGTGCAGTTAGTTCATTGCAGCACCTGCAGGCAACAGACGTAGGCTATTAGCCAGTATAGAGGCTGATCACATGCTCTGAAGATACCACAAGTCTCCACTCATGGAATACTTTATGATGTCAGGTTTTCCAATGGTCTCTTTCTTTATTCTTTCCTCTGTATCCCAGATTTCAAAAAGATTAATTTGCCTATTACCCATGTTGGACCCTTCCCTTTTTACTGGTTTACCCCAAACTTTATGCCTTTGCACTTCCAATTTTCTGACTTTATTTGTTTTGGCTCTAGGACTCTGGACACTTTATCACTGCTATCCAGTGCGAAAGTGCATGTACTCTCTCCTCTAAACATGGTATGATTGGCTTCCACCTGTTTGGCATATTTGATTTACTTGTAAGTCCCTTGTAAAGTGGTATACCATATACCCAGGGCCTGTAAATGAAATGCTACTAGTGGACCTGCAGCAATGATTGTGCCACCCTCAGAAGTAGCTTTTCAAACCTGTCTCAGGTCTGCCACTGCAGTCCCTGTGTGTGTAGTCTACTGTCACTTCGACTTAGCATTTAAAACTACTTGCCAAGCCTAAAATTCACATTTTATTACACTTAGGTCACCACTAAGGTAGGCCCTAGGTAGCCCTATGGGCAGGGTGTTGTGTATGTAAAAGGTGGAACATGTACTTCTATGTTTTGCGTGTCCTAGTAGTGATAAACAGCCTATTTAGTTTTTCACTACTATTAGGTCTGCTCCTCTCAGGTTTGCCATGGGAATTCCCTCTTACTCTTTTAGGTGGTAATTCCTGATCAGAAAGGAGTTGGTTGGTCATGTTTGGTATATTTAGAATGGTTGTGATAAATCCTACTTACTGGTGTAGTTGGATTTTACTTTACTATTTTAGAAATGCCACTTTTAGAAACTGGCCATTTGTCTGTGCTTATAACTCTGTGTGCTTTGCAGCCTGTTTCCAATACACGACTGGCCTGGGTGACAGTTACACTTTGTGCATACTGTCTAGGCAGCCACAACACAGGAAAGGATGGGTGTGACAAGGGATACATCTTCATTCATCTGCTTACTGATAGTCTTCCCGGGCTGGGACAAGGCGAGGTCATTCACACTTTACAATTTTATAGGTTGTGTCCTGCCCTCACACAAAGACCTGATTTATCCCCTGCTGATATTCTGGAGCCAGGGCTGGCTTGAAAAGGTTTGTTGTGCACTTGAAAGGGTTCCTTTGAAATTACCCCTTCATCAAAGACAATTTTGAGTATAAGTACAGGGGCTCTGACCCCCTGTTTTTAGAGACTGCGTGGGACTTTTAACCTGATGCTGCTGACTCTGTGATCTGCACATTGCCAGAGGACTGCTGTGCTGCCAGTGGGAAGCGTCAATCGGACTACCTGCTTTGTTGTGTTGACTGCTGCTTGCTGAACTGCATGAGGGACTGCTATTTTGCAAATTGCTTTATGTGCTGGCCTTATGCCCGCCACCCTGCTCCTTCTGCCCCCCAGTATTCACCAGAGGCTAGTTGGCATGCTCCCCCCAAAAAAACTCTGGGCCATCTAGGATTTCATTTGTGCATCACTTCCATAGGACTGTGTCTGTTGTGAGTCCAGCTATAGTGCACTGCTGGGAGGAGCCGTGCTCAGCATCCTTGTATGCTTCACATGCTACAGCTGGTCAGCATGTGGTGAGCGCTCTCTATTTCTCGGGAATTCAGCGTGGGCACTCCGTTTCCTGGGCATCCAAGGCAATGGCGTAATTACTGAGCAGAGCTTACTGCCAACATGAGGAAAGCCCTCTCCGCAGTCGCACCCGGGTTACCAGAGCAACCAGGATTCCTTTCTACAACGTGGCTGCGGGGGAAAATCAGTGCAGCTCTGCAAGAGAGGAGGGTCCCCAGTGTTGAGAGGACTACCCTGTGAATGGAAGAATGCTGTGCATGCATGTTGGGACCCACAAAGTCGATTGAGAGCCCCTAGCTCCAAGTGGCGGCCCCCACCTCCACTTGTGCCTCCCTCAGCAGTGCGCAATTGAGCCCGGAGAGGCTCTGCGCTGCAGCTGGCCTGCCTGGTGAGGCTTTCATCTGTCGTGTGTTTGCTGATCAGACGACCGATCGACTCCTTTTCAAAACAATGTGGGCTCTGTGAGCAGGGCCCCCTGACATCTCCGAGTGGGTGTGCCACTGAAAGGACGCTGTTAGACTTGGTATCCTTGGTGTGGTCTCTCCTAACTTTTTGCCTCTACTTCCCAGGTTGTTTCTGTGTGCTGGACTCTGTTTTTGTTACTCTGAGCATTTTACCACTGCTGGCAAGTGCTAAAATGCAAGTGCTCCCTCTGTGAAATTTTATGTATTAGCTTCTCCATGATTGGCATATTTGATTTACTAAATCCCTACTAACGTGCACTAGAGGTGCCCAGGGCCTGTAAATCAAATGCTACTAGTGGGCCTGCAACACCTGTTGTGCCACCCACATGTGTAGCCCTGTAAACATGGCTCAGACCTGCCACTGCAGTGTCTGTGGGTGCAGTTTTAAACTGCCATTTCGACTTGGCAAGTGTACCCACTTGCCTGGCCTAAACCTTCCCTTTTATACATGTAAGACATCCTTAAGGTAGGTCCCTGGTAGCCCCATGGGCAGGGTGCAGTGTATGTTAAAGGTGGGACATGTGCTGATGTGTTTTACATGTCCTAACAGTGATATACTGCCCAATTCGGTTTTCATTGTGCAAGGCCTATCTCTCATAGGTTAACATAGGGGGCTGCCTTTAAATAACTTTAAAGTGCAGATGCCCTTTGAGAGCAGATGGAAATGTGGAGTTTGGGGTCTCTGAACTCACAATTCAAAAATACATCTTATAGTGAAGTTGGTTTTTGGATTGTTAGTTTGAAAAGGCCACTTTTAGAAATTAGGCATGTTCTTGCTTAAACCATTCTGTGACTCTGCATGTTTGTGGATTCCCAGTCTGGGTCAGTTTGCCAGTTGGGCTGTTTGTGCATTTCCTCTAGACAGTGACATAGAGGGAGCTGGGGTGTAGCCTGTATATCCTTATGAACCATCTGTGCTAGAGTGGAGGGATGATTGGCCACTCACACCTGAAAGGGCTGTGCCTGCCCTCAAACAATGCAGTCTCCAATCCCCTGGTGTGTGTCTGGGGCCTGTCCTGGGCAAGGCAGGATCTTGTGAACAACAGAGACTTCCCTTTGAAGTTTGTCTACTTGAAAGGCAGAAAGGGGTATAAGTAGCGGGCCCAAAAGCCCAGACTTTAGATTACTTCATGATCACTTCTGGATTCAAGAGGCTGACTGAGCTACACCAAGCTACCAGAGGGTGAGCACAGGTTAATAAAGGGAGTGTAACTGACTTACCCTGACTAGGATTGTGTTCCCTATTTGGACAGGATGTATACCTCTGCCAACTAGAGACCCCAGTTTCTAACAACCCGGAACTACAAAGATGTGAAAATACTGTGTAAAATTAAATAGCATATTTTTCTTCTACTTCTGCGTTTATAAAATGTAACTAGGATAATTAAACATGCATTACAGGGTGCAGCATATAATATATTATTTGGCAGTTAGTGTTGTAAAGTTGAAGACTAAAGTCATCACACATTATTAAGTTGTAAAAGCTAAGTTGAACTTTCCTTGGGAAGGAGCACGTGCAGAAAATTCAGACATACTTTATGGTTCTTGCTTGCTCTTTGACATTTATTATTTTATACTATGCTGCATCACAAAAAGCAAGGTTAAACATGACCGTTTAGGTACTGATTCTCAGCACCCACAACTCCGCGCGAACACTACAGTCCAGGAGACGCTGGCAATGAAGGTGTTCACATTCACTATTTAAATCTTAAAAATAGCCCACTCACTTCCATAAACATCTGGTCAGTAGCAATATAGTTATTTCAGCATCTGTAGAAGGAATAATTTGCCTGTGAGAGAAACACATGTACAATTGTAATAGTAACACAAACTTCTGTTTGTGTTCCATTTGAATAATGCCAGAGTTATTTTATATTTACTAATTTTCCAAATATGTCCCTGGCTGTGATATGATTGTAAAGTAGCATCACTTTAATTGGTGGCAGTTCATTATGAGATATTACTACTTCTTTAATTGATTTGATTTTATAAAGTGGTACTTTGTCCGAAACCAACCTACAGTGAAAACACCACCAACAATCTTTGTTTACACTTCAAAACGACTGATTTAATGCTGTCATTTCATTGTCCTGTCTATTCAGTATGTGTGTGTGTGTGTCACCCTGAAGGAAATTACTTTGTGATTGTTTGTTTAGTGAGAGCCTAGTAAAAGATAAATATGGTACCTTAGTCACCCCCCCCCCCCCTTTCCTTACCCCGTCATGGTTATGTCTGACTTTTAATGAAAATCCTATCTAATGGAAAATAAGATATGTTTCTGGTGCGCCTGGAAGTAAACATGTAACTTGGAGTTGCCTTCAGAGAAGATGGCTTTTAGAGGGCTCTCGGTTATATTTAAACCCCATTTTTTCACTGCCATTTCCACCACTTTTACAAAAATATTTTTCAAATTACAGCAGAAAAACCTATTTACTTTTCTCTTGATTTTGTTACGTTACAATCAAGAACTGTTTCTAGCTATATATGTAAAAAAGAAATAAAATATATATCTCTATTTCCTCAAATGTGCTTGTCTGCCATCTCTTAGGCTGTTTAGGTCGAACCCCAACCACACAGCACCGCTGTTTGGTTGCAAAGACATAATCTGATAGAGACTTCTAGTTGCAGATTACTTACCTTAGAATTTCCCTTAGGCGTCAGTCTGGATCCAGAGATTTTTCTTCAAGCAGTACCCTTGCGCACCGTCAGGTGGCATTGGTTGATTTTGTGTATGTCACTGACATCGTGATCGCCAGAAATGACATCGCGGGTCTTACATGAGCAGACGTTCTTGTTGTTCCACGTCAGCCTACATACAGATCCGGAGAAGAGCTACCTTCAGTCGCTGGATTTTTTACTTTTTGCTGACTTTTTTTTTTTTTACTTTTCTGGTGCATTGAGGATGTCGAAGAAGACCGGCTTCCAGCCCTGCAACTCCTGCCACCGCTCTTCGAGGGGAATCCAAGGATCCGCTTCCGGACTTGAACTGGCATTGATCATACCTCGATCTTCCCCGACGTCGGTTCGGGCGTCGATGCTCCTGACAACGCCCAGGCCCAAGTGCAGCATCAACCCTATACTCATTGCTGACTCCGACCTGGAGCCGGAAGGACATAGCTTGACTCAGATTCCGTCTACAGCAGGGCATTCGGTCCCTAGATTGGAATTAGACCGTTATTCTTATGGCCTGGATTGGGCGAGGGTATGGAGGGGTCACTGGACCATTTAGAATACCAGCTGAAAGATCCTATGGACTGGGCAAAGCCAGAAGTTTCAATACCTCACCTGGCGCTGGTATGCTTTCTTCCTCTGCCATGGCTACGGAGGAGGGAGCTTCTTACTCCATGGGGGTCAGAAGAGCAGCCGAGGTCTTGGGCCTCAAACTGCCTTCGATGGCTGTCTGGACTAACCTCCCGTCTGAAGTGCTTCAACCTGTGGCTTCCACATTAGAACCTATTTGCCCTTTAATGAAGCCCTCACTGATGTCCTGCTGGGAACATGGTCCAAACGTGGCACAGGGGCCCCTGTTAATAGGACATGCACCTAAAGACCCAGCTTTCCTGACCTAACACCCTACCCCTGAGAGCTTGGTTACTCAAACCTCAACCTCCCATGACGTGTTACCTGTTGCGCCCCCAGATAGGGAATCAAAGAGGCTGGACCATCTTGGGAAAAAGTAGTTTTTTTCCTCCAGCCTGGCATTGCGGTTAGTAAACACTGCATGCTTTTTGGGCCGTTACACCCATAATTTATGGGACACAGTCCCCCAGGTGCTGCCACAGATCCCAGAGGAGGCCTGGGCCATTCTCTCCCAAGCTGTTGCTGATGGGAGAGATGCTGTGAATTTTACCATCAGATGTGGGCTGGATACAACCGAATCTCTGAGCAGATCAGTTGCCTGGACTGTGGCCTAGAGTCACCACGCCTGGTTACATACATCTGGATTTTCAGCGGATGTCCAACCTACTTTAATGGACATGCCCTTTGATGGCACATGTCTCTTCGAGAAGAAAGCAGACTCAGCGCTCATGCGCTTTAAGGAGTCTTGGGCTATGGCTCGGTCTCTTGGCCGCACGGTTGTCCCACACCCCCTTCAGTCTGCTTTTCACCCCTTTCATGGCTACGGAAGGAGAGCCTAACCACGTCCGTTCCCTGCCTGCCACCGTGATGTGCATGCCACACAGCCTCTGCATGGGTGAGGATGTGGGATCCAGCATTTGTGGGGACCTCGGAGCCAGCAGTATAACTAGTCTACCCCACCTACCCCTTCTGCTGCAGCCTCCAAGCCTTCCTGATCTGGTTCTTCCCACCAGGCACCAGATGGCGGCACGATTCGCCATCCATTGCCCCACTGGACCACCATCACATCAGACAGGTGGGTTTTGCAAATAGTCCGAAGGGGCTTCTCCCTCCCCTTCAAAACTATCCCTCCCTCCATGCCACCATCCTACGATCGCATGATGGATGATCACATGGCACTTCTCCATGAGGAGGATACAGCACTCTTTTCCCCAAGGGAGCCATAGAGAGGGTACTGGTGCCAGAAGAAGGTTGTGGTTGTTATTCCCGCTACTTTCTGGTGCCCCAAAAAGGGCACTGGCCTCCGCCCTATCCTTGACCTCTGGACCCTCAATCTCTTCCTCGGGAAGGGGAAGTTCAAAATGCTCACTCTGGCTCAGGTCCTATCTGCCCTGGACCCTGGAGACTGAATGGTATCGTTCGACTTGCAGAACACTTACTTCTATATTCCTGTCCTGACTGTTCACAGACATTACTTGCAGTTCTTGGTAGGTCACAAGCATGTTCAATTCACCGTGCTCCCCTTTGGCCTTACCATCGCCCCCTCAGGTGTTCACCAAAGTGATGGCGGTGGTCACAGCTCATCTGCACAGGTTCGGGGTTTCAGTCTTCCTCTACCTCGACGACTGGCTGTTGAAGGCGAGCTTGCCCCAGGCTGTCTTCTCCCACCTCCAGACTACGGCAGACCTCCTGCATTCGCTGGGGTTCACAAAAAATGTGCTGAAGTCACACCTGACTCCCTCTCAGAAGCTCCCTTTCATCTGATCATCTGTTCTGGACACAGTGCAGTTTTGGGCCTGTCCTCCAGAGTGGCAGGTTCAAGATATTCAGACTATGATACTGATGTTTCAGCCTCTGTACTAGATTTCGGGGAGAATGACTCTGAGGCTGCTCAGCTTCATGCCAGCTGGCATATGTGGGCTCTACAGTGAGACCTGATGTTCTAGTGGGCGCAGCACCAGGGGAATCTCTCCAACATGGTCTAGATCTGAGGGGACTGCACAAGATCTGCAGTGGTGGCTTATGAACCACGATTAGGTCAGAGGCAGATACCTCTCCCTTCCCCAACCAGATGCAACTGTTGTGACAGTTGTGTCACTCCTGGGATGGGGCAGCCACATAGGAGAGGTGGAGATCCGAGGCGTTTGGTCTCCAGCGGAGTCCGAACTCCATATCATCCTTTTGGAGTACAGGGCGATCAGACTAGCATTGAAAGCATTCCTTCCCTCGCTCAAAAGGTAAGTGGTGCAGGTCTTCACGAACAATACCACCACCATATGGTACTGCAGCAAACAAGGCAGGGTGAAGTTGTGGACTCTTTGTCAGGAAGCTCTCTGTCCCTCTGCACATGGCTGAAACATCAGGGCATATCTCTGGTGGTTTAACATCTAGCGGGCTCTCTGAACATCAAAGTGGCCATCAATGCCTGGTCGATCACAAATGGCGTCTCCATCCGGAGGAGGCGCAAGGTTACTTTCAGCTGTGGGAAGAACCTTGGTTAAATCTGTTCGCCTCTGCAGAGAACGCGCAATGCCAGCTGTCTTGCGCGTTGGAGTTTCCAAGGTGACACTCGCTTGGCGACACTTTTTCTCTCAAGTGGAACTCAGGCATCCTTTACGCATTTCTACCAGTGCCATTTCTGCCCAGAGTTCTCGAGAGGGCCAAAAACGAGCAGACCTAAGTCATTCTTGTCGCTCCAGACTGGGCACAGAGTATGAGCATGACCATCGATCCTCCGATCAGATTGCCCCTTCGGGAGGATCTTCTGTCGCAGCAGCAGGGGATGGTTCCCCACCTGAACCTGTCCAGTCTCTGCCTTCTTGCTTTGAGATTAAGTGGCGGCAGTTGACAGGTTTTGGCATTCTGCCCGAAGTCTGCAATGCTATCTTGGCAGCCAGGTGTCCTTCCGTTAAAACAGTATACGCCTGTCGATGGGACAAATTTGTGGCATGGTGCACAGATAAGTAGGTTGATCCCATCTCTGCCCCTGTTTCTGAAGTTCTTTTGTTTGTTCTTTCTCTAGCCCAGCAGGGCTCTGCTCTGGGCACCCTCAAGGGTTATTTGTCTGCTATCTCGGCTTACCTCTACTTGCCAGACCAACTCTCCTTGTTTAAATCTCCCTTTGTGGGATGATTTCGTAAGGGTCTTACCCATCTCATTCCTCCTTCCCCGTTCATAATGCCCCTGTGGGATTTAAACTTGGTTCTCACGTATTTGATGTGCGCTCCCCTTGAGCCACTTCACAATTGTCCACTTCACCTGCTTACTCTGAAAACAGCATTCCTTGTGGTTATCACCTCTGCCTGCAGCGTGAGTAAGTTGCAGGTTCTTTCTTCTAAGTCACCTTTCCTCTCCATTCACCCTGATAAGGTGGTGCTTCGTACTAGGGCTTCTTTACGTCCGAATGTGGTCATGCCCTTTCATGTAGGCCAATCCATCACCTTGCCTGCTTTTTACACGCCCCCACATCATCCCTGTAAGGAAGAGTAGAGACTCCACCTCCTGGCTGATCAACTCTTTGTGTACGCGAAGAAATATCGGGCAGTGCAGAAAAGAACCATCTTAGGATGGGTTGTTTTCTGCATTAAAATGTGCCATACTTTGGCTAAGAAGCAACCCCCTGGGAATATGCGTGCTGACTTTACCAGGGCAACAGCTGCCACCACTACGTTAGTACACAGAGTTCCAGTCCTGGATATCTGACAGGCAGCAACTTGAGCATCCATGTACACATTCACTAAACACTACTGCCTGGATAGTCAGGTCCACAGGGACGGCTACTTAGGCCGTTCAGTCCTTCAGGACATCCTTGTATGATCTTGGTTCACAGACCTACATCCTGGGGTGGTATTGCTTGGGTATCTATTCTAAGGTAAGGAATCTGCAACTAGAAAATTACTTACCTTCGGCTACAATGTATCTGGTAGAGACATATTCTAGTTGCAGGTTACTTACTGCCCCACCCATCCTCCCCTCTCTGCAAACCTATTTCTAGGGACAGGAACTTCTCCTTCAGGGCCCTTGTTCTGGGAAGTAGTATCAGTGGTCTTCATGGCTCCGTGCTTCAGGCATGGAAAGTTGTGAAAAGAAACTGACATCAGTGCGCCGGGGTGGTGCTTATGTATGTATGACCTGCAACTTAATATCTGGTGACCTCGATGCCATCGTTAAATCTCCGGATCCAGACTGACGCCTGGGGGAAATTCTAATCTGCAACTAGAATATATCTCTACCAGATAAATCATTACCGAAGGTAAGCAACTTGGCCTTTGTGGATATGCTGAAAACTTCACTAGGAATACATTCCTCATTATTTACCATTGGCTTTGTGTTGTGTAACTCACATTTGCTTTCTGTTTGTTGGATTCATATGTTTTAGGCTGTTGATCATGTCTTTGTCCATCCTGTGGGGCATAGGCTGTTTACCACCTATCTTACTGGCTCCTTCTATTCTTCCATGAGTGCTTGCTTTGTGGGCACTTTTGTTTCAGTGAGGTACTCCACTAGACTACATGTGTTTTCACTTGTTTCCCTTGCATTCTAGTCAATAGCAATACACATGCTATATTTCTTTGAAAAGGTTTCCTGCCTCCTATCTTTCTGTTTGACTTATTCCTACTATCTCTGCAAATACCAGTTTATCAATCTTGCGTGCCTTTGAGGAAAAGTGTTCTGTCTTCAAGCTTATTTATTTTGATCAGTGCTGTTTACTGATAGCATTACTTAAACAATCCTCTTTCTCAATTTCAGACCTATGACATAGGGCACTAGAAGCAGGGGAGAAGGGGGTGCTGAAACACCTCAAAATAACTATGCTAGGTCACAGTTGAATGAGCAATAAACAGGCCTTTACATTTTGTTTTATCCTTTCACATTTGCTGTGCATGAAGTTCAAATGTTAGGCTCTGTCTTCCAAGGGAGGTTGGTGTTTACTTTTCTTTCTCGGACTACATAGTGAGAGGATTTATTTGGCAATCTTTCTGGGTACTGGGGTTTGAAAGTAAAGGTTGTGTTATTTTTTATTAGCATGCAAAAATCTAAGTGCCAGTAAATAAACTGTACAAATATTTCAGAATAAGGAAAGGATAAGTAAAGCAGATGTTGTTTTGTAATTCTGCAGTGTGGTGGGAACAATCAGTTTAATGTGATCAAACAAATCAATACACCTGGTGAAGCCAATGTCCACACATTATCGTTTGAGCGCTATATAGTTTTATGTTTGTGCATATGTAATGGTTATTTCAATTGAAAATGAGTTGTCTGCATTTCCAGTGCGCTACCATACCTTGCATACTGCGCTATGTGCCACTCTATGCCACTTCACGCCACTCCCCTCTACAACAGTCTACCAGCACAGCGGGTGAAATAGTTCACAGATAAATTATATGTGCATGTTTATCCATGCCCAACCACAGTACAGTATATTCTTTTTCTGTAGACTTGTTGGTTTTATTTGCACATGAACAGTTTTAGAGTCAGATGTAGGTCGTTAGCTTGCTTCCAGTTACCAAGCTTGTAATGGCAAATTATACATGCAGTAATGCTTTTTTTTCACAGCAGACTGGTAAATCTTTAAGACTTTGAATTCTGTAAGATAAGCAGGTTTTTTTTTAGATATTGAAGCACAGAAGGAGCACTATTTAGAATGAATGGCATAGACTTGTTAACCTGTGGACAGAGGCTGTATGTATTGAGGAACTGCAGTGATATAACAGTTTTCAGTAGAGTCATTTCTATGCACTCTATAGGCCTATGGGTCAAACACTGACTCTGAAACCTGAGAACAGCCTCTTAGATAATGGGGAGAATAAAGATCTCCCTATACTATTTTGCTTTTTCTGGCCCGGGTGGTGGCTTGAATTGATATTGGGTGGAACTGAAACGAAGAACCAGATGAGAGAGCTGCACAAAGAGACAGTATTTGAGACAGTAAACTTCAGAAAATAGAGTATACAGAACTTTAGCCCAACTGTACAAAGCACCCTCTGTTGGCACACACTATTTGTGCAGAACTCCAATGCTCAACTTCCTTATACAGTTAAACCGCTCTTAAAATAGGTACTAACAAAAGTACTTAGTTTTAAACATCTTGTTAACTTAAATTTATTCCATCTGCTCTTTGGTTCTTATTTAATCTCAGAGATCTTATTATTAAGAACATTTCCGGAAAAAAAACACTTGCTTCACAAGAAATCTCAGTTTTTCCAGGCTGAAATTAATATGTCAGTAAATATTATAAGTCACTACATTATCAACAAAATCGTCACATAATTAGTAATATCAACTGTAACGTTCATAAGTAGTCCAATGTGATAATTAGATCATCAGGTGTGTGGAATTTAATAAAATATCTACTTGTCCATTTTACAAGCTGTGTCATAAGTCTACTTGTCCTGTAAAACAAATCTACTTGTCCCCTTGGTGCCATGTATCGCTGGCACAAATTATGGCAGTAGTCGCGTTATATAAGAGCTCTGATGATATACTCTCTCATTATGCAAGGGCTAATACTACATTAGGGCTTTGAATACTTGCAGTTTCCTTATTTGGCCACCTTTCCGCATATTTACATTCTAGGGCTGGAGGTAGTGGTAAGCAATACTTCCAGGTTTAGAATGCCCCTTTTCGGTGGGCAAATCAGCTGGCTTGCATGTTTTAGGGGTTTTCACCAGCTCTTCACTAATCTTCTCTCATACTGAGAAATGTTGGAAATGTACTCATGACAAGGACATTAGTAAAACTTCTTCCAGGTTTGGCAACAAAGTGGTTGGAGGAAAAGTGAACTTGTAAATGCTCAACAAATTTTCACATGAGCAAATCTACACATGCATAGTTTCTAAAATAAAGTTAATAAATATTTTCTAGGAGTACAATTTCCTGGTCTACTTGTGTAAATTCTTTTGAATTCATGAAGTACGTAAATCTGCACTAATGCAAAGACATCTGCCATGGGAAGAATTGGACCCCTAATCACATCTGGTGGTAACCTAGATCTTTTATTTTAATAAAAATTGTATCTCTCTCTCTAGCCATCTGTTGGCTGGCTTCACTGTGAGTGATAGCAATATGCTGTTTCACAGGACGTACATTGGCAGACAAAGTAGTTTTATTATGTGCTAGGAACTACTATGTCAGTGTGTGCTTTTTGAGACCAGAAAATGTTTTTGCTTTTTACTAATGTTTATTACAGTGGGGAGGGCCTGGCAGCTACCACAACAATAACGTTTTACAAAAACCATGTCAAAATACGACACACGTTGAAAAAAATAAAAGACAGATCACCAGTGTCTGAACTGTTGGCTTTGCCAATACTTGTTTATTTTCATGTTTCCCATAATCTTGTTGAGACTGGTTATACTGATTTTTCATTATGGATACTGTTTGGAAATACTAGCATGCATCACAACATTTTACTAAAAGATTCTTCAAAGAAATGGTACCTAAAATTTCACAGTAATTTAGCAAAACATTATTTTCCTGGTTGCATTTTTTGGGAACATTTTATTTCGAAAGCACAGAAGCATCAATCTTGCTTTCAAGCTTCTGCAAATATGTGCACCTAACCACAAAGCATTCTGGGAGCATTACATGTAGCCTAATTTTGTTCAACTTCGCAAACGTGTGTACACATTGTTTTACTGGAACCACTGTCAGTAGTGCAGTCCGAGTTTACAGTTATTTAGAGACCTCACCCTAATAATGAAGGCTTTGCATTAATGAACCATAAATACAAGTTTGAGCAATATTAGCGAAGGGACACAAATATTACCCCAACTGCAGACAATTTTCTTCCCGGCTTCATAATGTGGTATTGTAAACTGGCATCCAAAGGTGTTTGTGTTGCAGGGGGATGGGCCTACTTGTCCCAAGGACAAAATAAACATGAAAACTTGTTGTCCTTGACTCCAAACTAAATGTCCTGGGCATCGGGCGTTAGGAATGCCACACCCCTGGAACAGAACCGTATATAGCTTTCTAATTAATTTGTATTTTGATTTTTAAATTTATTACATCAACATAAGAAATCACCCATCACCTAAAATGAAAGAAAAAAACAATAGGATCTGAACCATCATCTCAGATATTACCATGTTGATCCCTAAATATCACCTTGTTGTTGGATTCTCTGTGTGTGTTCATTTCACAATATACATTCAATGTCACCTCACACCTTTTTATGGAAAAATACTACCTTTTACCTTTTAAAGGTAGGTCTCCGGGAATATTGAATCATGTCTGCTTGTGTCTATCCCATCCCATTCTGTGACCCAGTTGGGTCTTAATTGCATTTTGAAGTGTTGTAGCGTTTAGATGGAAAAGAAGCTTGTGGGGCACCCTTTCCCAGCTAAGTCCTCCAGCTTTAAACAAAACAAGTGTAATTGAAACAAAGCTTCATAATGTTTTTTAATTAATACCCCATTCAAAGTTAATTTAGGATGATAGCTCTGAATTCTTAAAACCAAACACTATAACAAGCAGCCCTCAAACAATCTACTCGCCCACTTGCTATGGCGATTCACATTTTTTAGCAGGTAGAGCTAAATTTAGAACCTAATTGCCCAATCTGGTGAGTTGACAAAGAACAGGTGTTCAGAACGTGAAGAAGCAATAAAGTATATTTAAATCTTCTTTTCATCTTGTCACATTTGCTCTGTGTTTAGAGAAAAAGCGGTTAGAAGTCAGTTCACTCCTCTGACTACAGAGTTCAAGGATTTTGTAAATTGTCCAACCTGCTGTACAAAGAGTGTGAAATGAGAGGCTGCGGGGTGTCATATTTTTCCTAGCACGCAACATTTAAATAACTAAGTCAGCTGTACAAACATTTCAAAATATATTTCAGCAGTTGTGAAAGCCCTTTTTTAAAACTTCTGTGGGATGAAAAAAATATTTTAATAGAATGAAAACAAATCAGAACACTTTACTTGGTGATGTGCAAATGATAAGGGTTTTCTGAATGTTTTCACCAATTATTTTTAATGCACTATATAGTTTTATCAGGAAAGCTGCACGTTTGTGGGAAAGTTGTTGGCCATTTCAATGGGAAATTTACTGTCTGTAAATCACAGTATGCTACCACATAATGCTTTAGTAATGTATTTAATAAAAGTGAGTGTTTAAACATGAACTGAGAAACACTCTTGCCCCTGCCCTGATGGCAATGGTATTAGTAAACTAAGAGACAAGTCAGGGATTATTTGCACCCAATGTGTGGGCCAGGTTCTTATTATACATGGAACAAATGTTTAGTCTATTTAATCAAACAAAATAGTTTTCCTACAGCAGAAGTGCTGAACTCCCATATTTGAAGGTGCACTTATATGTGAGAATGAAGAAAGATGCTGCTCTGTAAAATAAAATATTTGCCTAGGATTACACAATTCGAGACCTGTTTATGGGTCAAATACATTTCACTTAGGTCAAGTAGATTATTCAAGTGACTAAACCTGCAGGTCTAGTAACATTTTTATGATTTTTCGAGGCCTGAAGAATAAGCAGTCAAATGCAACTTGCAGACTTAAAAGTCCAACACTGTTCCCTTTCTTTCTCATCTTACATTCACATCATTATTTCTACATGAGTGGAAACCAAGTTAGCATATTTTCACCATTTAAATTCTTAAACACCCATTCATATGTATCATCTTCTAACAAGTAATACCCAGAAGATACATTTTGCATTATTTGTAGTTCTTTCACTCTCAACCAGTACTAAAAAATCAGGATTTGTGCCTGATTTCTACTACAAGACAAATCTCTTTTTATTTTCAGCTGTGTTCTCCTTACATCTTCCTATAAAAAACTGTATGTACTGAAGCCTAGCACCATACTGACGAAAAGGACGTGTAGACATTTAAGTTTTCATCTCCCAGTTAGGGAACAGGTGTGGGCCTCTCGGCGA
Organism: Pleurodeles waltl; assembly: GCF_031143425.1. NCBI lineage: Eukaryota > Metazoa > Chordata > Amphibia > Caudata > Salamandridae > Pleurodeles > Pleurodeles waltl. Next base: position 1,247,500,223 of record NC_090444.1, on the reverse strand, counting down.
CACAAGGGAAAATATGCTTTTGCTGAATCAGTGTGGCCTTGTTCTTGGAGGTTCCCCCCCCTTTTTTTCTTGGAGAATGGAACATTGGCCTCTCAGAATCAGTGATGGTGGATACACAGCCTGCTCTATCCCTTGCTTCCTTAATGCTGTCCATATCCCACAGCTGTTAATCTCCTTCTTAAACTTTCTATCAGCTCATAGTTATGGTCCATCAGTCTTTGTGCATTGCAGATAGGCCATGCTTGAATGGGCATGTAATGTGGTCAGAAACACCTTTATGACACAGTGACAGACACTGCCAGAAACTCGCACTGCATACAGAGCGCTCAGTTGTTCAATGATGGGCACTTACTCACACTTTGGATATACCTAGTGGTGTTTAGTTTACAGTATGCGCTAAACAAAATCTACATGTTGCATGACAAGCAAAAAGAGATAGGCACATTTGGGAAATAGAAATACTCCCCAAAAATAGGCACAAATATTCTGTTAAACTTGACGTAAAATGCGTGAAAGGTAAAGGATAGTTCCCTATTTACTAAGATTATTAAGGATCAACAACGGTTCCTCCGTTATGGTGGAGGAGTGTCGAAATAGCAACCCTCCCTTCGGGTCTTTCACTCTGTGAGAGGTGCTGGTCCCTCACCCTCTGACTGCTGCTCCCTCTGGTGGCTGCTTGCCACACACAGAACAATTTTTAACCCTTCTCCTTGTGAGACACCATGTTGCGGTCCTGAGATATTGTTTTAGAAATCAGCATTTCAGGTGTTACTGCAATTTGTTCACTTCAATTGAACCATGACTGCAATTTCCATATTGTATTAATTAATTAAAGGAAACCTCAGTACCGGAAAAAGGGGTGAGTGAGGAAGACTGGAAAAAAGGTTGAGTTAGGACAAGAAGTTATCTGCTAACGTTACTGGTGTTTTAGTTTTCACCTGACTGTTGCATTAAAGCCTTTAAACCTTAAGCCTGTTTACCATCCACAGCCGAAGTACTGAGTATAAAGTAGAGCTATTAGTCATTGTATTTTTTGCCTAATCTTTTCAAACACTGTGTATCTTATTGCACCATTATTTGATAAAGTAAATGAAAATAACATCTATTACGCTCCTGTATGCAGTGTGTAAGAAATATAGTTTAAAAACAGCAGCATTTTCCTCAAAAAATACCTTAGTCTGACTTATTGCCAATGGTCACATATAAGTGTGTTGGATACATTGTTATATGTCTTGTCACTTGCTGATTTCAGTTTTTCTCTTTTTATGGAATGTCTTTTGAGAGTTTAAGCATAGATTAGAACATTGGAACGTTGGCAGCTCTATTGAAAACAATGGAGTGCTGTGGGCTTTTACTGGCCGGTAAAAGCCTGCAGAGCCAACATTCCAATGTTCTCCTTGTTCACAGCAAGAGCAAGAGCTGTGAACAAAGCCTCACGGATTTTAATCCCCTCGGGCTTCGTGAGGAATTTGTTTTATCTAATAGAACATTCTGTCCTGAGTGGCAGAATGTTCTAATAGCCGTAGAACCCGCCGTAGCGGGCTCTACCGGCTATTAAAGGCCCTTTCCCTTGTTAAATGCCCGAGCCGAAGGGAGCGGGCCTTTAATAGCCAGTAGAGCCCGCTACGGCGGGTTCTAAGGCTATATTAGAACATTGGAATGTTGGGAGCTCCATTGGAGACAGTGGAGTGCTCCAGACTTCTAATGGCTGGTAAAAGCCCAGAGCCTTAACATTCCAGTGTTCTTTGTTCACCACAATAGCGATGAACGAAGGCCTCACGGAGCTCGGGGAGATTTCATTCCCCTCCGGCTCCGTGAGGCATTTGTTTTATTTATTAGAACATTCTGCCCTCTAGTGGCAGAATGTTCTTATAGCCTTTCGTAGCTGGGCTATACCAGCCATTAAAGTCTCGCTCCCTTGTTAAAGGCCATCGCTTTGGCTCAGGCCTTTAATGCTGGAGTGGGCCTTTGATGGCCAGTATAGCCTGCTTCGGCGGGCTCTTAGGGTGTTATATAGTTGACATGTATTAGGCCTTACCTACATTGGCAATGCCACTTATAAATGATTGAAGGCTATGCCCCCTTTGCAGACACCCTACTATTTTTATTCCACTTAAACTACTGATCAAGACAGTCTTCCAGGGGGTAGAATTACAGCTTTTGGCATCTCTGCCATCTTGCTATCTACCTATGAGGACTGAGAGAGAAAGGAAGGTGTTGTTGATTGAACTGAAATAGTGGCATGGTTGTGAATGAGGAAAAATGGATACAGTTTGAGAGGAACAGGTTTGTGGAAGATGTTTAAAGTGAATGCAAAGAGTGTAGAGATTAAAGAAGGGAACATGGAGAAAGGGAGCAAAGGCTTGCAACATGTAAAGTGGGTGGAAAACATAGCAGAAAGGAGAGAAGGGGCACGTTGTGTAAGACTGATACGAACAGGATAGTGCAATATCTGGAAGGTGAAGGGAAAAGAGTGTAGCAAGGAAGGGAAACCACAACAAAACGTGCAGATATTGGAGATAAGTAAAGCAGGAGATAGAAGGAATGCGTAGTAGCATTGGATGAGACTTAGTTGTGGATACGGCAAGAAATGCGAATGCGAAGGAAGTTGAGTGGAGATGGAGGAAGGTGGGAAAATAAGGTAGAAAGGTGTTGATGTGAAAAGATAATACAAGGTGGAAGGGAGAAACAGTGCAAGAGACAGAATTGATGAGGTCGAGATTTTGAAGAGATACATATCACTGGATAAATAAAAGAAAAGTGATGAATGGTTGGGTGAGAAAAAACGCAAACAGGAATATAGAAGCAAGTGGAAATGGAATAAACCATTACAGGTAAAGGTAAAAAGAAGAATGTAACATGAAGAGACAGGGTAAACATGAGAACAGGAAGGAGAGAAGAACCATCACAAAAAATGTGAGGTTTGGAGAGGAAAATAGATGAGATGGCCTGGGAAGTTAAGAATATCTATCTTGTACTGCCATCTATAATCTTAACTTTTCTGAGGTCCTGAATAATGCCAAATTGTGATCATTGTTAGTATGTCTGCTGCTGCAATATCAGGGAGTGACTAGTAAATCTGCTACAATGAAGCCCTGAACCCAAAGATAGGTTGAGCCTAGAATCAAGTAAAGAAACAAATCTTTGTATGTGCAGCTCATGGCCCTCTCTTCAGTGTTAAGTAATCTCATGTCTTCAGTACTCATAGCTTTGGCTGCAGTTCACCAATAATCCTCATTGCTGCACACAGTGAAACAAATTAGAGGAAGCATTGCCCAGCACACACATTCTCAGTGAAGCACTTGAAATCTGGGGTCCAGTAAAAAAGAGAAATACTTTTTATACAGCTTTCTTGCACTGAATGGGACGTTAGGGCACTTTACATTGAAATACAGAATTACAGGTTTTCTGTCATACCTTAGAAGAAGTGATATGTTGCTCTGGATTCAGTGAGGAAAGGAGTAGGAAAGGGTGGTAATGAGCGCTATTTTAATTGCAGGTATGTTCATGAGAGGTGGGCTTTTACATTTCTTCTGAAGGGAGTGAATCAAAGATTGAGCAGAAAAAGTGTTATAAAAAGAGTTAACGTGACTTAAAAGGTTAAAGCTGACTATAGCATCATGCAGGCCCATCACCAAAGCTCTGATGCATCGCAGTCCTAACTTTATGCCAGATTCCAAGGCACCCTCTGTATGTGTTGATGGAAGTTGAACGGTGGAAATTGAATCAGTAAAGGTGAGAAGGTGGGAGAGATTCCCACTGGGAGAAGGGAGACTTCAGTAGAGACGTCCAAACAGTGTACCTGTTTAATGCTTTGAAGCAGAAGGTGCAAGTTATACTTTCTTTTATGTGCCAAATCCTTAAACTTGCTTCACTGGATAATGTTATTAAAAAAATCATTAACTCTTATAATTAATTTTGTTCCATCACTATTCTCATCTGATCAGTAATCAACAAAGTGTTGGGCTACCTTGAGTAATTTTTTACAAAAGAAGGAAAATGTTAGACCTGGCATCCTTGGCGTGGTTTACCCTATCTTTTTTGCCTCTGCTTCCTGTGTTTTAACTATGCGCTGGACTTTGTTTTTGCTGGTTTTTGGTACTCTGGGCACTTTACCACTGCTGACCAGTGCTAACGTGCAAGTGCTCTCTGTGTAAACTGTATGTACAATTAGCTTTTCCATGATTGGTATATTTGATTTACTAGTAAGTCCCTAGTAAAGTGCACTAGAGGTGCCCAGGGCTTGTAAATCAAATGCCTCTAGTTGGCCTGCAGCATTGATTGTGCCACCCACATGGGTAGCCCCGTAAACATGGTCCTGCCACTGCTGTGTCTGTGTGCAGTTTTAGACTGCCTATGCCCAAACCTTCCCTTTTTGTACATGTAAGGCACCCCTAAGGTAGGCCCTAGGTAGCCCCATGGGCAGGGTGCAGTGCATGTTAAAGATGGGACATGTACTGATGTGTTCACTGTTGCAAGGACTATTTCTGTCATAGGTTAACATGGGGGTTGCCTTTAAATATCTTTTAAGTGCTGTTTCCCATTGGGAGGAAATAGAGATGTGGAGTTTGGGGTCTCTTAACTCGCGATTTAAAAATACATCTTTTGTTAAAGTTGTTTTTTAGATTGTCAGTTTGAAAAGGCAACTTTTAGAAAGTGGGCGTTTTGCTGCTTAACCATTCTGTGCCTCTGCCTGCTTGTGGAATCCACGTCTGGGTCATACTGACTGTTGGGCTTTTTGCGAATCCCCTCTAGACAGTGACACAAAGGGAGCTGGGGTGTAGCCTGTGTATCCTGATGAGTCTCCTGGGCTAGAGTGGGGAGGGGGAAGCTGATACTTACACCTGAAAAGGCTGTGCCTGCCCTCAAACAATGCAGTTTTCAACCCCCTAGTATGTGTCTGGGGCCAGGTCTGGGCAAGGCAGGATCTTGTCAACAACAGAGGCTTTCCTTTGAAGTTTGCCTACTTCAAAGGCAGCAAGGAGTATAAGTAGTGGACCCCAACCCCCAGATTTTAGGTTACTTCTGGATCAAGAGGAATCTCTGCCAAAGAAAAGAGCTGGAGGAGAAGTACTGCCCCTTTGCCTGTGAGCGTGCTTTGCTGGGTTGGCCTGCAGTTGCAGCTTCTGCCTTTGAGAGGACAAAGACTGGACTTTGTTGTGTTTTCCTGCTTGTGAAGTGTCTTCAATGGCTTGGACTGAGCTTGCCCCCTGTTCTGAAGTCTCAGGGCCATCAAAGACTTCCACTGCCAGCACCTGGACTTGCTTGACAAGACTCCTATCCTGCCAAGTGGTGCCCAATCCAGTCCCTGGGCCCTTGAAAGGAGAAGCTGGTGGAACCAAGATTGAAATCCATGCAAATTGACGCAGCACCTGCTTTGTGGCTGAAAAAACGCCGCACCACCTGCATCGTGGCTGGAAAATCGACACAACAACTGCTTGCGGCTGCCACAATTGGCGCATCACCCACACGGCGTGGCTCTTTACCACTGGGCACCAGAATTTCACAAGCTGGGTGTCAAAACCACAGTAAACCTGCGTGGACCGAGGTTGCCTGTCCCGAAATCGACGCATCGTCTTCTGCAGGAGAGAAAAACGACACATCGCCTACCGGACCGTAAAAGAAACGACGCACAGCCTCACTTGCGTGTAAGGAATTGACACATCACTGATTTTTACAGTGCACGCTCGCCCGTGCAGCTTTATTTTTGACGCAAACCAAGTACTTTTGTATAAAGCAACCCATCCATTGATTTCTATGGCTCAAGACTCTTTTTACTTTGAAAATTTGTAACTCTGCTTGTGTATGTTGGATTTTTGTCGTTTTGGTCTTGTTTTATTTAGATAAATATTGGCTATTTTTCTAGACTGGTGTTGTGGCCCTTTTGTAGCGTTTTCACTGTATTATTGTGTGTGTTGGTACAAATACTTTACACATTGCCTTTGAGATAAACCTGACTGCTTGTGCCAAGCTACCGAGGGGGTGAGCAGTGGTTGTCTTAGGAGCGTAACTCCTTTACCCTGACTAGAGTGAGAGTCCCTGCTTGGACAGAGTGCAAACTGACTGCTAACCAGAGACCCCATTTCTAACAGACAGCATAGCCCGCTCCAGTGAATTTTCAAGTACTTTTTCGAGGCTAGCCAGTATTGTGGCATTATGTGCCCCCTCAAGCAGACATGTCTACAGAATCTTCATTTAATATGTTTGTAACTGTTTGGCTTAACATCATTTCAGATCAAGTAGCGGCGATTCGCAGCTTTCATTTTTATGCATGTAAAACATAAACCTTACTTGGACTACCAATGGTAAGATGACAAATTGTGGAGTACTAGCTGCACTGCAGCCTGTTGATTTCATTTTTAAAACCTAAAATTGGTTGGTTGGAGCACTCCTGCAAGGTAATGCCTTAAAGGAGATAAAGGAGACTGAGTTGCCCTTGTCTTATTGTGGTAGAGCCTGAGACCATAAGTGAGTTAACATAGTTGCTGAAAAGCAGGGTCCAAATGCCTTTGTGCGACATCCAACCTACCCAGAGCATGGCAACCATTGCAAGTTAAATCTCATTTAAATTGGTTATATTAATTTGTAGTTCAGTTACAGAGGGTGCTTGAGAATAGCTGAGCGAGGAGCTGTGGGGTGGACTTCACTTTCCTGGCTCCATAGAAGCTTGGCAGACTTTACAACGTTGAAGCCCTGACATACCTGTAGGGTTTCTAGGCGAAAACAAACGATCCACTTATCTCGTTGTACTTAATAAAGTGTTTGATAGAGTTTCTTATTCTTTGTCCATGCCATAATTTGGATCTTATCAATAGCTCCTTTCTCGCTTTGGGATTTGCTGTAATAACAATAAGATAGCATTTCAATGTGAAAGTCATTACTACATGAACTATCCTCATTACATACCGTTACCTAATATGATTTTCTATTTTGCTTTTAGACTGCTAACTCAGAGTGTTGGATTTCTTTATGTTGGGAGTTACGACAGACCCTTCTCACAAATTAAGGTATGAAGATGTTTTGTTGTTGTAAGCTACCAGTTGTACTTTAGAAAATTTGGTCATGTGCCAGAAGTTTGAACAATTGTTTCTTATGTTCCAGTGAGATATATTTATATATGCAGCAGAGGCTGCCATGGTTCAAAGTAGAGACGTGTACTATTGTTTTAGCTAGATTTCTTTGTTTAGTAATTATTGTGGCTTAAGTGGTCACCGGGTACCATTCTGTTTTAAAGCCATTGCCGAGATCAATAGTGGCCTTTTGAGCCCTCTTGATTGTCACATCCAGGCAGCATCAAGGACGGAGCAAGAGCCTCTCAGGATCCTTTTAAATCTTGCGTTCTCTGTGAACTGCCCTTTGGTCCCATCCAGAAGGATTACATTTATAGGTTCAGTCTTTGACTCCCACCTTCCCTTATACAGAGATAGTAACAGACGTCAGTTAGACAGTTGATCACTTCCTGACTATTGGGACTGAGGAGGCTCGGTAGTTCCAACGGCTTCTAGGATTGCAGCTATCCTTTTCAGGTATATGTAAAACCTATCTGGCGAAACATTGGCAACCGCAAATGAACGACCATGAAAAGCTCATCCCACTCTGGCGATTCCTGGTTCTTAGTTTGCTGGGTAGGCACCCGCACCTGGCCTTTTAGTGGGAAATGTCTGCTGCGTGCAGCTCCCCGCCAGCTCTGGATCTTCAGAGTGGATGAAGTTTATAATGCGGCTGAAACGGAACTTGTATTCGCTTTCTAGAGACGTCAGCAGCCATGGTATGGACAGGCTCCGTTTCTTCAGTTGGTACTCTGGAGCATATTTCTTGGATCAGCTTTAGTTAGCTTCACTTCGATGTTTTCATAATTTGGTGCTTGAGTGAACTTCTCCATAGGTTCCCTGCCAGTAGCTCCGTCTTCCATCAAATCTCCTGTTATCTGGCAGTGATCATCATACTCATGATCATTAATTAGGGGTCGCATTTGCGACCCCTGGTTTAAAAGGTTGCAAATTCATTGCCAGTGACGTTCGTCGACGTCAGTTGGGGCCCGCACTCTTTGTTTTTTTGTCATTTTTTATTATTCTAATAGCGAATAGTAAAATATTATAACATATAATTCACTATTAGTGTAATAAAAATGGGGTGCAATTAGCTGGAATATGCCCTTCCTTGGCAGCTGAGATAAGTACAAATCCTTTTTAATGTATGGTGTGTGCGTGCTTGCGGAGGTGTGTGTTGATGTGAGAAAGTATGTGTTTTAAGTGTGAATTTGTATGTATGTGTAAGTTTGTGTGTGTGAGTGAAAGTGGAGATCAGAGGGCGTGTGCTGCCACTTCCACTACTCCTGACATTTTGGTGAATTGACCTCCATAGGATAGAGGTGTATGTGTGAGGCTGCGAAGGCGTAAGAAGGATAACTTAATCCTTTCTTTTTTGGTCGTTCTTGTTTGTTGAGGGTTTTTTGTACTCTCCGCCCTCTACGCAGGCTGCTACTGACAACATTAAAAAGAACAAGATAAGACGATTAAATATACGATTCCTGCAAAGTCTAAAGTCTGTTGCACTTTTCTTGAAGGTCCATTATTGCGAGGTATGGGTAGTGCCATCGCGAAAAATTCAGTATTTCTTTGCCATTAATTTCTGTGCTAAGCAAAAGACTTTGTATACACAAGTAGGAGAGGAGTTTAAATGATGCTTTCCGAGTACCACTATACTAGTAGATTCTTTAATTGTGTATGGAACTTATATGTGATTTGGTTTTGTATTGAAATACCACATCAAACTGAACATTTGTACACTTTTTTTGTTTGCATAAAGCGTGGTGAGGCTGAAGATGTTCAACAGATTGGCCTTGATGTGTTCTGGATGCACTCGCTTTGTTGCCTGAGTAATCTCACCAATTTGTTCTGGAAGCAAGCTATTTCCATGGCTACTCCTGTGCCCTTTAATCAAATGGAAATGCTACAATGACGAAAGTTCCCATCTTCTTAGTCCCACTTGGCCTTATTTCAATTTCTTTTTGCTTTCTTAAAGAGAATGCAAAGAGAAATGGATTTACAAAGCGCGCTACTGTGACTAATTGTTTAATACTCTTGGATTAGATATTACATTATTCTTTATTTGCTGTTTTATATAGTGCCAAGGTGGCCAAAGGGTATTATAATGTTTTACAATGTAAACTTTTGGAAACAACCCTTTCTGCAGTTATCCCCAAACATTCTGCCTTTCTCCTCATATTTTTCTGACCCTCTTTTTGTTGGCTCTAGGGCGATGGGCACTTTACCACTGCTAATCAGTGCTAAAGTGCATGTGCTCTCTCCTCTAAAACTTTGTTTGATTGGCTTACACCTGTTTGGCATATTTAATTGACCTGTAAGTCCAATGTAATAATGGTATACCATATACCCAGTGCCTGTAAATTAAATGCTACTAGTGGGCCTGCAGCACTGATTGTGCACTCACTGTAGTAGCCTTTAAAACTTGTCTCAGACCTGCAACTCCAGTGCCTAGGTGCCCAGTTTACTGCCAGATTGACTTGGCAATTCAAACTACTTGCCAATGCCTTAACTCACTTCTTTTAAGTGGTAATTGCTGATTGGAAAGGAGTGGCATGGCCATGTTTGGAATGATAGTGAGAAATCATCCTTACTGTTGTAATTGGATTTTCCATTACTATTTTAGAAATGCCACTTTTAGAAAGTGGGCATTTCTCTATGCTTATAACTATGTGCGTTGCAGCCTCACTCCAGTACATGTCTAGGGCAGAGTGACAGCGACATTTTGTGCATATGTTCCAGACAGCTGTCACACAGGAGGGGCTGGGCGCATCTGCATACTGATAGTCTTCCTGGGCTGGGAGAGAGGTAGATGGTGTGCAATTGCATTTGTATAGGCTGTTTCCCTGCCTCACACTATGTGCTGATTTACCTTCTACTGATGCCTGGAGCCAGGGCTGGGTTGAAAAGGGTTTGTTGTACACCTGAAAGGGTTCCTTTGAGGCCACCTCCAGATCAAAGACATGAGTATAAGTACAGGGGCTCTGACCCCATGTTTTTAGAGCACTTTCGGAACTGGGACTTTTAGAGCACTTTTGCAGCTCTGGTGCCTTCCCTGGTGCGTGGGGCTCATCGCATTGCTCGGTGGACCGCTAAAGCCCCCGTCTCTCCCTTTGATTTCTGCCATTGAGAGGGCCGCCTTGACCCCAACCAGAAAGACAGAGCAGCCCTTCCCCCTCCTGAGTCGTGTGTCCCAGCAGCGCATGCAGATTCAGCAGTTGCCTTCGTGCAAAATGCGTTGCCGGGGCGACATGGAAACCTCCTTAGTAATGTCAGCGCTGCTGCATGCACCTCCTCCGGTGTCATCGGAGGGCATGCAATCACAATAGCTTAGAAGGGTGCGGACGTCCTGCCCTTCGCTCGCGGGCGGTCCCGGTTCCTTAGCCTGACAAACGTGACCCGTTAAGGGCCTGAGGTTTGTCATTGTTTTTGCGGCATACTCTTCTTCTGCTTAGCGGCTCGAACTCTGTGCAGGGGAGAGGGATCACCAAATCGCTTGGGAGGATTACTGTAAGACATATGGTATATATGCTCAGGAGTGCCTGTAGTCTACGTCTGGTAACAATTTACTGTAAACCTGTGAGTAGGAGCACAGGTGATTTTGTGTACCCTCTGTTTGCCTGGTGTAAATCAGGCGCCTGCCCACAATCCCATCTCCATGTTGCCCAAAGGTTGGGGGCCTAGTTACCCCAGAAGATCTAATAGCAATACCGTTACCCTGCACTCCAGGCTCTTAAGGGGATGTTTTGGGATCCATGTGTTCATTCATATTCTTGTGTTGTGACATATGGCGTGTGTTGTGTCTGTTTCTTGCTTGGTTGCATTTCATGCTATAACTATTCAGGTACTAGGAAGCCTGTCACTGCTGAGTGGTGCAGTACCCAGGACGAGTACTATTTCAGTAGTGGTATTCCATGCACAGTATTTATGATTCATATGTTTTGGACCCCAAACAGCATGTTATGCCCTGAGGTTATGATGTATGCCATTTTGATTCTTATCCTGTGAGAATAATGAGTCCTGCTTCAGAATTTATATATTGCACACAGTATTTATGAATAATGTCATATAGATCTATGATATGTTCAAAATACTATACTTGTATAGAATTACGTATGGAGACACTTTTGTGGTGTATTTATTGTGTCACTGGTGTGAGTGTGTTGCTCAAACACTTTACATGTGACCTCTGGAGATAAGCCTGACTGCTCTGTTGCAAGCTGCCAGTGGGTGGACACAAGTTATCTTTGGTGTGTGACTTACTTGTCCTGACTAGAGATGTGGGTTGTGCCTGGCTTAGGTGCATACCCTTAGCCAACCAGAAATCAATTTTCTAACAAAAACAACCAAGTCTATAGTAATATAGCAAACTTACCCATTTACAAAAAAAGCTGCAATTGAAATAATGATATGTGTATACAAATATAATGAAACATACAAAGGTTTAAAATAGAAGGTTGTATTATAGGCACAAAATAAAATTCAGATACAAGCTGCTCTGTAGTTATAACAAGATGTAATTTCTACATAATGGTGCTAACAGTGGTGCAAGATTAAAAAATGAGTGAGGCCAATACAAAAAAAACAGTAAATGAACTTGGCATGAAAGATAAGACAAAGTTCATATAAAGAAAAAATGGTGAAGAGAAACTGTGTGTTTGAAGGCATGGTAAATGATAAATAGGAGGGGAAAAAGACAGTAGGTTAAAATAAAAAAAGAAGACAAAGGAAAGAGACAAAAGTAGGGAACATTACTGAAAAGTAGATGTGGAACAGGGGTTGGATAAGGAGTCAAAGAGAAAAACAAAAGGAGAAATAAGCAGCAGTCAGACGTATCTTTAAAGAAAAGTATCTCAAGACCCATCTTGAACATCACATGGGAAGTAGTGGAGTAGAGGTCAGAGAGTCAGGAGTTCCAATGCTTATGCCACAGCCAGAGTACGATTTAGCTATTGAGGGCTCTGTTTTAAGACAGATAACACCATAAAGGACGGATTTTCCAATAGTAATAACGTGTTGGTCAGGGAAGATGTTCAGCTTTTAGACAATTGAAGAGGAATGCATGTGTGTATGGCTTTATGTATAATGCATATCATTCTGCACATCTGCCTAGCTTCAGCAACAAGCTTTTCTAAGATCAGAGTGATAAGATCAAATCCCTTGCTTCCCTAGAAAAAAGTGGGGTGGGGCACGAAGAGCTACCTTGAATGGTGCACTTTAGGTGGGCCTGTTACACAAGTATGTCTGCAGTTTTGTTATAACAAGGGATTATACTATGGCCAAGTGCTACTGAGCTGCACTGGGTGCTCACTTTGGGTCCAGTAGTAAGGTGGCCCCAACACCTCCATTTGTCATAATTTGAGCATGGAAACCCCTGATTGCCCTGAACTTCCTGCACAAACTTCAGTGAAGGTTCATTGTAATTTTCCATTGCCTTATGAGAATCCTGACCTCCTACTTTCCATTTCCACCAGTGCACCCTGCTGAGCCATTGTAAGAGACTGGCACATTGTTGCAGTGCCCAACTTACTTTTTGCCTGGTTTCTGAATTCAACTTTAACTGGAGTGCACTGGGATCCTGCTAACCAGGTTGCCAGTGTTCTTTCCCTAAAACATTTTAAAAGTAATTGGATACACCTTTAGCTAACACTATAAGTCCATAGTAAAAGGTACTTAGGTACCCAGGGCAAGGGGTACTAGGGTAACCCCCAGGCCAGCAGCACTGATTGTGCCACCCTCTAGGGCCATGCATCAAATTGCACCTAGCACTGCCATAGCAGGCTGAGTGTTCTGGTGCAAACCTAACACACAAACTCGACTTGGCACACTACCTGTGTGCCCTGTCCACCATACGATACATTTACTATGGGTAAGGCACCCCTCTAGCAGGCCTTACAGCCCTAAGGCAGGGTGCTCCATATTATATGTGACAGCATAGCTTCATGAGCAATATGCCCCCACTGTATCCCTGCCAAACCTAGGACATAGTGAGTGAACAGAGCATCCATTTTAATGTATGTGCTGAACACTGGTCAGCACGAGTTTAACAGCTACATAATGGCTACTCTGAACCCTGAGATGTTTGGTATCAAACACCTCAGAATGATAAATCCAAACTGGAACCAGTACTGGATTTATTATAAAATGTGGCCAGAGGTCACCTTAGAGGCGGTCCCTGCAAAAGCTAACTATCCTGGCATGGTGGCTGACTGGTTCCAGCCAGCCTGCTACATCCAGACAGCCAATATACAAACCTTGGGGGAGAGCCCTGTCTGTGTGGTTTGTAAAACAATGCCCTTCTTGGGTGGAGGAGCTAACACCCTCTCCCTCAGGAATGTGCACTGCCCTGGCAGTGAGCTTCAAAGGGCTACCACCCTTGGAACTCGATCCCCAGGCCTGCTGCTAGCAGCAGATGGACTCCCCCTATACAAACCCTCACTTTTGGAGGGAGCAAAGGTGGGAAACCACACACAGGGTAGGAGGAATGGGCATGCACCACCCCTAAGGTGTTACCTGTGAAGTGGACCCTCAAATTCAGTTCAGAAAATAGCCAATCAGGTTTAGAGAAGTGACCCTTCCCTAAGGAAGTGGTCACTGTAGTGGGTGTAGCCACCAAAGGGTAAGTGTCCCATTGGACACTTCCTGGTTCCTCCTAAAATGCCCACTAAATTCTGTATTTAGTGGGCTCCCCTAGACCAAGACATCTGATTTGAAAAGACAAAGAAGACCAGCACCAAAGAAGATTCAAAACAAGAGAACTGTGGACCTGCTGCACCCAGGACCTGAAAATCGCTGCTGCGGAGGAGCTGGACACTGAACCGGCCCCAAGAAACCCAGGGGACCTCCAGGCTTCAAGAATCGCCCCAGATCTCCCTTCTGAGTGGAGGCACCACTCAGCAACCAACCAAGAACCAACAAACTGGTGAGGGTCACTTCTCAGGCAGGCTGATATCTCTGCAAGTGGAAGTTGCAGCCGGACCTGGCAACACACCACCGACCGGCCGTATTTGACCTACAACTGTGCTGAGTTTGGTGGCACTGCGCCCTCCAGTGGCCGAGTTACGCCAGTACCCCGAGGTACTGGTCAGCTGACATCGGACAACCAGAAAATCAGCTCCCTCAAATCTGAAAAAGGATCAGGAGGAATCCCCAGTCGAGGGACTTCAAAAACACCCCGGACCTCCCACCAGAGTGCATCAGTTGTCCTGTAAGCAGCCCTCAAAGAGGCTCACCTCCAGTTCCAAAGAACTCTGTTGCGCACAGCTCCTGGATCTCCAACTCACCCTGCATCCGGCTGCCCTGCGCCCTGCAACGAGGAACCAGCTGTACTCCATGGGTCCCCAACCCTTGCAACCTCGACAGCTCAAGGGGACCCCAAGGCACCATCTTTAAATCTTCATACCAGCTCCTTTTCCAAGTGGCCCTGTGCCTGTGCCAAGAGACTTTCCAACGCTGCTCCTGCCGGAACCCAGGAGCCGCCCAAGGCTCTCCAGCTGGCAGTTTGTGCCCACTGACTACTTTGACCACCCTGTAAAAGAAGAGACTGGTAACTCAACCATACAATTTTTAAAGCATTTTTTAAAGTGGCTGCTTATTGATTCCTATTGTGCATAATTATGCACAGAAAGACTAACTTTCTTAAAACTTTGAAAAGTCATATTTCAGAAAGTACTTAACATATCTTAAAGATCTTGCTCTTAAAATGTATATAAAAGTCTGAAGTATTTTTATAAATTCTGGTCTCAAGTTATTAATTGAGTGTGTGTGGTGCATGATTGGATTTGTGAGTACAGCAAATACTTAACTCATCTCCTGGATCAGCCTAACTGCTCAACTAGCTACCTTATAATTGGAGCATTATGTGGTCAAATTTTTACCTCTGGAAACAAACGTGTGGTTGCATGGACCCCCTGCACACTGTGCCTCGATTTGCACTCTACGTTGAGGGCCAGCCTCCTACAGGCACCTCAAGCTCAGGCCAGCTGCTGGGCCAGATACCACTGAAAAAAACAGTTCCAGAGCATCAGGTCAGATGTCAGAGACTTTGTTCACTGGTGCCTGGTAATCCATCACCAGATGGGCACATAGTGTGGGAGTCAGTAATTCATGTAGGTGGGGGCTGTCTTCTTGCAGTCACTTAGCAAGAGTTAAAATGAAGCAAATGGGACGTCTTGGTCATTAATGTCCTGTCCCCCTTCAAATTTTGAGCAGCCCCATGATGGCAAGCAGACCTTCACTGTTCACAAAAGGAATGAAGAGGATTTCACTTAGGAAAGGTTGTAGCTGCACTGTTTCAAGAGTAAGGCTCATCCATTGTAAATTAGGTGTGCAATGTATCTTCTGCCGTGGCTGCAATGCAAATTTATGGGGTGTTGTTCAAACCCCTACGGTAGATAGCAAAGCACCCTAAAAACAACAGCACTCTCATGTTACTTGTAGTCTAGCAATCACACAACACTGGAAGTACTCTGACACCCCTTATAGAATGGCAGTTTCACTCTTGCGGATTCATTCTTCCACTCCTCACATGAGAACAGTCTTGCACTACCAACAGCGCTCCCACGCTTATCTCAATATCATTCACACACTACTGCAAGCATTTTTACACCCTCACAGATTGGTAGTCATAGACATGCACTCCTCGCAGTGCAGCATTCTGACACATTAGTGGTCTTGCATTACTGAAGGGACTCTAGCACCCCTTAGAAGCTAGCAGCATAGCTACTAGATTTGGTTGACATAGTATCTGAAAGTATCTCCTCACTGGCTGGTGATTTTGTATGTGTGTGGCATTTTGTGTGGGTGAGTGGATGAATGCGTGAATGAGTCAACAACCTAGATTCCACCCCAAATAAACAAAAATTACTACTGCAATCTTTTAAATGTAGAACGGGTTTGAAGGCGAGGTGTGAAATTGCTTCCAATGATTCTTTTCAGTAAGGTCCTAGATTGACAAACTAGACTCCCATACCCTCCCACTCAAATATCGCTTTCTTCGAGGCTCAGTTTTCTCACACTATTACATTTAAAAATGAAACCCATTTAGCACTAACTACTGGACAGTAACATCCTTCCTTCATCTGCAAATTCATATGGTGCACATCTGGTTAAGAACATCAAATCCAGCCAGTCTATCCAACCTGAAAGCATTTCAAACCAATTGGATATCAAAATGTAACCTGTCCAAATGGGATTTTTGACAGGGGAAGTTGACTTCCCCTTTCCAGTTCAAGAGTGGCTCAATACCTTATCTAGCTCCTCTCCATATCTCTTCAAGACTGTTTCACCATGCCAAATCTCTTGGTTTTATCATTGATCAAAATCTTAATGTAGGGACATGTTGTTTTCGTAAAAAAAAAAAAAAAAAAACGTTGCAGCCTTTCAACTTCACCAGTTGAAAAAGTTGAAACTTTCTGTTGCTCCATCGGACTTGAGGTCAGTAGTGCACGCATTTGTCCTGTCCCATGTGTAAGGGAGGAAACTGGAGCTTACAGATCTTACCAAATATTCCACTAGTCTACTCAGGTTCCTTTTTCTTGCTGAGCTCCATCTAGTGACTGGATTGGAGACATCATATATCAATCTTATCTGTAGAGACTTGCAGTGGCAGGCTTCCACTATAAGTTATAATTAACTTAAAAATAGCCTCTATATCCCAAAGGGACCTTTCAGATTCCCTCACTTCTTACTTAAAGGGAAATTTCACACTACAGGAGGCCTGAAATAAATGAGCGAAACGATAGGACAAGCAACCTGATCATAATAGACAGAATCCGGACCACCTGGACTACAGAAGGACTTGAACCCAATTGTTTTTTTTTTTTTTTTTTTTTTTAGAATCATCCTCTCAGACTGACTTTCCAGCCTTAACTTTGTCACATGATACCCTATGTTTACCTGTTCCTCCGATTATGTCGGTGTAGTGTTACTGTTGAAATACTAGGTAAGCTACTATTGACTGAATACTTGGATGATAACTGATTGAGTCCCTGGGCAAATCGATTAGTGACTGCATGGTACTTTGCCAGTGCTTGCTTGCTAATTATATAATGAGCTTTAAACAACACACTGCAAAAATGGGCTGCCACAGGATACCAAAATCAAAAGTGTTCACAACCTCAGAATAAGCATCATCACTCCATTTAGTGACCATTGACACATGACATCAACACTGCCATTTTTCACTGTAGGCCTGTAACCGCAAATTCCATGTGCATATCTGCTTTCCCCCAAGAGTATGACCATGGTGCTTTTTTGCGCTTTGAAATCTGTCTGATCTAATCCTGCCGCCAGGTTACAAAATACTTCTCCCAGACAGAGCCAGATACTACTGGCCAGTAGTTGACTTTCTCCTAAGGAGTCCCAAATGAATCTACTGTAATTAGCATCTTTCCATTCCTTACAGTGGGGATTACAAGCACACCGTCTAAACCACTAAGACTAAACATCTCATAACGCCCACCAAGGCGTAAAAGCAGTTTCATGGAAGATATTCTTTATTGGATCACCGATAAACTGTTTTTCTCCTGTGACCATATTTTCTTGAGAGACTTAAATCTCCACTGGGTCAAGGATGAAGACACCCAGACATCCCTCCTTGAAATATTTCATATCCGATAACGTATTACAACACTGTACCTCCCAACCACATAAAAGGGGGCTCCATCCTGGGTACCACCGTGGAAAAACCAAGAGAGGCCCCCTTTCTACACTAACCTGTGAACCTAATGCTGATCCCTCCAATTTATTTAGAGCCGTGTAGTACATGGAAGCCTACAATCCTTGTATAAAAACCAGTCTCTATTTTCCCTGTTACAGTTGAGTTCCTATGTCTTTAGTCCCCTGTAATATAGAAAGGAAGTAGCTGCTTAACAGGTAAATTATGATGTCCTAATGCCTGCTGCCAGTAGCCAAGATGAAAGGCACATCACAGACCATACTTACAGCTTCAGTATAAACAACAAAAATGAGAACTGGATTTTCATTCTTCTGATCTCTTTTGCTGAAATGGTCAGTGATCATCAGAAAGAAAATATTCATAGCATCATATTTATTATTGTTTGCACTATAAGTAATTAGAGGAACAATATAAAATGGGTATGTTTCTACATAGTCTGAGCTACAGCATTTTTAAATCAGATTTACATTAAGCTGATTCTACTAACTTTTTGCAACAAATTACTAAATGCTTTCCGGTGTGGTTAATTGTGCACTACAGTTTCTGATTTTATTATTCATGTCTGCAACCATACTCTCTCTTTCATGTCTAAAGAGGAAAAAAACAATAAGTTAAGCATTTTTTTTTTTTTTAGAAGATTGATGGCATGACTGTGTATAGTAAGGAATAACTCTGCTGTACATTATAAGGATATTGCAGTTCCCCTCCAAGTTCAGTGACCTTATAAAGGAACACCTCGCTGATATGCAGTATCCTTCTACTATACGAACAGATGCACTCTATCCAATATATAATAAGGAGATTTCCAGCATTGTGGAATAATTGTCTCCCAGCTCCTCTTAGTAGTAGACCACAAATAAAATTTCAAACTTCATCTTCTGAGAGGAAGGGGAGAAAATCCCTCCTCATGATCACCAACATCCTCATACACAAATTAAGCAGGCAATCATATAGGAAAAGTTTTAACTGTACAGAATCCTCCTTTCCAGAATTGTCACCAAACTGCTTCAGGTAACTTTCCTAGGTCGTACAGAAACAAAACATGAAATCTCTCCTTGCTCCACTCACAGAATCTTAACGTATTGAATCAGCATCCTCCTTGTGCAACAAGACCATGGCAATTGGAGATATTACAGCCAAACTCATGCCCCTGTCTGAATCAGAGTAGGGAGTTAACCGGTAAAGGTCCACTGGCAGTTTGGAAAGTTTTCCACTCACCACAAATAATTTATATAAAGTAATTGCTATCACCAAACCTTCAAACTTTCCATCAGACCTCATCCCATTCCCTTGGACTAAGAAACAAAATTGCCCTCTCCTGGCCAGCCATGGTTTATGAATCATAAACTCTTCTTTAAATCAGGGCACTCACCCAATTTCTCTCAAGATGGGATATGTTCACATTTTCTTCTGGAATCAAATGCTGGATACATACTTCTTCAAGAAGCTAACACTGGATACGTACAGGGTCTTCATTGGCCTTCTTTCCTGCTGTAGGATGTTAAATAGATGTGACAAGTAATTAAAAATTGCAACAAAAGTAATTGTTCTAGGCTGGATTTTGCTGCTACTGCTTCATTAATATGTAGGAAATCTCCAGAAATTCAGGTTAGTGCTGAATGATCAAAGTCAGCTTTTCCTAAGTGTATCCACTCAAAGAGACATGCCTTCTAACTCCTTAGACAAGCCTTCTATGGTTATGCCAAGTTCCTTAAATTATGTGCATACCAGGAATATTGTAACATGCATCAAATTTGACAACTGTATTTTACTCTGAGGAGCTAATAATAGGATTATGTTTATTTATGTATTTATTTACCAGCCTAGAATTTTGAACAGAAATGTTTATAGTAGAACAGAAGTGGTACACAGCATCATGCTGAAGTGTGTGATTAACAGAAATCCTTGTTTAGAGTTTGTGATGGACAGGAAGAAATGCACACGAATGTAATATGACAGATCTTCACATATATGTAGAGTAAATAATGACACACAAAAAATGACAAGAAGTTGACAACAATAAATTTACAGTGTGTGTGGTTGCTAAGAGATCAAAAGCAACCTTATCCTTCCAGGACCAGTAGATGATTCTTTAGGGCATGCACGTATTTATGGATGAAGTGGCTGACCCTGATAATAGGAGGAAGAGATTTCCACTGGATGAGGGCAAGTAGGTGGAAGACCATAAATTCGGTAAAGTCCTGAATTAGCTTAATGCTGCCGAAAGATTCTGGTTGACAGATTGTAGGTTACTGGTAGAATTAATGCAGATGAAGACGGAGAAATGGAAGTCCAGTGACTGCCTTTTAAATTTTTATTAAATTGGGGACAAATGATGCATATGTCATAATTGTTGCATCTTGACTTTATAGAGGGGTGTAAATAGCTTTTAATTTGGGAAGGTGTGCATACAAATACTTCCATGTTCTTGAATCCACCATTGAGTTCACTTTACATGGAAATTGATCATTTGTCCCCCAATTTAATAAAAATAAAATGGCAGTCATTAAGGTTCTTCATTCTTCTTAGCAAGTCTTGATAAATGCAAGATCAGTGACAGCCCATTCTGTTGCTGAATATATTTCACAGCATGTTAGTACCTACGAAAACATCATAGACTAAGCTTATGGTACACACTTAAATTGATACTCTCTGATGATTACTCAATTATGAAAAAAGATAAACAAAAAAAGAAGGGTGTGTTGGCATTATCTTTTGATCCATTTTAAGGAAAAACTTGGGATTGAAAGTGTCCTCCTATAAAGCATTTGAATATGTAATTATTGCCTTGTTGGACTCACAGGAGTCATTATAATAGACAACTAAAACGCCCACCTTGAATCTATATCGATCTATTGGCTCTAGTACTTAAAGTAATGGCAGCACATATTAAATCATAGTTGAAGAATGTCTAATTTGCCATGCATTACAATAGTGCATAGTGTGATAAGGGTGGGAGTGCAGGTGCGAACAATGTAATTATCATCGGCGGGAAACCCTTTTCATAGACCGCCAGCCCCCTTGAGACCCTGCTGGCTGTATAATGTACATTCTGCTGGGCCCAGGGACATGGGCTGGGCTCTGCAGAATGCAGGACCAGGACATTGCCGATGGCTCCACATGGAGCTGCCGTCATTGCTGTGTGCGGCGGGTGCCTCAGCACCGTTGCGCAGATCACTGCCTGTAAATTGGGCAGTGACCTGCACGACGGGGCTCTGCACGTGGGCCCCTGCACTGCCCATGCCAAGTTAATGGGCAGTGCAGGGGCCACCAGGGGGTCCCTGTAGCACCCCTTCCGCCAGTCTTTTCCTGGCTGGCAAACCTGCCAGGAAAAGGCTGGAGGAACAAGAGTTAATTATCCGAACGGCATAGTTGTCGGCAGTAGCCTGCCGGTAGCGGAGGGCCACATGTGGTGGACCTCCCTTGTACATTATGTGGCAGTATGTTTCGCCGCCGGCTTGGTGGTCTGAATGGCCATGTTCATTATGAGGCCCTAAGATTGGTGGCAGTTGTAGATTGGCTCTTTGCACGTGTTGTGCTATTTGTATTTTTCTTTACATTTTTTGGGCTTCTGCGTCAACAGCTGAACTGTCATTCTTGCTAGAGCAGATGGTCCAAGAGCTCCATGCTTCATAGAGAATATCCCTCACCTGCGGCACACATTTTTAGTAGCTGCTTAAAGTCTGCATCTGCATTTTTGGGGTTTTGAACTGCATAATTTGATGCAGCTGTTCCTGCTCCACCCTTTGTATTCCCCCTCATTTCCACCACCAGTCTCCACACTGTAGGCTTTTTTTTAATAATGTTTAGTAACAGGGAAATCATGAAAGTGTGCCTCTTTTCAGTCCACAGTGTCTTGTCCTTCACTGCAGTGCAAACAGGAGAAGTGAGGTTATGACAACCTCACCCATTGACACGTGCCTCTAAATTGGACGTGAATGTTCAAGCCTGGTTTACAAAGAATTATCTCTGAGTAGGTGTGGCTAACATAAGGCTTAGATGCAACGTACTCCTGTATTTCCAAGAATAAGGCACCTTTATTCATGGAAATAAACATTTGTTACTCCCATACATGAACATCATCTTACCTTACTTATGGAAATACATCAGTGAATAGCATGCAGACTTGGAGCAAGACACAACTGCTCACAGAAAAATGTTTGTGAATCATACCTCTACTTTCTTATCTCCTCAAGTTCTGCTGTTCCCCTCCTTGTAAAGTGTTCCTAAATGTCCTTTTTGGTTGACTTCACACTCTGAGTGACTCCAGTTGACCTTTCAAACACCTAGATAGAACATCTACCAATACCCTGCAAAGTTCAGCCTTTGCTTCTCTTTAGGGTAACCCTTTAATCCATATTGATGGGAACACACTTTTCTGATAACACTGAGTATTAAAAGAATTTATATATATCAGTGATCCACAGACAATCCCATGTCCCTTGCAGTGATTCAACAAGAACATAACTTACCAAAATAGAGTTTTGCAAATTTCTTAAAATGAAAGCGGCTTTAAGGAAAATTAGGAGACCTCATCTACCTGACCTAATTAATACAATCAGATCCCTCACTTCACTGGGACTTATGCCCTCAAAAATATAAACTTGTAAACATTCTTAAATCTAACAGCAACAGTAATACAGTGGGACGATTCCTGTATTAGATTACTCCCCCACCGAATCAAAACACAATGGAATAATATATGGAAACACATAACTAAATCAAAAATATCACCCATGTTAATCCAGTTCAAATTCTGGCCTACACATAGGCATATTTGGATTCCTGACAAACTATCACAATCCCGTCTTTTAAAATCATATATTTGTTTGAATTCTAAGGAAGCTAAAGGGAAATTAGAACATGTGATCTACTGCAAATTAGTAAACTTATTCTGGACAGACATTGGATGCACTAAATGAGATATTCCAAACTGAGATACAGTTCAACCCATCTGTCATTACACTAGAGCCATAACTCCCAATAATGGAAGTAAACTTCTCCTGTTGGATACACTACCAACACTAGCGATCAAAACGATACTCTGTGTATAGAATAACTACAACAACATATTGTATCATACATGGTGGGCCTGAGTGCTCGTCTTAAAATGTTCTGACAGTGTTGTGTGTGTATATATACAAAACTTCAAAACAAAAGTCTGGTGCCATCTGTGGTCCAAATTAGATTTATACTTGGAATAATTTGTATTATTCCCCCTGTCTGCCTTCTATCTGATCCTCTTATCTAACTCCACCGCCGTACTCCCCCGTCTTTCTTTTTCAGTAGAAGTAGCATACTACAAATATATTGCTTTCTTATATACATTACATGACATGGCAAAGTACCATACCACAACTATGATTTCTTGCCTTGTTCTGTTATATTATAAAACTAATAAGATTATATTAAATTTAAAAAATGTATCCTACTATTCTGTCTTTTTCCAGAGATATTTCCTCTGTACTAGTGACGGTTGCTAAATACAGTGCATTAAGGTGCTCATTTCTGATAGGAAAATTATTCAAAGTCTTGCAGGAAAACTGTTCCCACTATTTTGTTGTGTATCACACAAAGAGCTAACACAACAGCTGGTAATGCAGTTGACGACACTATTTGAAATCTTGAGCTAAGTCACAACCTTTTAGAGAAATCAAACTGGATACTTCAGCAGAAAAAAGTCCTTAAGACGTACAGCACATCCACACTGAGTGTATGGTTTTGTCAAGTGGTATGACATTTGCTGATAAATACATGGGCTTATCTACAAAGGCAAACTTGGTGTAGATTTACTAAACGTAAATTTACTCTTAACAGTTTTGAGTAACTTTTCTACTTTTGGCTAGTCACCATTTACTAGAGTCAGTAAAAGTCAGTAAAAATTTAAAATACGACCATAAAGTTTATACCACTAGCGACATTACAACCGTATTTGACATTCTGCGCACTTGGTGGGAACCAGAGCTCTTTGGGGTGGAAATCTTCCTATGGGAAAGTATAGGGAAATGTTTTATAGTATGATAAACATTTAATAAAATAGGAAACAATGTTTTTATGTTAAATGTGTTTGTTAACTTCGTATATTTTAAATGTGCAACACTAAAAGAAATTCCAGCTCTAATTTATTTTGAATTAAAAATTGTATTATTTTAAATATATTAAATTAAAATATATATTTTCTGAACTTTAAATAAAAATTCCACCTATAGAAAAAAAAATATTTTTAATGTGTTAAATGTTCTGTATGCAATTATTTTTAATAAATCTTATTATGTCTAATTTTTTATATAATAAGGTTAATAAACTATTTCAAACTAAAATAATTTAGTTTTATTTATATATGCTTGTTGAACATTAAATAAAATATGTTTATATTTTTATATATGTTAAATAATTTAATTTATTTTAACATTAGTTCCTACAGGGTTTTATGTTAAGTCCCTACTTCTGTTATTTTCTGTGGGGGGCTGGTGCATTACCAGTGGTTGGCTATATCTGGAGCTGGACTTACTCCAGCCATGAGCAAGAGTACATTTATGACTCTTTCCGTATTTTTTTGCTGTAGAAACTATAGAAATGCAGTTTGAATAGCAGTGGGCTAACTCCTATGGGTGGGGGTTTGTCCCTCCTTAAACCCTTCCTTAATCCCTCCCATTCATAAGTAGGCACCATTTTACAGCCACTACCCTTCACCCCTCCACCATTTACTACTAAAATGTACACTTATGTGTGTGGAGATCTCTGAAGCCGGGGCACAGCTTTATCATAGTAAAGATAGGAGAGTAGGAGTTTGGGACCTCTGCACATTGGTTTGTGAATAGCATTTTATGATACATTGGTACTACTATTATAGTACTACGTATCATACTACAAAATGCAGTTTGTGAATAGGCTCTGTAGTTCACAGACCACTGACTTTAACTGACAGCTACCACTACTTAATCAGAGGACACCAGTGAGAGAATAAAGAAACAAGGTGTTTTCCATTAATGCTGGATGTCAAAATATGTTTGGTTCCTGTAACATGATTGAGCTTAAATTGATTAGTTTATATATCGGCTACAATTTATTTCACACTATACACATTTTGCCAGCATGTTGATGTATTGGTGTTGTATTATAAGCCTGTTGAGCAATTAGCACAAATCCCTGATATCAGTACATTATAAAAAGTATCACTTTTTGCTTCAATATCTAAGCCTCTGAAGTGATGTGTCTTAAGTCCACTTTCTACTTGTCACATATGTAGATTGTATGTATTCATCTGTGTGTTTTTGTGGTATTTGCATAGTGCACACCTAACTGAAAGGTAAGTATGTATTCATGTGTGTGTTTTTGTGGTATTGGCATTGCGCAGACCTCACCGAAAGGCATACACACAGCCAACGAGTAATTGAAGTGGTATCTGGGTTGTATAAGTGGAAGTGGCCTGTTAAGTCATTGTGATGTAGAGTTCTTTAAAGAATTGTGTCTTTAGCTGTTTTCTAAATTGGAGCATGTTTGTGCAGTCATGATGGATACAGGTATATTATCCCAGATCCCGATTTCATAAATGTAAAAGGCCTGTTAACCTCATTTGTTCTTTTTTGCACTTCTTCAACTCCGTCCTTTTGGTGTCTTTGCTGCAGGTGTATCGAGATATCGAGGGCTCCCAGAGGTGGTGAGCGTATTTTTTCTAGACAGGCAAGGGTGCTGATTGTTATGGCGTTGGAGATGATGCAACTGGTTTTGATGACAGTACAGGCTAGCAAGAGGAGCCAGTGGAGTTCCATGAGGGTGGATGTACGAGGCTGGCTTGGTTTGTAGTGGGTACCTTGGGTACTTACACCTTATACCAGGTCCAGTTATCCATTTATTAGTGAAGTAGTAGTGTTCTAGCAGCTTAGGCCGAACTAGGAGACATGCAAATGTCATGCTATACCACTTATAGTTACATAGTACTTATATACAAGTAAAGACAATACTCTGTGTTACCTAAAATAAAGGTATTATTTGGGTGACACAGTACCAAAAATATCCTACAGACAATACTCCTTTTGGAGGTAAGCATAATACACAATATATATACACTAGACACCAGAATTAAAAGTAAATAATCATAGAACAATACAAACAGTAGGAAATCCTATAGAATCCAATGGGAGAAAATAGGTATAGGGACAACACCAACCATATACTAAAAAAGTGAAATGTGAATCACAAATTCCTCCTTAGACAAGTGTAGTGTGTGCAGAATTGCTGAGAGAGTACGAATACAGTAAAGGTAAGTTAATTACCCCTCCCCAGAGCCCAGAAAAGCCGAAGTAAAGTACTGCATGTTTCCTTAGGACACACTACACCTCGTTTTGGGGATTTTGCAGCAGCCAACCAAATCTGCAAAGAACAACTGCTTGATTTTTGGACCTGAAGATCTGCAAAGGAAGGGGACCAAGTCCAGAAGTCGAAAGAAGTTCCAGGAAGGACAGGAGCCCCTGCCAACCCAGAAGAGGGTGCAAAGAAGAGTCCCCGCTTAGTCGAAGACTGCAGAAATGCACCCTAGGAAGATCCCAGCGGGTTCCTGCGTAATGCAAAAAATGTCCCACGGTGTGAAGATCGTTGCAGATGAGATTTTGTGTTGGAAGGTGCCAACAAGCCTTGGCTACAACAAAAGTGTTATTTTCGTCAAAATGGCGCTGGATGGACCCAGGAGGGACCTGAGGGCCTCAACTCTGTGTGAGGAGGAAGAGGGGCCTCCTAGCACTTTAGAGAGCCCTCAGGATGCCAGCCAGCACCCCCAGATGCCGCAGGACCCAGGTTCAAACGAGGTGCAAAATGTAGTTGATGCAGCACAACAAAAGAAGGTCCCACGCTGCCGGAGAACAACTCCGCGAGTTGAGCGTTGCAGGTTGGAGTGCTGGGGACCTGGGCCAGGCTGTGCACAAAGGAATTTTGCAAAGAGTGCACATAGGCCTCATGAGGTGAAGAAGACACAGTACACAGGGGTACTGTCGTTCTCGGGAAATCAAGCTCCTACCTCCTCCAAATTGCATCAGCAGGACCTCAGGACAGTCTTTGTCGATGGTGTCCACCCTCTGTGTCCTTAGGAGCACGCTCGCCGTCGTGAGAGGAGTCCCAGGGTACCGGTCGTCGTCTTGGACGGTGCCTGCTTGGAGCAGGGGAGTGATTCCGCCACTCCACTGGAGATTTCTTTGGTTCTTCTAGTGCAGGATGAAGACAGGGAGTCCCCAGAGCGTGCACACCGTGGAAACTGTTGCAGTTGCAGACTTGGAGCTGAGGTTGCTGAAGAAAAGTGTCTCTTGTAGACACTTTGTTGCAGTTACAGCGTTTCTTGGAGCAGGCTGCGGTTGATCCGAGGTCAGAAGAGTCTGAAGTTGTTGCAGAGGATTCCTGAAGGAAACCTGCAAGCAGAATCTAAAGAGAACCCAAGAGAGATAGGGATTGGCTACCTTATCAGGTAGGGTCCTATCAGGAGGGGTCTCTGACGTCACCTGCTGGCACTCGCCCTCCAGAGTGCCCCCACACCTTGCAAACACACACTGGAGGAGCTCTGGGCACCACCCTTGGGGTGGTGATTGACAGATGGAGTGGTCACTCCCCTTTCCTTTGTCCAGTTTGCCTGTAACACCTATTTCCAAAGGGAGAGGGTGTAACACCCTGCTCTCAGAGGAAATGCTTTGTTCTGCCTTCCTGCCCAGGAGGGCAGAACCCTGTCTTTGAGTTGGCAGCAGCTGTAGCTGCAGTGCAAGCCTCAGAGAGCTGGTTTGGCAGTATAGGGATCCATGGTGGAGTGCCCAGGATGCATGGAATTGGCTCCCCAATACCATATTTGGAATGGGGGGACAATTCCATTATCTTAGACATGTTACATGGCCATATTCGGAGTTACCATTGTGAAGCTACATACAGGTATTGACCTATATGTAGTGCACATGTGTAATGGCGTCCCCGCACTCACAAAGTCTGTGGAAATGGCCCTGAACTGTGTGGGGGCACCTTTGCTAGTGCAAGGGTGCTCTCAATCTTAGTAACTTTGCACCTAACCTTCAGCAAGTGAAGGTTAGACATATAGGTGACTTATAAGTTACTTAAGAGCAGTGAAAATGGCTGTAAAATAGTGTGTGCACTATTTCACGCAGGCTGCAATGGCAGTTCTGTGTAAGGGTTTGTCTGAGCTCCGTATGGGTGGCAGAAGAAATGCTGCAGCCCCTATGGATCTCCTGGAACCCCAATGCCCTGGGTACCTAGGTACCATATATTAGGGACTTATAAGGGGCGTCCAGTGTACCAATTGAAATTGGTAAATGGACTCACTGGCCTACAGTGACAAATTTAAAAGCAGATATAGCATAAGCACTGAGGTTCTGGTTAGCAGAGCCTCAGTGA
Organism: Pleurodeles waltl; assembly: GCF_031143425.1. Taxonomy (NCBI): domain Eukaryota; kingdom Metazoa; phylum Chordata; class Amphibia; order Caudata; family Salamandridae; genus Pleurodeles; species Pleurodeles waltl. The sequence goes on along the minus strand of NC_090444.1, from coordinate 1,247,472,116 downwards.
CACAGTTGGACACTGCACAGGCATACACATTAGGCCACAAACTATGAGCACTGGGGTCTTGGCTAGCAGGATCCCAGTGAGACAGGCAAAACACACTGACATATAGGTTTTTATCTATGAGCACTGGGATCCTGGATAGCAGTATCCCAGTGACACAGTAAAAACACACTGACACACACTCACAAACAGGCCAAAAGCGGGGGTAACCACGCTAGAAAGAGGCTAATTTCCTACAGTGGGTTAATGTGGTCAGAATTCTCCAGGCCCCTGATGAGTCTTGCAAAGGCCTGTAGGATGCTTTGAGAGGGGCAGAATAGAGCCTGGATGGCAATTTCATTGCCACCATCCAGATTCGAGAGTATGCAATTCTAGATGTCTGGCATTTTAAATGTATTAATTGACTACCTCAGAATATTGTGTATACTATGTTAAATAAATCCACAGATTAATAGCTGGATACCTCAAGTAGTTGTGTGCGTGTATCAGAAATAGTCACAGAGTTTCCTCTGAATATATCGATTTTAGTTATGTGAAATCAGAATACAGAGACTGTAACCTTTTCTGAAATGGATTGCTCCCTTTGCTGCGATTTTCAATGCATACAATTATTAGGGCGGCCGTTTAAAACAATATCGAAGGAAATTAATTTGACAAGAGATTAGTTTTTCTTAAGAACACATACAATCACACAGATCTGCCAAACGGCATTCCTACTGTTATCGATCTCTTTTCTGTGCAGCCCAGCCGTGCAGTCCTTGATGCATGTCTGCTCCGAGAAAGGAATGGGAATGCTGGTGAGATAAAGTAGCCATTTATTAACATTGTCGGTAGGGTATGGGAAGGTATTTAATGTGCCAGGTTAGCAAGACTCTAGTTCTCCTTGTCCAGTGAAATCATATGCTTAGCTTATACACAAAAAATATGATCATTTGCGAATGGTTGGAAAGATAATTGAAAATGAATGTACTTTATTTGGATGACTTGTAGAAGAACTACCTTTAGAAATTAAAATATTTTGTACTCTTCCTATGATTGCTTTGTTTGTGTTCTCATTGAATTCATATGTTGTAACGTCCACCCTAAAGAGACAGACCTCTGAACCTTTTGAAAAAATAATAAACAAAAATTTTCCTAGTGGGCCCAGGTCCTGCCTTCGTAATGCGACACAGTAGCGCCTAGGCCATTTTCTTCCTTTGCATGTAAAGACCTCTGAACGCTCACTGATCTCGAAGGTTATTGTTTACCAGTCTGCCACATTTTCATGCCCTATATCAGTTAAGGGTCTCTCCCTGTGGTATCACAAGTTGCATTTTACAAATTTGCAATCGGGTATTTCATGCTTTTTCCAAGTTGCACTACTTTTTAAAATGCTGAATGTGTGTATGGCCTCAGGCTTGAACTGGATTTCTTTTTAGCTGAACAATACCAGAAATGCATTGGCCAGTGAGTACTTCCATACCCATAGTCCTACTTTTAAAGACCCTTTCTAATGGCATCCTTCCCTAGTGGATCCCTGCTCAGAGATCAGCATAGGAGGTCCAAAATCCACGACTAGGTACATAGCAAAAAACAAAAGGGTCAGTTTTGGGTGGAAAAATGTGATGCGCCCACGTTACATTTTGGGCTGTTTCCTGTTGTGGGCACTAGGCCTACCCACACAAGTGAGGTACCGTTTTTATCGGGAGACTTAAGGGAATGCTGGGTGGAAGGAAGATTGTGGCTCCCCTCAGATTCCAGAACTTTCTATCACAGAAATTTGAGGTAAATGTATTTTTTAGACAAATTGTGAGGTTTGCAAGGGATTCTGGGTAAGAGAACCTGGTGAGAGCCACACGTCACCCCATCCTGGATCCCAGGGTGTCTAGTTTTCATAAATGTACAGGTTTGCTAGGTTTCCCTAGGTGCCGGCTGAGCTAGGGCACACAATCCACAGCCAGGCACATAGCAAAAAAAGGGTCAGTTTTGGGTGGAAAAATGTGATGTTCCCACGTTACATTTTGGGGGTGTTTCCTGTTGTGGGCAGTAGGCCTACCCATACAAGTGAGGTACCATTTTTATCTGTAGACTTGGGGGAATGCTGGGTGGAAGGAAGATTGTGGCTCCCGTCAGATTCCAGAACTTTCTATCACAGAAATTTGAGGTAAATGTGTTTTTTAGACAAATTGTGCGGTTTGCAAGGGATTCTGGGTATGAGAACCTGGTGAGAGCCACACATGTCACCCCATCCTGGATTCCCCACGGTGTCTAGTTTTCATAAATGTACAGGTTTGCTAGGTTTCCCTAGGTGCCGGCTGAGCTAGGGCACAAAATCCACAGCCAAGCACATAGCAAAAAAAGGGTCAGTTTTGGATGGAAAAACGTGATGTGTCCATGTTGTGTTTTAGGCCGTTTCCTGTCGCGGGCCCTAGGCCTACCCACACAGGTGAGGTACTAATTTTATCGGGAGACTTAGGGGAACACAGAATAGAAGGACAAATATTATTACCAATTGTTTTTCTCCGCATTTGCGCCTTCTAAATGTAAGACAGTGTGTAAGAAAGAAGTCATTTTTGGAAATGACCTCTAATTCACATGCTAGTATGTGTACCCACAAATTCAGAGATGTGCAAATAATCACTACTTCTAAACGCCATATCTTGTGTCCATTTCAGAAATACATAGGTTTCCTTAATACCTATTTTTCAGTCTTTATATTTTACCAAATGAATTTCTGTATACTTGATACACAATGAAAAACCAATCCAAAGTGCAGGTCAGTAATTGCCTCTCTATACCTAGAGTTCTTGGTGGACCTATAAGCCCTATATATCCCTGTAACCAGAAGGGCCCATCGGCTTTCGAAAATCTGCCATAGTTAGAAGACATTACAGATGAAAACGTAGACACAGATGGCTGTTTTGTTCAACTCTATATCAATGTGTTTTTATTTCAACTGTTAATTTCTATAGGAAAACCTTGGAGGATCTACACAAACAACCCCTTGCAAAATCCAAAATGTTGTCAACTTTTGAGAAATGTATAGCTTTCCGTGATCCACCATCGTTTTCACACCCATTTCTACCACTAACTGGACAGAGGTTGAAAGCATAAAAAATGGTCTATCTCACAATAAAATGCCAAATGTGTTTTAAAATGTGTTTTTTTTTTTTAATTCAGGTCTGCATAATGAATGCCATTTGCAGGGGGATAAAAGTATGCCTTCTTCTGAGCACTTTTTTCATATTTTTCTCAAAAAAACCCGAAATGAATCTGTTTTTAGGCTAATTTCTCAGTCCTCTGTGAGGGAATCAATAAACCCTGGGTACCTTTAGAATCCCCAGAATGTTGGGGAAAAAAAAGACGCAAATTTGGTGTTGATACCTTGTATGGATAAAAACCAGTGGGGGCCTAAGCGCAAACTACCCCAAATAGCCCAAAAAAAGGCTTAGCCATGGCGGGAAAAAGGCCTAGCAGCGAAGGGGTTAAGGAGAATTCTGTTACTAGTAAGTTATACAGTGTTGTCTCAGAAGCATCTAGTCCTGGTATCAAACCTCACAGTCCAGACAAGAATGCAGTGGAGCTGCAGATGCATACATTCACATTTGGAGAAACACAGTTTGTGATTATGTGTTCAGGAAAGACACAAATGTGCTTGGTTACTAGGTGCCAAAAGAGCATCTATTAAAGGGCACATGGTGGGCTTTAATTACGGATACACACTTCTGGTGTGTCAGAGATCATACAAAGACTTAACAGGATAAAGAATTTGGTCTATCGAGATGGCACACACAAACGAAGACACTGGAAGATAAAAGGACTCACTCTGGAAGTCTGTACAGAAAATAGTGGTGGTTAATAAGCGCTGCATTTGGGTTAGTAAGGCGAGACAATGGCATAACCACTTCTTACACTAAAGGAGGACACTGAACACATGCATACATGCAACCACAAAGACACATTTCTCTGTCCCCACCCACTTCACCGTCTGAGTAGCTTTCCCTCTCATACTGTTTCAGGTCACACAGAAGGGTCTCATAACTAACACTTATGTGGCTAGAGGGCTACAAACATTCTGTGTTAAGGTGCACTTTTGGGTTAGTAGAACTCTGAAACACGCCCTCACACTCCCTCACCACCCTCCCCAGGGGACCCTCCTTCCCTCTTCCCTTCTGTTGCTGTCGGTTATCACACACACAGGTTTAATAAAAAAAAGGTATATAAACTCTGTATGCCAGAGGAAGTGTAGGTCTAGCAGAGCATTGAAAAATAAACACACCTCTCTCTTACATTCTCCACTCTACCTCACTTGTTGTTGCAAGTTTTTTCAGTATTTATTATATTTGTTATAAAGTTACTAAAATATTTGGTCAAATTACATTTTTGTTGCCTGCCATTTAAAATGTTTGTAGTGCAATATTGCTGTATCTGGCCTAACAATGTGCACAAGACCTGTAGAATGTGTGGCATGTTAGGGTCGTGGACATTTAAATATCAACCACCCTACTTATAAAGGTATTTTTAGACAGTACAGTGGGGCTTACTTGACTGCCCTTGTTCAGCCATCCAAAAGGCTAGACATGTTAAAGGTTGTGCTTCTTGTCCTCTCTTTATTGACTATTAATGGTTGAATATTGTCTATTGGCCTTCAGTTTCCAGCCAGTCAATTTATGTTCAGGCTTTTCTATCACCCCCACTCCCTTGTACTATGATTCCATTGTACTCACTTGAATCTCATATTCTGGAGAGGATCATGGACAGAGATCCTGGGTGTAAGACAATCCAGGTTTCACTGCCTGATCACAGTGTTTTTTCTGTCGACACAGTAAACACTTCTCTCCTACTGTTGGCTTCTCTTTTAGGCTGTCTGGACATGCCCTGTAAAGTAAGGCATAGCATCATGGATTCTGGTACCACTTACCAGACCATTTGGCCCTGCTAAGTCACCACTAAGTACCCAGAGGGGAATGCATCATTAACAGTGGAAGGGAATTATATAGTCTAAGTGAGGGTAGTCTCGCTAGTCTCTCCTGAACCATATTGTCCTGCTGCCTACTTGTTCAGATGTTTATCCCTCTGTGGGCACTAAACCAAGTCCTGGATAGCTCGCTATTTGTAACACCTGGTGTTTGTAAGGCTGTGAAACCTGTCCTTGATGGCATTTGTTGCCTTATAAAATATGTTTTTGTAATTTTTAATAGGTTAATAACAGGCTCATTCATCACAGAGGTATTAAGGAAATCTTATTCCCTACACATATATCTTAACACCCTTAGAGGGCATTTCTGCAGCACAGAAAGGGGACAGTAGTAACACCTACCACATGTACTCTGGCTTCTAGTGTAAGATAGCTGAAGGTTGTTTTGAAGATCCTCCAGTGGTAAAAACAAAACAAGTCCTTGATCTGGAGTACAGGTTTTTCTTGGCTTTAAATGGATAAATAATTATTGTCATGCATTTGAATGGTCCTCTTATACATCTGTTTTCTATATAACCTCTGAGAACTCCAAAATGCTTCATGTTAGAAACATTTTGAATTTAGTACCACTTTGGAATGGGGAGTATAAAGCTAGTTGCCTGTATTCATTTATGCTTCATTTCTCCAGTTCAAGATGGCTGATAAAGTAATTATGTGGGTTAGGGTACCTAGTAGCAGATCTGACTGCTTGGAAGCCACCAGGCTGCTCCAGGATACCAGAGACACCAGTCACCCAACAACCGAATTTCAGAAAAAAATACCTAAGAATAAAATCGCTGCTTACTTACCGTTCGTGGGTGAGACCTCAAGGAAATTTATTGGGAGGGACTAATAGTAAATCATTTGGATCAGCCTTCATAATGTTTACCAGTAGCGGCAGAGGTGGGGTGTGCGCGTGGGGGAGGGAGGGAGGCTAAACATTTATTTAGTTTAATTAAAAAAACAAGCACTTACCTTCCCTCACCGCAGCAGCCGCTCCTCTCCTTTGTCGCTCGATGCTGCAGGCACAGGCTTCCAGCCTGCCCTGCGGCCAATTCTGACGCTGCTCAGAGCAGAGTCAAGATTGGCTGGGAGCGCGCATCCAGGGCACTCCCAGGCAGACTGGGAGCCCGTGCAGGCCCTCTCCAGCCCGAGAGAGCCCTGTTCGCATGTGTGTTTGGCTGAGACGGACGGCCAAATACACATGCGCTCTGAGGAGGAGTGCTGAGCACTCCCCTCACTCCTCGTCACCCCATGGCCCCACCCCCTTTACCATAAAGGTTTTGCACATGCTGCTGCTGCTTGGGGGTGACCCTCCTTCGCCCAAAAGGAGGAGCCGCCCCTGATGTTTACACTCAATCACATTGATGGTTCGCTTCTGATCTTCAATATCTTGCACTAGAGCACCAGTTGAACAGATCTATTTTCTTGGCTTGCATTAGTTAGCTATCCCGCACTTATCATTACTATCAAACGTGAAGGGCCTACTATTCTATCCAGTTATTCCATTTCTTTTCTTGTCAGCTTAGTTTCTAGTCAACGATCGACCAATTTTTCAGTAAAAATCAAAAATGTGATGGCGGCAAGAAGTTTGCTCTGTGGATGCGTACAGAATGACAGAACTAAAATAATGCAAAGCACAATCCCTGTTCAAAGAGGAGTGATCGGATGGGCCTCTAGTATGAACATTTTCTCACTAGCACTATTTACACATCTTTTCTGGTCGATTGCAGCTTTTTCAGTAAATTCACTTTCCAACTTTAGGTTGACAGTTGTGGATGTTATGGGAGGAGGATTCTTCCTCTGCACATATGTAAAGTCCAAAACAGTTTAGAAGCCTCCACGTATCATCCCATTTCTCCAGAGCCTATTGTTTTAATGTTCAAGACCATGGCAGTGGTTTATATGAATAAGTAGGTTGGGCTGTCCCTTATTTATAGCAGTTTTGGAACCGTGTATGTAGATACCTAAAAAAAAAAAATCACTGTCTGAAAGCCAAATTTTTATCAGTTGTCAATCTGGAGAAAGACTCAGTATGGACCAGTGGTGATTAAAATTAACCCTTCAATCACTTATTTGATGTTAACAGATAGACCTGTGTGAATATTTTAAGGTTCCAAATGACATCACTCAGAAAGTGGACTCGCTAGTGAATCAGTGTAAAGGTGGTGCTGCTTCAGATCATCATCCTGAAAATGCCCACAAAGGGGTTTTGAGGTGTAAGCTACTGAGTCGTTCTTTCCTCTTGTATCCTTCAATAAGGAGCCACAGCTGTTAGACTACAAAATAAACTAGAAGGAGAGCCTGAGGTGCACTCCCACTAAATGACATCAGGAGGGAATGCAGGACTGTGCCTTGAAAAAGTAGAACATTTTGTTATTAAGGTTACTTTTCTGACATGTAAGTATTATCACCTCTTCCTCAACACTATCTTAATATTATGAGAATATACTAAAGTAGTTCTGAATTTTCGACCTATACCACATCAGCTGACTACAGAACAGGGTTAACTCAGGGCCACACATGTGAATTGACGTACACTCATAGAAACAAGTGCACAATTAAAGATGAGTCCTTCTGAATCTAAGACCCAAACCAATAGAAAGTGGGTCACCAGCAACCATTTTGTACTGTTGGATAAAACCATTAGGTTTCTTCTTGGAGGAAGCTTGCAGATAGCTCACAAAGACACCTTTGGAATTCTACCTCAGTCTTCAAGTGGAATGATCATAAACCAGCGAAGATAAATCCATGCCTACCATATTATTATTATGCACACAGTTCTTTAATTTAATTGTTTGTGTGTCAGGGTAGCTGTGAGAGTCTTAAATCCCCACAACAAATCCCCAGAAAGTATGCGAAGAGTGCCAAAAGCTTGAAATTCAGAAGAGTGTCATATATCGATCCCCAGCATGCTAATGTATCTCTCTAGTAATAGGGAACGGTGCATCCAGAGTTAGACAGCACAAGGATTTTATTCAAATGCAAAGAAGACTGGATTATTGGGCAAAACCATTTAGTCATGACAGAAATTGAGAGACCTGGTGTACAAGAGTAGCCCCTATTCAGCAGTCTTGGCTGTTGAGTTTAATGCGCATATTATCCAGTATCTTAAAAAATGCGATTGAGGAGACGAAATAGTTAGGACTTAACTTACACTGAAAGAGAGGAGCATGTAGCTGGGATAAAATGTAAAACCATTGCAGGTATTCTAAGGCCTAACCATCAAGTAATGATATGTCACCGCAGATCTCCCTGAAATCCTTCATAACACGGACACAGATGACCTCATGTGAAAAACAGTCACACAGAAAATCCAACAGCTGAATAGGCTCACGACCAACTCAGTGATAAACATTAGTCAGCATAAAATGACCTGGTGGGTGGAGATAGTCACTTCTGTGAAAAAAGAAACCTTACTGATACAGATTTGGCCTCAATCACATAGCAATTGGAGAAGAAGATGAAAAACTCTGTCTCTCTCGAGAGATGGGAACAAAGGACAGCAGACTAAAGAGAGGTAGCTGCCACATTGGCTTCAGTGAAAAGTGAATCAAGTTTTGTTCTCATGGCGTATGGATCTGTTCTGGTATCACCAGAATGAACAGTCTGCTGTCCATCAAAGCTTTTGTCAAAAACCTGCGAATTTGTCACAGACAAACACTTTGTGATCATTGCATTTTATTTTGAATCAGACCACTCTAACATCAGATTGAGAAGACAGCTGAATGCTCTCCATTCTTAAAATTTGTGGTGCTGTCAGTGAACAAAGATAGCACTCTCCACAGATGTAAAATCAATGTGTTCAATTTAGTAGTGACTTGGAGTGTCAACGTTTCTGTTGCTTCATATAAGCATTGAGCCACTTGATTGTCCATTCTTACCTTTTAACCAGCTATCAACAAACTGGCATACTGGTTTTCAGCCGGGACAGAGGTAAAGTTCCTCTCCCATTATCTGCGGCAGTGGTCCAGATTACCTGGCCCACATAACTGTATTTTAGCACCGTGTGCACATGTTTTTAATGATTGAATTAATTCTATTTATTGCTGTATTTGTATATTGTATATTGAAATGACTTTAATTAATCAATCAATAAAGTTTATACTTACTAAACAATCTGGCAGCTGCTGACCATTCCCTCTAGTTCAATCAAGGGGCAGCCTCCAATTAAGAACACAAGTCCACTAAAAGATGTATTAAAGCAACAACCACACTAAATTCAGATGACTGGATGGGATAACAGGCACCAGTTGTTTATAATCAAGGGAAGTGGTACTCCCGTGTAAAAGCAGATGTCTTACTCCACATTTCATGTTGACGGTCTCAGAGAAATGTTGGTTGTGCAAGTAGCATCTCCCACGTCTTTCTGAAGTCACTAATGATTTGAGCTAGAGTGAAAATGTCAAAGAAAGGTCAGACGACAGTTAAATTTGGTACCACAATTCTGGGGAAGGAACAACTGTCTCAAATATATGTTCCAATGTTTAAATTGACTGAGACCCAACCCCCTACAAGCAAAAACATGAACATAAAGCACATTGCACACTTTGAGTGTCTCAGGTTGCCAGCATGTTAACATTATCCAGTTAGTGGTAAACAAGTATTCCAATGTCATTTGGATATTTTTTCAGCCATCCCAGTGGTCCAGAGACAAACATAAGCTGAAACAAAACAGCAGTATAACCTTCATCAAAATGTCCTTACCTACAACACTTGGGGAAAATAATTTTACAGCAATTACTGAGGCCTCAAGGTTTGCCCAGCACCGTGTATTGGCACTCTAGCACCTCTAAAATTCACCACTAAAACAACCCAGTCAAAAACAGAGATGGTGTTCCTGTGCTCTCAGGGGCTGTAAACATTCTCTTGATAATACAACAAAAAGTGTCTCACGGATAAGTCTGCCATCATTAAAAAAAATATACAATGTCCACTATGGAATCATAAAGGAAAAGTGATTTTCCCAGTTTGGGATGTGGAAATTTAGCCTAAAGTAAGAGTAAAGACCACTGGTTGTCAACTTCAGAGAGGCTTGTCCCTGGTGGCTGTGTGAGTTCTGGTACTTCATTGTTGGATTTTCATTTAAATTGACTTAAAAAAAGAGGTAATACACAATGAAGGATCCTGAAAAAGGAACTCTAATTGAGCAGGCGTAGGTGATAAAAAGATTATGGCAGTGTTCTTAAACTTGGCACTACCTCACAGAGGCATTCTTCTAAAATGCTGCTGCCCAGGCCATTGAAGGTCTTCCAAGGGGAGACTTTATAACAATTGTTAGAGAGTTGCACTGGCTTTTACCCAGAGTAAGGTTTAAAGTAGTAACCTGGACTCGCAAATTCCTCTTTGGATGTACCCCTGGCCACATGATATAATGGTATACATTCTAAACAATTAATCAGTCCTTAATATCAAGCACACAAAATGTTATCTAAATAGGTTCCATAAGATCCAGTTTAAGACCACATCACCCATGCTGTGGAGTAAGATTCTTCCTTTGTTGTGCTGAGGTGAAGATCCCATCTGCATTAGGATTACTGCTGCTCAGCCATTGAGTGCCTCAGGGCATGATGAACTTTGTAAATGATATTACATATTAATGAAATGCTAATGGTTGTAAGCAGGAGTGGAATGGCTTACTTGCTTGTGCTATTTCAAGATGGCAGTGGAGCTGAATGCCTGGGGTATATCAATTAGTATTTTTATGTATTTGATGTTACATGGAAATGCTTGAAATTGAACTGTATTCTTCCACTTCAATAGGAGGAGCATGTAAGCACTTCATATTGTGAAACTGAAATGGTTAAAATTGACATTGACACTGATGTTCAGATTCCAGATGCACGGACTATGTAGAATTGCTTTATGGGCACATCACGCTGTGGGAATGGAAAGGGCTAAGTGAATTCTGATAAACTGGCAATGATGATGAGAAATGTGTTGTTTCCAGATGCCAAATATGCCAACATAAAGATTACATTACTCTTCGTTGAAGTGGTGTGAAGTATTTGTTGAAGCAAAATTTGAGATCTCAAGTCAAGAAAAGCTTTGAAGAAGTGACCGCCAACCCACCCCATTTTTGAGCGAACACAAGAGTACTGATGTACTCCTCAGAGATGAGACCGCCCACTTAAGAAATAAATGTCCTGAGAGGAGAAGGGTTGTAAAGCAGGGATGCTAAAGTTAGCGACCAGTGAGATTGAAAGGCACACAGAAGGATGTGGAATATCTGATAGAGACTTCTAGTTGCAGATTCTTTACCTTTGAATTTTCCCCCAGTCGTTAGACTGGCTCCGGAGATTTTTTTTTTTAACAATACCCTGGTGCGTCAGTAGGTGGCATCAGTCGACTCCGCCTCAGTGCAAAGGCGTGAGTTCTTTTCTTTCCGCTCTGATCCGGGGAGAGATACCCTGGTCTCTTTTTGACTAATTTCTACCCTTTTGTTGAGTTTTTTGGTGCGTCAAAGATGCCCACAAAGACCGGTTTCAAACCATGCGAGAACTGTCACAGCATGATGTCGGTGACCGATCCACATCGGGTCCATTTGTGGTGCCTAGAGTGTGACCATGACTGGAAGTTGTGCTCCGAGTGTTGGGCTATGAATCCGAAGGTTTTGAAGAAGCGGTCCCTAAAGCTCATGGCTGCCCGGCGCTTAACTCCACATCGCTCCTGGTCTCGTTCGGGAGGAAGGTCACAAGACTGCTCACGGATTCGCCACCAATCCTCCTCGTCCCATTCTAAGCCCTCTGGATGATTGGGTCATGAGAGGAAGAAGTCCAAAAGTTCTGCGACTTAACCCCATCGCTCAGACGATGCAATGCGGGAATAGTATCAACGCTGTAGGCCTCCGTCTTCGGAGCATGCATCTGTGTCGGTTCTGCACTTCCCCGACTTTCTGGGAGCCGGTGCCACCTCTGCCCAATTGAAGGAGTTGTATGAGGCTATGCACCTCATCTTTGGGCAGACAGACCCGTCCTCTGTGCCTTTGGGCCCAGGAGAGTCGATGAGGGCCCCCTCGGATTCTGCGCCGGCAGCTTCGGTCTCGGTTCCAGGGGCACCTCCGAATCCGCTCTTGGATCGTGCCAATGCATCCTTCCCCGGTGTTGGGACAGACATTGACGCTCCTGACATCAATTGGGCCCTCAATCGACACCGATCCTATACTTATCCCCAATGACCCAGAGCTGGGCCAGCGTCACTCAACGCTGATTCCATTTTCCATGGGCTCTCCTGGGCCCAGGGCTGATCCTGACCCTTCTTTCTATGGGTATGGATATGGGTATAATGTAGAGGAGTCGCTGGACCCTTTAGAATACCGGATAGACCCTGACATGGATTGGGTTCAGGATTTGGGCAACACTAGTGGACTAGATACCTCTCCTGATGCTGGCATGCTTTCTCCCCCTACCATGGCTACGGAGGAGGGAGCTTCATACTCCTTGGTGGTAAGAAAGGTGTCTGAGGTTTTGGACCTCAAGCTTCCTTCTGTGGAGGTCAGGACTAACCTCCTAACCTCCTGACCGAGGTGCTACAGCCTGGGGCTTCCAGTTCAGAACCCTGCCTACCATTTAACGAAGCCCTTACGGATGTCCTACTGTGTACCTTGTGAATAGGACGGTTGCCCACCACCATCGGCCTATGCCGACCGACCCAAAATTCCTGACCAAACATCCTACGCCTCCTCTTCTTGTGCATTCCCTCCCTCTCCTCTGATAGGGAATCAAAAACACTTGATAACTTTGGGAAGAAAATATTTTCTCCCACCAGTGTAGCGCTGCGGTCCGTGAACACCACATACCTTTTGGGATGATACTCCCTTACTCTCTGGGATACGGTCGTGCAGGTGCTGCCTAGAGTCCCGGAGGAGGTCCGGACGGTTCTCTCCTGAGCTGTTAATGACAGGAAAGATGCAGCACAATTCATAATTTGTTGTTTACTGGATACGACCGACTCACTAGGTAGATCGGTTGCATTGACAGTGGCCTTGAGGCGCCACACCTGGCTGAGGACATCTGCCTTTTTAGGGTATGTCCAGCAATCTCTAATGGACATGCCCTTTCATAACACCCTTCTCTTTGGAGACAAAGCGGACTCAGCACTCAAGCGATTTAAGGATTCCCGGGCTACGGCTCGGTCCCTTGGCCTCGTAGCTGCTCTTCGCCCCCCACAGTCTGCTTTTTGCCCTGGTCCTGGCTAGGGAAGGGGCAACCTGCTGCGTCCATTTCCCCCCAGCCACTGACCCACGCATACTTCACAGCCTCTGCATGGCCACAGACACAGGATAAGGCAGCCAGCGGTCCACCCCTGCCCCCTCCACTGCCTCCAAGCCTTCCTAGTCCATTGGAACATCCTGGTCCAGTTAGCGGCAGGATCCGCCATCACCTGCCCCACTGGGAATCCATCACCATGGACAGGTGGGTGTTGCAAATTGTCCAAAGGGGCTACTCCCTCCCCTTCAAAACTGCCCCTCTGGCCATGCAATCATCATACGATGATCTGTCAGAGGATCATTTGGCACTTCTCCGCGAGGAAGTCACCGCTCTCTTGGCCAAGGGAGCCTTCGAGAGGGTCCCTGTGCCAGACAGAGGTTGTGGTTGTTAATCACACTACTTTCTGGTGCCCAAAAAGGAAAAGGGCCTTTTCCCTATCTTAAATCTCCGGTCCCTCAATCTCTTCCTCAAGAAGGAGAAGTGCAAAATGCTAACTCTACCTCAGACTCTGTCTGCCCTGGACCTTGGAAATGGATGGTAGCATTGGACTTGCAGTACGCCTAGTTCCACGTCCTGCCGGCCCACAGACGTTACTTGCGATTCGTGGTAGGTCACGAGCACTTTCAGCTCAGTGCCCTTCGGGTGTTCACAAAAGTGATGGTAGTGGTTGCAACTCACTTGCGCAGGTTAGTGGTTTCAGTCTTCTTCTACCTGGACGCCTGGCTGTTGAGGCAAACTCACCCCAGGCTGTCATCTCCCACCTCCAGACTATGACGTACCTCCTGCATTTTCTGGAGTACACTATAAACGTGCCAAAGTCACACCTGACTCCTTCTCAGACGCTTCCTTTCATTGGAGCTGCTCTGTTTACAGTGCAGTTTTGGGCTTATCCTCCCGAAAAGCGAGTCCAGGATATTTGGGCTATGATTTCAGTGTTTCAGTTTCTATCCTCAATTTCTGTGAGAAGGACTCTGAGGCTGCTGGGCCTCAGGGCCTCCTGCATTCTGCTGGTCCAACATGCCTGATGACATATGCAGGCTCTGCAGTGGGACCTGAAGTTCTATTGGGCGCAGCATCAGGTGAATCTCTCATTGACCAGATCTTGGAGAGGACTGCACTAGATCCGCAGTGGTGACTGTCGAATCCAGATAGGTTCAGGAGCAGATCTCTCTCCCTTCCCCAACTAGATCACGCAGTAGTGACACTCCGGGGATGGGGCGGTCACATGAATGAAGAGGAGATCCGAAGCCTCTTGTCTCCGGCGGAGTCTCGGCTCCACATCAACTTTTTGGAGCTCTGGGTGATCCGACTTGCATTGAAAGCATTCCTTCCCTCTCTCAATGGGAAAGTGGTGCAGGTGTTCACTGACAACAGCACCGCAATGTGGTACTGCAACAAGCTGGGTGGATTGCAGTCATAGACCCTCTGGCAAAAGGCTCTCCGCCTCTGGACATGGCTGGGACTCCAGGGCATTTCCCTGGTGGTTTAACATCTGGTGGGCTCTCTGAACTCCAGAGCAAATGAACTCAGCCGTCGATGCATAGGCGATCATGAATGGTGTCTCCATCCGGAAGTGATGCAAGGGCTCTTTCAACGGTTGGAGAGCCTTGGTTAGATGTGTTCGTCTCTACGGAGAATGTTGAATGTCAGCTATTTTGCTCATTGTAGTTTCCAAGGCGGCACCCGCTTGGCGATGCTTTTTGTCACGAGTGGAGCTCAGGCCTCCTTTACACCTTCTCGCCAATACCACTCCTTCCCAGCGTTCCGAAGAAGATCAGGCACGACCAGGCCGAAGTAATCCTGGTGTCTCAGGACTGGGCACGAAGAGTATGGTATCCCGAGCTATTAATCATGGCCATCGATACTCCGATCAGACTGCCCCTTCGGGAGGATCTTCTGTCGCCGCAGCAGGGAACGGTCTTCACCCGAACCTGTCCAGTCTCTGCCTCCTTGCGTGGAGATTGAGCGGCGGAGGTTGACCGCTTTCGACCTTCCTCCCAAAGTCTGTGATGTTATTTTAGCAGCCAGGCGTCCCTCCACCAAAAGGTGTACTCCTGTAGTTGGAACAAATTTGTGGTATGGTGTATCAACAAATCTATTGATCCCCTTTCTGCACCTCTCTTGGAGGTTCTCCTCTTCATTCTCTCCCTTGTCCAGCAGGGCTGTGCTCTGGGCACTCTTAATGGTTGTTTTTCTGCCATCTCTGCCTTTTTAAGGCTGCCAGACCAACCTTCTATGTGCAAATTTCCCATTGTTCAGAGGTTTCTTAAAGGACTCACCCACATGTTTCCTTCTATCCCGTTCGTAATGCCCCAGTGGGATTTGAACTTGATCCTCACATATCTCATGTGTGCTCCTTTTGAGCTGCCCCACAACTGTCCCCTGCGGCTCCTGACTCTTAAAACTGCCTTCTTGATTGCCATCACCTCTGCTTGCAGAGTGAGCTACAGGCTCTCTCTTCTAAGCCACCATTTCAAGCTGTGCATCCTGACAAAGTGGTGCTTCAAACCAGGGCTTCCTTCCTTCCCGAAGTGGTAGCACCTTTTCATGTAGACTAATCAGTCACCTTGCCTACAGTTTATGCACCCCCACATACCTCTCATTAGGAGGAGAGACTCCATCATCTTGATCAAAAAAGAGTATTGGCGTTGTACCTCAATTGTACCAAAGATTTCCGGGTGGATGATCAACTCTTCGTGGGTTATGTGGGTGCGAAGAAAGGAAGGGCAGTGCAGAAGAGGACCATCTCGTGATGGGTAGTCCTCTGCGTCAAGATGTGCTACGCTTTGGCAAAAAAAAGCAACCCCCTGAAGGTTTGCATGCTCATTCCCTCAGTGCAACTGCTGCTACCAAAGAGTTAGCACACGGAGTTCCAGTCCTGGATAACTGCCAGGCAGCGACGTGGGCATCCCTGCACTAAACATTACTACCTGGATAGTCCGGTCTGCAGAGACAGGTACTTTGGCCATTCGGTCCTGCAGGACTTTTTGGTGTGATCTTAGTGCACAGCCCACGGCCAGAGTGGGCATTGCTCAGGTATCTATTTTAAGGTAAGGAAGCTGCAACTAGAAGTCTGTATCAGATGAACAAGTTACTTACCTTTGGTAACGATATATCTGGTAGAAACATATTCTCGTCGTAGATTCCTACTGATCCTCCCCGCTCTGCGAACTGATTTCTAGGGACAGGAACTTCCCTTTAAGGGTCCTAGTTTTGGTGCACCATTCTCTGTGTTCTTCTTGGCTCCGCGCAACTGGCGTGGAAAGTCGTGAAAAGAAACTGACGTTAGCGTGCTGGGGTGGCACCTATATATGACTGTGACATCATTACGGCGACCAGAATGACAACAATGCATATGGAATCAACCAATGCCAGCTGACGGCGTGCATGGGTACTGCTCAAAGAAAAATCTCCAGATCCAGTGTGATGCTTGGGGGAAATTGTAAAGTAAGTCTCTGCCAGATATATAGCGCTACCAAAGGTAAGGGGAGTATTCACAGAAGGGAAGAGGGGCCCTCCTTCTAGATGTAGGTAACAGTTGTGGTGGCAAGCCATTGATAGATACCATTTCGACTCGCAGTTAGGATGGGACACTGTTTTCACACCATCTCATAGTTGCGATTCGCGATTACAAAACACATTTAACAAATCTGAAAGGCGTGGATTCAGTAAATAGGAAAAAAGACGTTTTGTGGTCACAAACTCTTGATTTTCGCTATCACAAGGTTTGTGATCGCAAATGGATTTTTACGTCGGGCTCCAAATTCGGAAAGTGGATCCTGCACTTGGTTGTGACTGTTTAATGAGACTAAGCCATGTGCGTTGTCTGTAGAGCCAAAAATACATTTTGAAGTGTGCAGCATCTAACTTGGGTGGGGGGGGGTGGCAATTAAATGACTACACTATAAAAGAGATTGTGTGAATTAATAATTTCCCTTTACCTATCATAATGTCAGTGTTTCCAAAATCTCTAATGTGTAAGGTATCTCAAAGCTGTAAGAATGATTCAGTTATTGTGCACGTGTTGGATTATTATTGTTGCTATTTTTACTGTTTCTATCGTGAACCCACTGACAAACTAGGAGGTGCAACTACGTGAAGCAGGCAGAGCCGCTCTGGAGAAGCATATGTTTACACGTTTGTCAGGAGCGAGGCTTGCTAATTGGACTATGTTTAGAATGTGTGGTACTGTCAATTAAATATATAGATTTTATTAAAGCCGTTCATCCTCGATTGGCGATCGTGATGGTTATTAACGTGTTCCACTAATAGGATGAGTAAACTGGCAGCTCAATTGATTTGTTTGAGATCTTGTTTTTGCTTAATTTGTTTACAAGTTCATAGGAACCGAATTTCAGATGCCTTTGTTTTCTCTGCAATAATGGACCCTTGAGAGGTATACAACTTGAGCACATACAAAATAGCTTCAGTCCATCCGCATTTCTCAGTTCACTCTTTTCTTATTTGTGTAGACGTGTTGGTTCTGGGTGACGTTATATTTGAGTGGCCAATAAGTTACTATTCAAGCCGATGATGTGAAGATTCATCCATAAGAGCATCACGTCAGCGTGCGAAGTTGCCGAACACAAGCTCGATTTTTTCTTTAGATGGGTGTGTTATTCCAGTTAGGTACACTTGTCCAGATTTTACACTGCATTTTTGGCCTCAAATCCTACAAATATCTGGTCCAGGCGTCCACTCTCTGTATTTCAAATGGTTTAGAATTCCGAGAGAAAACAAAACCCCTGTATAATCACAAGAGCCTTCCCTATTGTCACCCTTTTATCAAATGTTCTTAGGTTTCCCCTTCCAGCTTGACGTGGTCGCCTTTGTGAGTAATCCAAAGAGAATCCTCTGAGACCTGATGATCTAGACAGTGGATAAAGGTGACAATCTGAATATTGGAAGAATACATTTGGAAATTGAGAATTGCTTTGGTTGTTCAGATAGCAGTACTACAAAGCAGGCTGTGGTAGGTGAATCGGCTCAGAGTAAGAGTGAAACAACCTGCTTGGAACATGTTTGGCTCCACGGTTACTGTCCAGATCCGTGAATCTGGCAAAGAGTGCAAAACGAGTAGTTATCGCTCTGGCATTAGTACAGCCCCCACAGAAGCCAAGCCATGTGAGGGCGTATACAAGTCTCCAGAGGTACCAGCTGAGGGTGTCTGGCTACTTGGCAAGAGGACTTGAATCCTTCACAATTCTGCTCCGCCACTATACAGAAGGTTCCTTATACTGTGAAAGGTAATACAGGTGGTGAGAATGGTCTGCCTTTTCTGATTAGGAGAAAGAGTCGACTCAGGGAAACCACTTTTAGACTGAGGCTGGCTAGATGAAGGCTGGAACCACTGCCTCATCCACATGGAGGCAGCAGAGACACCTACAGAGAGATTTCTTTTTTCTGTATTCCAACCACAATTGTCACTTCCCCACCGCTCTTCAGTCATTCAAGCCATTCTAAATTAGTTTTTAATTATTTTATGTTGTTAACCACTGCACCTCACAAGAGAATGCAAAAGGGCTCCTACCCGTAATGCTGTTACCAGCAATGAAGTGGAATAGCCGTAAGACTGTGTCACCTGATAAGTTAATAGGAAATTGCTTGCTATATAACAAAAAAAGCATCCAGTGACTTTAGACACAGGTGTTACTGTCACCCAATTCATTGGTGGTCGTGATGACTTTGGAAGCAATGAGCACAGAGTCGGCCCCACCTGGATTTCTGTGTTCATTTTGAAAGTTAAACACAGCTGTTTGTAGCAGATGAAACCTTTTGCATTTTATCGAAGCATCGAGGTCTCACATTTTTAATAGTTTAGGTACCTTTGCTAGCATTTCAAACCCATCCCCCAAGGTCAGAATTGTTGGTCGGAATCTAAGTATATTGGACGTTACCGTAGATTTTAAAAATAAATATTGCATCAGCGGTTTTTAGAGTTCAGGTATTACTTCTTCCCCCTCTCATTCACGCAACTCTTGCCTTAGTTTCTGCAAGACGAATTTATGTTGTGTCTGTGACAGACTAGTTGTACCACACATACCCTTTCAACTCACCTGTGTCCCTTCTTCCTCTGCTGCTAGTTCTCTATATGAATGGTTGGGCTTGTGTGTCAGCGGGCCTACGACTCTCTTCACAAACCACACACCTGTGAAAGTTTCAGTGCAGCTAAGACTTCTGGGACTTTGGCAGTCACTAACAGCTATGGAGAAGCTTTTCAGCTTGGAAAGCACCACGACTTGAGTCTGTAAATAGGAAAACGACAACTGAATATTAAGACATCAGCCAGCACCTCTGTGCTGTTTCTTTCATGCGGAAGAGAACCTAAATACGCTATCTACCATTGCCACAGATGATCCATCTATTTGAGTATTGCGAACGTAAATACCTTTAATATTCATTGCGAGTTAATGTTATGGTAACTGCGTCTGTCAGAAATTTGAGGTTTATCCTTCAGCATTCTTTTGACCGCAGCAGACAACAGCTCCTCAATTTTCCTGGCATGGTTGGAAACATGATAGAAGAGTGTGTCAAGCCTTGACAGCTGAGGTATCATTATACTTAATCAACCTGAAAGTTTGCAAAATGTCTCCCCGGTGGATACCTTGAGGAAAGAAGCTGAGTTATGCTGAGACAGTATTTTAAGTCATATTTGGGAGGAGGAGGGGTAGCGGGGGGCAGGGTGAAAGGCTTCGCATAGGAGGCCTTGCAAACACATTATACTCCTGCAGTAGACCCCGCTCCGGCCATCTCTTTCTAGGGAAGCTGGAGAGATAGCAAAGGATCCTTCTGAGGCACTAGCAGAGGGCGCTCTTTTCTTGAATCACATTGTCTGTGTTTTTTTGGTCACGTCATTATTACATGTTGCTAGAGGCAGCGAGCTGCTGTTTAGCCAGTTCGACAGTTTATGCCAGATCATAAAATAAAATTAAAAGGCCCTGCTGCGGCACCCTCACTGATCCAGCATCCCCAGAGGAAATCATTTGTCAAAATAAATGCATCAATTTATTTGTGTCAATTTTTTCTGAAGGCAGAAATAGATTAATTGGTGCGTTATCCGAGCTGTGTGTTCCTTGGAAGGGTTAAGGCTCCGTGAACCCATGCAGTGGCCTGGAAGATTGGTCTTTGCGGTGACCTTAAATCTAACGTTGACTGCAGGCCACTTTTTGAACCTGGGTATCATTTTGAATGTGTCAGGAGTATTAGAGCAAAATATCATCAGGCATCATCAAACTGCAGAAGATTCCACCAAGAGGAAAGTTAATGAAATACTATTTTCAAAATTTCGCAGTGTATGTCATGTTGTTAAATCTTACATAAAGTTATATTTTAAGTGATGGGAAAGGGTAGGTTAAGCTTTTTTCCTCAGATGCTCAATGTCAACGCTCAACACAACAGCAGCAAATCTCAATGAATTCTCGTGAGGAGTCTTTATCATGTGGGTGCACTTCTTTCTTTTTAGAACATTTTTATTTTACCAAATAGTGTGGTGTTAAATGGTATGGAATGTGTCAGAATTAAGATGACTCAGTTAGTGAAAGAAAAAAAAAAACTCCCTAGGCTGTTAAAAAAAAAAGTTAACACTATTTTTATTATAGCTGCTCTTAGAACTTTATACAACAGTTGTGTATTATTCTTGTGCTCATAAACTATTGGAATCTTAATGCCACCTGAAGGCAAGGCTGAGGACTACTTTTTGAGCTATTAGAATCCAGTTGGGTGCGCTACTCCTCCACGTATGCATACTCTTGCCCGCAGCTGGCCACACGTCCCGCATTGCGCCTGGTAAACCGCTGTGTCTTTTATTGTTACTTTTTATCACTCTGCAAAGGCACTAAAGCTCCGTGGCAATATGATTAATTTTCTCCCAGCAAACATTATCTTTTACCATGCATAGAAATAACAGTGACATTGGAGAAAGATATACAAAGCAGTATTTACTCTAAGTACAAAATAAATATATTTAGCATAATTACATAAAATGCAAAATGGCAGAGAGTAATGAAAAAGGGCTTAAAAAATAATTAGTTTCCTAGATAGGGTCTTCATTAGGGCGTAGCTAAACGCCTAAGATGGCAGTCACATTTTTGTGAGGCTCCTGACAGGCACCCAGGAACTTCCAAAATCCTGCAAGTTATAAGAAGCATCCGAATGCCCAAGAAGCTCTGGGAGCCGCAGAGTGCCAGTACATGCAAGCGCTGCTGCTGGAGGTGAAGAGAGACTGCAACAACTCCCCATGTTGACCTGGAGCTGGAAGGCCTGCACGGGCCCTGAGGCAAACTCGGACGGGCCGTATCTGAGGTGAACACTCTCCCATCCGCCCCCAATAATTCTGATTGTGGACTGCAGAATGGAATTTCTACTGGTGCGTAGCAGCAGTAAATTGTGGCCGATCGGAGAGCCACAATATTAAATAGCCACATCGAAAGGCCCAGAGGACAGGACTACCCTCAGAGAAGCAGACCACGAACACACAGTCTCCTGATTGGGCTGCGACCCTGAAAACTTGGAGGCCAGAAAAACGAGCTTCAAAGGCCAGGAAAGTGGTGAGTACCTGAGTGAAGAGGGGGTCCTGGACCTGGTGCGGCCGACCCTTGCAGAGTGAGGGCGATAATAAGTGGTGCTTCCAACTGACCCCAGGGCGCCCGGGTGGAGTGAGGGAAAGCCAGGGCCCCTTTCAGTCAATTACTCGCTGGTGCGGTGGTGGCTGAGTGACTCGGAAGGCTGTTGCTCATTGCACCAATTACTACAGAGGACATGTAGGGATGCCGTAAGAAGCCTAAAACACTGTTCTCATACCTACATGTGACAACGCCACTCA
Source organism: Pleurodeles waltl (assembly GCF_031143425.1). Taxonomy (NCBI): domain Eukaryota; kingdom Metazoa; phylum Chordata; class Amphibia; order Caudata; family Salamandridae; genus Pleurodeles; species Pleurodeles waltl. The sequence goes on along the minus strand of NC_090444.1, from coordinate 1,247,450,152 downwards.
CATTACTTTGGAGGTCCTGACTTAACATCAACGTCGTCTTGTGTTATAAATAATCAACCCTCTTGCGCTACTTAGCTCTCCAAACAAAGGGATACTAAGTGAGCATCACATTGGAGGTGTTGTGGCAAGCTGGGCATTTGCTTTTTCTCCCGGTAGGTATAGAAGAAGCCACTTGCAGTATTTAAAGAGACTTAGCCCCTGCAACATAGAAAATATAATGGGGCACAATACAGTCCACACATGTTTATTACCATGATACTGCAACACCACCAGAACCTAGTTACTGGTGCGACTGCATCCGACACACACCTATTCCTGGCCGTGACACTGGGGTTGTGCTGCAAAAGTTGTTGCTCCCATTAACTTTCATGGCTCCACAGATAAAGATGTTCTACACTGCAGGCCATTGAATGCAGAATTGTGGCAAGCTAATTCCGGACAGTTTGCTTTCAGTGCTGTCTTGCTAGAGTCTGCCACCCTAATCTCATGATTGACACTGTTCTTGTGGGATAACTATTGGGGATTTCAACCGACTTGCAGGACACACATATATTTAACGGAGTGCCCTCATCTCCAAAACGATCCTAAATATCACACACTCTGGTCGACAACCCTGGTGGCAAGCAGCATGTGCCGCACTAAGAACACCAAGCCCGTTCTTCCTCCTAATCGGGACAGCCTTCAGGCCGGATCCCCTCGCTCAGAAGTATCATCAGACTCTACAGGAGAGGCTATAATTCCTCCTACCTTTCTTCACCCAGGTTCTGGCAAACTTGACCTCATTTTAAAGGATTACTGAGACTTCAGAGCCGCCATTGAATCCCGCATTGGTTCCTTGGAGACGGACCTGGGGTTGCTTCACGAAGACCATCGCAAGCCAACAGAAAAGGTCAAAGCAACAGAAGTGGACCTTAAAAATATGACTCTGCAACACACTACCCACTCCACTGCAATAGACGACTTGTGCTCTAAGATCTGCCTACTGCACAAAAGGGCGGAAGACCCAGAAGGGGAGGAATGCAACGTAATAATGTGTGCATTATTGGGATGTCTGAATGGAGAGAAGGCCATAATCCGATGCAATTCATCGAAACCTGGCTACAAGGCATGTGGTGCATCAAGGCCTCTTGGCTCTCCTCGCAATGGAAAAGAGCTCAAAGGCCCCCGGTGCATCACCGCGACACATGGTTGCATACATATTGAACAGTGAAGTTCGGGACATCATCATGCAAAAAGCCAGGGAACTTACACTGATCATGGTTGATAATTCAATGGTTTCCATATTCCCTGACTACACCCTTGAAGTTCAGCAGAAAAGTTTGTCATTTGTGGCAGCAAAACAACAGCTGCGAGCTGAAGGACTGACTTATGCTTTGATGTTCCCAGCACGACTCTGCATAATCCATTACCAAAAAAATATATTTTTTGTCACTCCTGAAGGAATCAGGGACTGGCAGGGAACCCATTATCCCAGTCCTCGTAGACCTTAAGCCACCGAAATGGCGCATAGCCTTCCTGGCCACACCCTTTGGTGCCAGCGGCAGCACAGTGCCAGAAGTTTTTTCCTTGGGGCGGCCCCACCCCCTTTGCAGGCATTAGAGGAGCCACTGGCGGTACTTGCTACAGTGTCTACTGATAACCAATGCTGGTCTCCACACTCTTCGTCCAGCTTCTTGCACAATTCAGCGTCAGACTCTGACTCAAATGCTAGTGCAGCATTGTTCCAAGCCGTGATGCCTCAAACATCTGACGCAATCATATGAATTTTCCCCCATTTTCTGAGACACAGTATCATTTATTGGCTTATCTAATAACTGTGTTGATATTCCTGGCCTACAGCCGCTGGCTGAACTATGGGTGGTTTGTAAGTGTGACGCAGGTCCAGGACTAAAATTTGACACAATTTTTGTATTATGGTGTTGGTTCCTCGGATGCCCGAGGGAGCCAGCCTCCCTTTGCTTCAGCTACTAACTTAGTGGCTTATTAAACAGACAAGTACTGTCTTCAACAATGTTAGCCTATCCCCAGGGCTAATGCTAAAAAACTAAATGTTGTGTTATTATGTTTGGTTCTCGTTGGACCGAGAATTAACGTTTATCACTTATGATAGAAGTTACTGCTGCTCCAGTGTTCTATTATAAAGGGGGGGTGTCTTAATGGTCAGAATGGTAAGCACAGGGCTGTGTCATTTAATGGGATTATACCAATGTCATAACAATGCCTAAAACAGCTAATTCATATAAAGTAATGACATTAAATGTTAGAGGGATGGGCTCTGCACAGAAGTGGCTCAGAATACATGCTCTAATGAGTCGTCAAAAGGTCCAAGTGGCATGTTTGCAAGAGACACATCTCTCCTCCACAGAAACGTTAAATCTTTGTTGTGAGTGGCACGGGCAACAATTTGCAACAACCTTCTCAGCATATGCATAGGGAGCGTCTATTTGGATACGTGCTGGTGTACCGTTTGAAGCACTAGAATCCAAGATAGATACACATGGGTGATGCGTTCTGGTTCGAGGAAACCTGGATGGTAAGACATTAGTGTTAGCAAGTGTGTATGCCCCAAATACAGAACAGAACTGTTTCCTATCATAGCTCTCTTCGGTGTTGGCGCCTGGTCCCAAACACCATGGTTAATAGGTGGTGAGTATAATGCAGTCCTTGGTATCTGCCTAGACCGTTCTCACCCTACTCTCCCTATTGCACCCCCCATTCGACAACCCAAAGCCCTGACAGATTGGGCTGAGGGGTGGTCCTTGCTGGATGCCTGGCGGGAACTGAATGAGGGGATACAAGAATACAAATTTTATTCAGTCCTTCACAAACTGCATTGACAGTTAGACTGCATATTTTGTTCACCATACCTACTTAAAAACATCTAAAAAACCACATATCTAAGTAAAACCCTCTTGGATCATAACCCGCTAGAACTACATTTTACATGGGGATGGATGCCCTCTCCAGTCCCCACCTGGCGACTCCAACCTAATCTGCTGGAAGATGCAGTCTTTAAAGATACTTTGGCCACCCACTATCACAACTTCTTTCAATGAGAAAGCAGCCATGGCTTCTTCGCCAACAGTTGAATGGGAAGCGTTTAAAGTTTGTATACAGGAGCATCAATGTCTGTTGCTGCTGGGGCATGCCAAGTGATATTACAAGGTATAACAGAGGTTGAAAATCATTTGAGAGCAATAGATAAGGAGGTGGCCCACAATGATGCCAAAACGAAAGAACTACATGATTGGCGCACCCAATATGGTGAACTCTTGGAATGCCTCTGGGTGCTAGATTATCATGCCTACACAAGTAGAATGCTCTCTGATGGTGAGAAAGCAGGTGCCTTGTTGGCTGGCCTGATTCAGCCACAATTGTCCCAGGCTCATACACTGTCGATATGCACACTAGAGGGACTCACACTCAAGACACAATAATTCATTAACACTGCATTTCTAGGCTATTGCACACAATTGTATGGCCCCTCTGAAGCCCAGTCCCCGTGTCACCTCCATAACTTTTTGGACAGTATAGCGCTGTCGCAAGTCCCTAAGGAACAAAGTTCAGCACTGAGTTCAACCTTAACACAAGAAGAGATCTATTGTGCGATAAGCGATCTCTCACGAAATAAGACATCAGGACTAGATGATCTGCCAGTCGAATTTTATGCTACATACTCCATCCGCATATTCCCACACTTTGAAAAGTAATGCAGCACATCACTAAAATCTGCATCCCTCCCACCCTCCACTTCTCAAGTCTTAGCTCCCTGATTAATCCTGATAGGGACCCATCAGACATGTCATCATACAGGCCGTTATCCCTGCTCTCAATGGAATACAAAATATTGCATAAAGTTCTGTCCACAAGGTTACTCCCCCTATTACCAAATCTGATACATACAGATCAAAACGGGGTTGTACCCTGACGAAGTACATCATTAAATATTAGACGATTCTACCAAGTGATGTAAGTTGCCAAAACTACCTACCCGTATGCCGGATGTCTTCCTCTTGAGCTCCAGCAAGCGTTTGATACTTTACGCTGGGATTGCATGTTTGCAACAGTGCAGAAATTTGGCATCCCCTAGTAATATATCAGTTGGGTAAAATTACTGTACACTAACCCAATGGCTTGTGCCCGAACAGGCTCTTGTGTTTACTGATAACCCAATTTTCAGGGGCACTAGACAGGGATGCCCTCTGTCGCCACTCATTTTTGTATTGGCCATGGAACCACTGGCTTATACAATATGGCAGAAAGCAGAAGCATGGGGTATAACACAGGGACAAAACCACCATGCGATCTCTTTATCTGAAGATGACCTTATAGTATACCTATGTGATCTCACAATGGATATGTCACCACTCAATGCCATCCTTCCCCAATATGCAGAACTCTCAGGGCTCCACATAAACCATAATAAATCCTTTGCCTTCACTTTCCAGGAGAACTCTAGTTCTAACTCTAGTTAGACGCATAGACATGAGGATGAAGACTATTTTGTTGGCTCCAACTAATTTTAGTTATTGAGGAGTCCAAATTTACAGAACCGCTTCCGATCTATTAGAATGCACTTAAACAAAACAATTGCTTCCCTCCGCTCACAAATTCGGTTTTGGACCATTCTACCCTTATCGGAGGGTGGACTGATAGCGCTGTCAAAAATGGTAATGCTACCCCATTTATTATATTATTTTGTCAACCTACCGGTGGTAATCCCAGTGGCGTGTTACTGGCAACTCAATACATTACTGATAGATCTAGTGTGGGGCACCGGAAGACGCAGGGTTAGCCTCGCTAAATTACAGCTCCCTCCAGACAGAACTGGACTGGGTGGCCCAGATTTCAGGGTGTATTGCTATGCAGACCAATTGCAGTGGATGGCATCCTGGCTGGCGGGCTTACACCTGACGGAAATAATTTTCACATTGTAGGACTTAAAACAGGGCATGTTATAAACATAGTTATTACAGGGTCTACATCTCCTTCCCCCAACCCCCTCTCCCCTCCCACCTAGCTACTTCTCCTTTTAAATAATGCTCTAGTATATTGGACAGAAGCGCTAAAATATACTAAAGGTCCATTACACTATGCATCCAACAAATCTCTACTTGGCATACCAACACCCCAGGGCTTGGTCACATCATTTCACATCCGACCATAGGATACAGTAGATGTACACATGATTGGTGATCTATTTGCAGATGGCGTTTTAATGGCCCACCAGAACTTCACTCAAATGCACGGATTACCAGTATCCCTCTCTCTTACATGCTGGAATATCCCGATATGTTCATAAAACCTGGGCATGGAAAGGAAATGACCCACAAACACATTCACTAGTTCTAGCCCTATATGAAATGGAAACAGGCAGACACTTTGTCTAGTGACTATCCAAGGGCATACGAGAACACTCTTACTTATCACTGGTAACTCTGAGGACTTGTAAAGAAGAGGACATAGCTCGGGCCCTGAATGACAAATAATGGCATTTCATGCTAGAGTACTCCAGCAACATATCATGCAATTCCCACTTACTTTAAATTTATACAGTTCACCCTATTACACAGGGCATATTATGCACCACAAATACTACATACCATGTTTTCGCAGTATCTCCGGACTGTCCCTGGTGCTGTAGCGGTCCCACAGACCTGGTACTTATAATCTGGTCCTGCCCTTCCCTACAAACCTATTGGGCGGGTGTTCATATTGCCCTGCCGAATCTGGCTCCTTATTGTCTCACACTAGAACATTGAATATTAGGCCTTTACCCTCGCCCCAAATCCGCTAAAACCGACTCTCACTTTGTGGCTCTAGCTTTACTATTAGCCAAGAGACCAATAACGAGGCACTAGAAGTCACCTATGGCCCTCACGGTTGAGAGCTGGTGTAAAGAGGTGGCTCACTGGGGACTAGCTGAAAGCTCAGTACTCTGTGGAGAAGAGTATTGAGGTCTCGGTAAAGATGAATCTCTCTGCGGTGGCACACCTTACATGAATCATTTAAATCACAAACCACAAAAAGCATTGCAGGGAGACAATAAAACAGCCGACACTGGACTGACAACCTCGAATACCTAGGTCCCTTGACTGAGGACTTAGTGCGTGGGGTAGGGCGCCGCTGATTACCTCAGATTTCCCTCCGAGACTCTATATTAAAGATATAAGGTAACAAGGTGAATCTCCCTCTCTCTTTAACCATTCGCATTCCTCTGCCTGCCCACCGACAGGATCCCCCACATCATTTCTTTCTCACTTTTATTTTACACTAGGAACAGCACAGTTGGGCTAGGGAGGGGGGAAGTTAATGTTAATCATAAACATTATTAATTTTACTTCTATTGAAATGTATTGCAGTAATGAGACAATGATACTCTACCAAATAATATGCGATCCAATAGGAAGAACACTGCACTGACTGTCCTATTGTAAAGCTGTCTGTGATACTGTATAACATGACTTTCAAGTCTATATGTTGTAAGAACAAAACCTAATAAAAAGTGTTTCCATATATAGGGTAGTGATGTTGAAAGAAAGTCCTCTTTTTTTTTTTTTTTTTTTTTTTTTTAGCAAACTCTACATTATTGCATTTTGTTCATTTTGTTTTTAGATATCAGTTTCAAAATCATTTTTCGATATATCTTTTGAGACAGATTTAGCAACAGTACCATAGTATAGTTTTTTTAAACGTGTGTGTGTGTGTGTGTGTGTGTATATATATATATATATATATACATATATATATATATATATATATATATTGACTTAAAAAAACAAAAGTTACAGGGACGTTAAAGTTAGGCTCACATTTTAAACATACAAAACCATAGAAATTCACCTGTTATAGTTAGAGTTATCTCAGATAACTATAACTCGTGCCTTAAGGCAGTGGTTCACAACCTTCAACATCTGTGGATACCCACTTTATCATTATTGAAACCCGGGTACCCCCACTGAATCATTATTGGAATCCGGGGTCCCCCTACTGATTCATTATTGAAAGCTGGGGACCTAATCTGTTAATATAAATATAAATTAATTTTCTAAGCAGTCATAGACCCCCTGAGAAGACCTTGCGGACCCCCAGGTTCCCCTCGGACCACAGGTTGGGAACCACTGCCCTAAGGTATCTATAACTCGCACCCCCGCCATATACAGTTTTTTCATTAAAAATTTGACTGCAAATATTACATTGATAGTATCAATGTTGGTGTAAACGTTATCTGATAGAGACTTCTAGTTGGAGATTCCTTACCTTAGAATTTTCCCCCAGGTGTCAGACTGAATCCAGAGATTTTTTCTTTGAGCAGTACCCATTGATAGGTGTCATCGTCCGACTCCGCGGGCATGGTTTGCTTTGTAGTCGCCGTGATGACATCCGGGAGTAGTACATAGGCGCTGCCTCAGCGCAGTGAAGTCAGTTTTTATCTTTTTGCGCCACGTGCTGATCCGGAGAGAGCTACCCTGGTCTCATTTTGACCGACTTCGACCCTTTTGTTGAGTTTTTTGGTGCGTCAAGGATGTCCCCGAAGACCGGTTTCAAACCGTGTGAGAATCGTCACCGCATGATGTCAGTGACAGATCCGCATCAGGTCTGTTTGTGGTGCCTGGAGCGAGAGCACGACCCAAAGTCGTGCTACGCGTGCCGGGCCATGCACCTGAAGGCCTTGAGGGAGCGGTCCCTCAAGCTCATGGTGGCCCGGCACTCGATTCTGCGCAGGTCCCGGTCCCGCTTCAGGGGAAGGTCTCGAGACCGCTCGCGGGGCCACCACCATTCTTCTTCCTCAAAGTCTTCGGGACACGGTAAGAGCAAGAAGAAGTGGAAGAGATCCCGCCACCCTTCGACTTCACGCCGTCGCTCGGCTGATGAGACGCAGGAAGAACGTCGATGCTCAAGGCCCCTGTCTTCGGAGCCTGCTTCTGGGTCTGCTCCGCGCCTCCCCGAGTTTCCAGGAGACGGAGCGATCGCTGCCCAATTAAGAGAATTCTATTAGGCCATGCAATTCATTTTTGGGCAGGCTGACCCTGATACGGCGCTTTCGGTCCCAAGGGGTTCGGTTGGGGGGCCTTCGGTTTCCATGCCGACGGCTCCAGCTCTGGCTACCGATGTCCCCTCCGGATCTGCTCTTGGATCCACACCGACTCTGGTCATACCATTGAGACCTTCCCCAGTGCCGGTTCAATTGTCGATGCTCCTGACGTCGGTGGTGCCCACCATTGACGTCGACCCGATCCTCATCCCCAACGACTCGGGAGTCGGACCGGCGTCGGCCGACGCTACCTCCGTCTTCGATGGGGCCTATTCAACCCAGGTCGTATTCTGACCCTTTTTCTTACGGGTATGAATTCGGAGGAGGATTGGAGGGGTCCCTAGACTCTTATGAATACCAGGATGACCCTAATTTGGACTGGGCACTGGAGTTGGGCGAGGCCAAAGGCCTGGACACTTCTCCAGACGCTGGCATGCTGTTTCCTCCTACGGTGGCTGAGGCGGAGGGAGTGACTTATTCTATGGTGGTCAGTAGGGCGGCTGAGGTCCTCAGCTTTGAGCTGCCTACTATGCAGGTCAGGTCAAATCTCCTGATGGAGGTGCTTCAGCCAGGGGCTTCCACATCTGAGCCTCTTATGCCATTCAGTGAAGTTGGGTACTTGGTCAAGACCCAACACAGGGGCTCTTGTGAATAGGACTATCGCACGCCGCCATCTTCCTGCCCCGAACAACCCTAAATTCCTGTCCCAACACCCCACGCCTGAGAGCCTTGTCATCCAGGCATCCTCATCCTCGGGCACATTCCCTTCCGCACCCCCAGATAGGGAATCAAAAATGCTGAAACAATTTAAGAAGATGTTTTCCTCCTCCAGTCTCTCACTGCGGTCCATGAACACTGCATGCATTTGCTGCTGTAGAAAGCTGGCTCTCTATATACTATATCAAAATGAGATATAGTGTGCACAGAGTCCAGGGGTTCCCTAAGAGGCTTGCCAGAGGCAATAATAGATAATACTAATGCTCTATTTGTGGTAGTGTGGTTGAGCAGTTAGGCTTATCAGAGGGTAGTGTTAAGCATTTGTTGTACACACTCAAGCAATAAGTGAAAACACACACTCAATGACTTAACTCCAGGCCAATAGGTTTTTATATAGAAAAATATTATTTTGTTAATTTATTTTCAGAACCATAAGATTCAGATTGCAGGTAAGTACATTAAATGAAAGGTACTTTGCATAGTAATACTTAGAACTTTGAACCAAAACAGTAATGTACACAGTTTTTCATAAAATGGCAATAAGCTATTTTAAAAGTGGACACCGTGCAATTTTTCTACAGTTCCTAGGGGAGGTAAGTACAGTTTAATTATTGCAGTAAGTAAAGCACTTACAAGTTCAGTCTCCAGGGCATAGGTAGCCCACCGTTGGGGGTTCAAATCAACCCCAAACACCCAGCACCAGCTACAAAGGGCCAGTCAGGTGCAGAGATCAAAGAGGAGCCAAGATAACATGGGCGCCTACAGAGATGGAGTGCTCCGGTTCCGGTCTGCTGGCAGGTAAGTACCCGCGTCCTCGGAGGGCAGACCAAGGGGGTTTATTAGAGCACTGGGGGGGGCCCAAGTAGGCACACAAAACACACCCTCTACGGCACAGGGGCGGCAGGGTGCAGTGGGCAAACAGGGAATCTGGTTTTCAATAGGATTCAATGGAGGGAACCGGGGGGTCACTCAGATGTTGCAGGCAGGGCACAGGGGGGCTTCTCGGGCCAGCCACCGACTGGGCAAGGGTGAGGGCCACCTGCTGGTCGTTGCTGCACCGGTGGTCAGGTTCTCACGGGTCTGGGGTCTGCGAGTGCAGTGTGTCTCAAGGCGTTGGAAATCTTCGTCCCGGGCAGTCGTGGTCAGGGGGGGTCCTTGGGATTCCCTCTGCAGGCATCGTCGTGGGGGTGCAGAGAGGTCAGCCCTGGGTGGATACGTCGTCGGAGTCACCTGGGGATCCTCTCTGGGTCGTTGGTTTCTCTGGACATGGGCCAGGGGCATCGGGTGCAGAGTGGTGGGGACTCACGCTTCGGAGTGAGGTGGGAGTCCCTTTAAAGATGGTTTCTTCTTTCTTGGTTGGACAGGTCCGCTGTCCATGGGAGTTCTTGATCCTTCTTAGGTACAGGGCAGTCTTCTGAGTCGGCAGAGGTCACTAGACTCGCAGGATGCGTCGCTGGTGCAGGTTCTCTGAAGTAGGAGACAGGCCGGTAGGGCTGGTACAAAGGAGTTGTTAACTTCCTTGTTCTCTGCGGGGTTTTTCAGCTAGGCAATCCTTCTTTGTAGGTCTTCAGGATTATAAAATCCTGGGTTTAGGATCACCCCTAAATACTGAATTTAGGGGTGAGTTAGGGTCACAGGGCAGTAAACAATGGCTACCGTCCTTCAGGGTGGGACCCTCCTTGTGCTTCCTCCCTTTGGGGAATGGAGCACATCCCTATCCCTGTTGGGCTAAATCTTCCAAAACAAGATGGAGGATTTTCCAAGGAGGGGGTAACTTCAGCTCTGGTCACCATAGGGGTGGACCTGACTGAGGGGGTGACTCCGCCTTGTTTTTCTCATTATCTCCCCGGACTTGCCTCCAAAAGTGGGGGCTGTGTCCGGGGAACAGTCATCTCCACTAGCTGGAGTGCCCTAGGGCACTGTTACACAAGGCTTGAGCCTTTGAGGCTCACTGCCAGGTGTTACCGTTCCTGCAGGGGGAGGTGAGAAGCACCTCCACCCAGGACAGGCTGTTTCTGGCCGCAGAGTGCACAAAGGCAACTCACCCCATGTGGTCAGAAACTCGTCTGGAAGTTGCAGGCTGGAACAGACCGGTCAGTCAGACACTAGCAATGGAGCTGGCATACAGGGGGCATCTCTAAGATGCTATTTTTTGTGCATTTCTCAATAAATCCCACACTGGCATCAGTGTGGGTTAATTGTGCTGAGAAGTTTGATACCAAACTTCTCAGCACTCAGTATTCAATGTACCCATTATGGAACTGTGGAGTTCGTTTTTGACAAACTCCCAGACCGTATACTTAGTATGGCTACCCTGCACTTACAATGTCTAAGAATTGTCTTAGACACTGTAGGGGCATAGTGCTCATGCAGCTATGCCCTCACCTGTGGTATAGTGCACCCTGCCTTAGGGCTGTAAGGCCTGCTAGAGGGGTGACTTACCTTTGCTACAGGCAGTGGGTTGTGGGCGCAGCACCGGAGGGGAGTGCCATGTCAACTTAATCTTTTTCTCCCCACTAGCATACACAAGCTGTGAGGCAGTGTGCATGTGCTGAGTGAGGGGTCCTCAGGGTGGCATAATACATGCTGCAGCCCTTGGAGACCTTCCCGGGCCACAGGGCCCTTGGTACCAGAGGTACCTTTTACAAGGGACTTAACTGTGTGCCAGGGCTGTGCCAATTGTGGGAACAAAGGTACAGTTTTAGGGAAAGAACACTGGTGCTGGGGCCTGGTTAGCAGGGTCCCAGTACACTTCCAATCAAAGCTGCCATAAACAAAAGGCAAAAAGTTAGGGGGTAACCATGCTAACAGCGGCATTTTCCTACAGCTGCTATACCCACTCTCTGTGGGATACGGTCGTGCAGGTTCTGCCATAGATACTGGAGGAGGCCGGTGCTATCGTCTCCCAAGCTGTCACCGATGGGAGAGATGTGACAAAATTCACGATCAGATGTGGGCTGGACACGACCAACTCTCAAGGTAGATCGGTTGCGACGACGATGGCCTTGAGGCGCCACGCCTGATTGCATACATCTGATTTTTCGGGGTATATCCAACAGACTCTTATGGACATGCACTTTGATGGCTCCCATCTCTTTGGAGGCAAGGCGGACTCAGCTTTCGAGACTTTGAAGGACTCCCGGGCTACAGCTCGGTCCGTCGGCCTTTCCACTGCCCCTCGTCCCAACAGTCTGCCTTTCGCCCCTTTCGTGGCGACGGAAGGGGCTCCCTGTCACGTCCCTATCCCAGCCACTGTGCCACCCATGCTGTTCAGCTGCTGCATGGCAGGGGACACGTAATCCCTCGTGGGACAGGGAACCAGAGGTCTGCTAAGTCCACCCTGCCCCCGTTGCAGCCTCTAAACCCTCTCAGTCCGTACCCTCACTCCGGTCCAGTTGGAAGGATTCACCATCACCTGCCCCACTGGGAATCCATCACTGCAGACAGGTAGGTTTTGCAGATCGTTCGAAGGGACTACTCCCTACCCTTCGAATCTGTCCCTACCAGCCATGCATCCATCAGTCTGCCATATTCCAGAGGGTCATTTGGCACTTCTCTGCCAGGAAGTTGCGACTGTCTTGGCCAAGAGAGCCATAGAGAAGGTCCCTGCGCCAGAAGTAGGTTGTGGTTGTTATTCCCGCTACTTTCTGGTGCCCAAAAAGGACAAGAGCTTACATCCTATCCTAGACCTTTGGGGCCTCAATCTCTTCCTCAAGAAGGAGAAATTCAAAATGCTCACCCTGGCTCAGGTCCTGTCTGCCTTGGACCCAGGAGACTGGATGGTAGCGTTGGGCTTGAAGGACACTTATTTCCACATTTCCATCCTGCCTGCCCTCAGACGTTACCTACGATTCGTGGTAGGTCACGAGCACTTTCAATTTACTGTGCTCCCTCTCGGGTGTTCACAAAAGTGTTGGCGGTGGTCGCAGCTCATCTGCGCAGGTTGGGGATTTCAGTCTTTCCCTACCTCGACGACTTGATGTTGAAGGCGTACTCACCCCAGAAAGTCGTCTTCCACCTTCAGACTAAGGCGAACCTCCCGAACATGCTGGGGTTCACTATGAATGTGCTGAAGTCACACCTGACTCCCTCTCAGACGCTCCCTTTCATCAGAGCTGTTCTGGACACAGTGCAATTTTGGGCCTATCCTCCCGAAAAGCGAGTCCAAGATATTTTGGCTATGGTTCTGATCTTTCAGCCTCTGTCTTGGGTTTCGGTGAGTCTGACTCTGAGGCTGCTGCGTCTCATGGCCTTCTGCATCCTGCTGGTGACACATGCCAGGTGGCATATGTGGGCTCTGCAGTGGGACTTGAAGTTCCCTGGACACGGCATCAGGGAAATCTCTCCAGCATGGTCCGGATCTCAGAGGGGACTCTGAAAGACCTGCAGTGGTGGCTTTCGAATCCGCACTGGGTCCACTGCAGATCCCAATCCCTTCCCCAGCCAGATCTATCCATAGGGACAGATGTGTCAATTCTGGGATGGGGCAGCCATATAGGAGAGGTGAAGATCAGAGGCCTCTGGTCTCGGGCGGAGTCTGGGCTCCATATCAATCATCTGGATCTCCAGGCGACCAGGCTTGCTTTGAAAGCATTTCTTCCCTCTCTCAAAGGAAAAGTAGTGCAAGTGTTCAAGGACAACAATACTGCCATGTGGTACTGCAAAAAACAGGGCGGAGTAGGGTCCTGGAACCTTTGTCAGGAGGTACTACGCCTCTGGACATTGCTGGAACATCAGGACATTACCCTGGTGGTTCAACACTTGGCGGGCTCTCTGAACGTCAGAGTAGACAAACTCAGCTGTCGATGCATAGCCGATCACGAATGGCGACTCTATCCGGAGTTGGCGCAAGGTTCCTTTCAGCAGTGGGGAGAGCCTTGGTTAGATCTGTTAGCTTTCGCAGAGAACGCTCAGTCAGCTGTTTTGCGTGTTGGAGCTTCCAAGGTGGCACTCACTCGGAGATGCTTTTCGTCTCGAGTGGAACCGCCTATTCCACTTCTGCCCAGAGTTCTCAAGAAGATCAGGAACAACCCGCCCAAGTTATCTTGGTGGCCCTGGACTAGGCACGGAGAGAATGGCATCCCAAGCTACTGAGCCTGACCACGGATCCTCCAGTCAGATTGCTTCTTCAGGAGGATCTTCTGTCGCAGCAGCAGGGGACGGGTCTCCACCCAGACCTGTCCAATCTTCGCCTTCATGTGTGGAGATTGAGCGGTGGCAGTTGACGGATTTTCCACCCAAAGTCTGTGACGTTATCTTGGCGTCCAGGCATCCCTCCACCAAAACTGTATACGCCTGTTGTTGGCATAAATTGGTGGCATGGTTTACCAACAAATCTGTAGACCTCTTCTCTGCTCCTCTTTGTGAGGTTCTTTTGTTCACTCTTTCTTCAGCCCAGCAGGGCTCTGCTTTGGGCACCCTTATAGGGTATTTATTGGCTATTTCGGCCTTTCTTAGGTTACCTGATCAGCCTTCACCCTTTAAGTCTTCTAATGTCAGGCGATTCCTTAAAAGTCTCACCCATTTGTTTCCTCCCACTCCATTTATCATGCCTCAGTGGGACCTCAATCTTGTCCTTACTTTCATAATGTGTCATCTTTTGACCCATTGCACAATTGTCCATTACGGCTCCTTACGTTCAAGACTGTTTTTCTTGTTGCCATCACTTCTGCTCACAGAGTGAGTGAGCTTCAGGCTCTTTCGTCAAAGCCCTCATACTTGTCTGTGTACCCTGACAAAGTGGTGTTGCGCACTAAGGCTTCCTTCCTTCCCATGGTCGTTATGTGTAGGTCAGTCCATCACCTTGCCTACTTTTTACACACCCCACTCATCCTCCTTGTGGGGAGGAGAGACTCCACCGTCTGGACCCAAAAAGAGAGTTGGCATTCTATCTAAATCGTACTAAAGATTTCCACTCTTTGTTGGATATGTGGATGTGAAGAAAGGGAAGGCGGTGCAAAAACGTACCATCTCTCGATGGGTACTTCTTTGCATCAAGATGTGCTACACTTTGGCCAAGAAACAACCCCCTGAGGGCTTGCGCACTCATTCCACCAGAGCAACTGCTGCTTCCACTATGTTAGCACGTGGAGTTCCTGTCCTGGATACCTGCCAGGCAGCTACGCGGTCATCCTTGCACATGTTTGCTACACATTACTGCCTGGAAAGTCAGGTCTGTCGGGATGGATACTTTGGTCGTTGGGTCCTGTAGGACTTTCTAGTATGATCTTGGTTCGCAGCTCACCTCCGAGGATGGCATTGCTTGGGTATCTATTGTAAGGTAAGGAATCTGCAACTAGAAGTCTATCAGATGTACAAGTTACCTACCTTCGTAACGATATATCTGGTGGAGATATATTCTAGTTGCAGATTCCTTATCGGCCAACCCATCCTCCCTGCTTGCGAACTGATTTCTAGGGACAGGGATTCCACTTTCAGGGCCTTAGCTCTGGCGCTCCAATCTCAGTGTTCTTCATGGCTCTGTGCTTTGGCGTGGAAAGTCGTAAAAAGAAACTGACGTCACTGTGCTGAGGTGACGTCTATGTACTATTCCCAAGGTCATCACGGCGACTACGATGCCATCGACGTCCGCGGAGTTGACCGACGCCCCCTACCGACACGCAAGGGTATTGATCGAAGAAAAAAATCTCTGGATCCAGTCTGATGCCTGGGGGAAAATTCTAAGGTAAGGAATCTGCAGCTAGAATATGTCTCTACCAGATATATCGTTACCGAAGGTAAGTAACTTGTATGTCATGAGTGCTGTAATTTGTGGGGTAATTAGCAATGCATGCGAGGGTGCAAGTTATAGTTACCTTAGGGCACTAGTTATAGTTACTTGAGATAACTATAACAGGTGAATTTCTATGGTTTTGTACATTTAAAATGTGAGCCTAACTATAACGTCCCGGTAGCCATTGTTTTTTAGGTGAAGTTCTATGGGGGGGTTTTAACTCTATTTCGTAGCTAGAACGTCCCTGAAACCTTTGTTTTTTTTCAGTGAATTTTTATAACCACCTAACCCCACGCTGTGCACAGCCTTGGCCATGTTCAGTGGGAGTTGCTCACAGGTCCACATGGCCCACCTCTCCCAACCAATTTCAGCCCGGGTACCCCATTCCCTGGGGCCCACTACAATTCCATGGGGGAAGGGTGCGTGACCCCCTCCCCCAACCATCCCTGGGGCCTGGTCTTCTAAGTTTTTGGGGGGCAGTAAGGGGTGGGCCGCATGACCCCCAAACCTGGCCAATTTTGTCCCAGGGGACCCCATCACCTGGGGCCTGGCGTTAATATATTTTTTAGGGGATGGGAGAGGGGACCTCATGGCCCCCCCCTCCCTGCGCTGATCTCGGCCCCAGGCCCCACATCGCCCAGGGCCCGGCATCCAAATTTTTTGGGGGGAAAGCGCCATGCAGCCCCCCAACCCCGGCCAATATCGCCCGCGGGTACCCCCTCCCTTAGGGCCCAGCCTTCGTGTATTATTTTTTGGGGGGAAGGAGGGCTCCGTGGCCGCTTTCCCCAAGCCATTCTTGGCCCGGGGACCCCATCCCCCGGGGCCTGGCCATGTCATCTGGGTGCCCTGAGGGCACACAGTCAAAATGGTTGGGGACCGTGGGGGTAGCCTGAAAACCGCCGCAGTCCGAGCTGGCTCCCCCCCTCCTGCGGGAGCCAGCATTGCTGTCACAGAGAGGGAGCTGCTAAAGCTGCAGCTCCTCTTGAGAGCAATTGTTTCCTCTGCGGGCAGGGGAACAGAGGAAACCTCTGCTCCCAGCAAGCAAGAGCTGTTTGCTGGAACTGGAGTGTTAGCTCTGCCTTGGCAGGAACTGTCAAAGCTCCTACCAAGTCAGAGCAAACAGCTATGACCTGGGGTGGGCACCCTGGGATATAGCAGGAGTCGGCCCTGGGGGGGTGGCAGTCCCCAGGGCCATGTAAGACCCCCTCCAACATTCTCTTTGCTCTGGGGAGGTAGTGGACCCAAGGGCTCGGGAGTACTCAACGGACCCCCCCCTTCATTCTTTTATTGTAGCCCCGGTTAGGTGGTGGTTCCTGGGACTGCGGGGGAGCTCCACTGCACTCTATTTCATTATAGCCCTGGGGAGGTGGCAGTCCCCGGAACTGCGGGTGGCATTTAGCCTCTTCCCCCGCTCCCCCCGTCCCCGATGCGCATTCAAATTTTCAATAACCTACAGGGTAAGGCCCACCCGGGGGCTGCATTTAAACAAGCCCGGGAGACGGCGCATATTTCTCTTTTTTTTAAATAAAAAAATAAATAATTCAGTGGATTTACCACGTCTCCTGAAATTTTTTATGCTTTTATTGCTAAGGGGGCAAAAAATCCCCAGCACCGGAGCTAAGGGGTCAGGGTGTCCCTACCCTGGCCTCTTTTAGTCCCAACATGGATGCCAACACTTCCTTGTTGACGTGTTGGCAGCTAGTCAGATCTCAGCACGAGATCAGGAGGGTTTGTGGAGCCTTCACATCCCTAAATATCCACATTTGTTTTTTCTTTAATTCCTCATAAACTACTGGACGGATTTACACCAAATAACAAAAAATTTGCTTTCTGGACCAAGAGCTACCTTTCTGCCAAATTTGGTGTAATTCCGTACAGTGGTTCGGGCTCTATTCCTGTTCAAAATCCCTATGGAAATTCAAGGGGAAAAAGTGTTTTGGACCCCACCTTTTTCTCGACCCTCTCTTGACGGATCACCCCGAAACTTTCCAGGCACACCCTGAAGTGAGCATTGTATTTTTTTTTTTTTTAAATATCATGAAGATTCATTGAACGGCACCAAAATTATTAGCAAAGCAAAAAAACATTTTTTCTATAGAAACTAGGTCCTAACTATAACTACCTAGTGGCAACCACACTAGGTAATATGGTAATATATATATATATATACATACACACACACACACACGTGTGTGTGCATGTGTATATAAAATACAGGGGCTTTTGGTCAGGTGTCTTCAGGCTTTGGTTTGGTGAGTATGGGGCATTGAGTCAGTGCAGCAATTTGCCCCTCACTGTGATTGACTCCATTTTGTTAGTGCACAGTGTAACCATCCACACAGAAAATAGAGGATTTATGTGCCTGAGCTTGTTGAACAATTTTTCTTTTTAAGTTTTTTTTTTTTTCTTTGGGAGTGCCTCAGAGCAGCTTCCTGCAGGCTACTTACTACTGGGTCGCTCCCATGTCTTAATATTAGTAACATACGCACATTATTGTTTTACCAGTTCAAAATGGCTGTTGGACTTCTTGGAACAACAAACCACAGATAAAGTATGCCACAAATCAGTTTAAGATAACTGTGCAACTTATGGGCAGTGCTCTTGTAGTATTTTATCCCATAAAGTAGAACAAAAAACATTCAAATATTTCGGCCTACTTGTGGGCTTTTATGCAGATGTACAGTTCAAATGGCTGTTGGACATCTTGGAACATCAAACCACATATAAAGTATGCCACAAATCAGTTTAAGATCTTTGAATGTTTTTTCTGATTAACTATAACAGAAATGATTCAGAAATGGACGTGTGTGTATGCGTGCGTGCGCGTACAGTAGCCACATCTTGGAATGTGTTTTTTCCCTGACAAAGCAAACAAGTATTGGCAAAGCTTATAGCTTTGTTGCTGAATGTTAAAGGTGAGGTCTTTTGCCTTTTCAGCGGTTGTCTTTTTGTTATAAAGCCCTTATTGTGAAGTTTTGTATTTTCTGTCTGACAAGAAACACACTAAAAACCCATTTCAAGGGGTGTTTGTGTCTTCCTTCTCCCTCTGTGAAATGTAGATGACGAAACTTTGATAAAAGACCCCCTCTATGTAATTAATCTAACAATATATAAACATAAAACTTTTGCATTTTCTGTATGTAAAAAAACTTCTACATATAGCAGCAGTTTGGAATTTAATACTGAGTCATGCTTCTGAAATTATTGGCTGTTTTTGTACATGCTTTTTTGGACTATACTAAGGAAAAAACGACTTTTAAATGAATTACAATTAATTTGAAATCAAGTATTGGCATTTCACTAGAATGACTCATAAGAGTTTCTGCAGTAAAGCAAAGAACCCCTAAGATGTGGAATCATATTCCTTAGACAAATATTAAATTGCAGAATTAGACAGTCTTCAGTTTGGTCGGGGTTGACACCAGGGCCAGACACCGTATACAGTCGGCGTTGGTCAGACTTTTAGTATGTTGGTATAATTATGCATGTTACTTGGCTGTACGACCATTTCTCAGGTGAAACCTTGTGATGACTTTGACGTTGTTCTTGCTGTTTTTGAAGAAAACTTTCTGACATGGACACAGTAACGTTTCTGTTTCGGAAGGCCCCTCTTCTAGTTCACTATACTTAATACAGACACAATATTTTGCTGTTATTTTCGTAACTAATTTGTACTTCCAACTCAGGATGACATTAGCATAGAGCGGGCAAAATCCATATTCATACAGTGGGGTAGTGCATAGATAGGACAGCAATATGATGTTTAATAGAAATCCGGGTAACTCTTTTACTTACACCATATTGATTTTGCAGAAATTAATGCTTTCCTATAGCAAGAAAACTGTATGTAAACCCCAGATTTTGGATTCTGCGCAGTTTCTTACTGATTTTGTTGCACATTTAGGGTTTTTCTGATTTTGCACTTTATCCTGTATTGTTGTAATCACTGAGCACCCTTATGGCAATAGCTTTATGCTTTTGCATTTATAATTTATGTACCTATCGTTAACATTTTTGTAATAAATCTTCTAAATTTCTATTCCTGCTCTAGATCCCAATTTTTTATCCTCTCCTTAGTTTAATGTATTTTGGCATGTTGTAAGATGCCTTATCTTGGGAACACTTAGCCTTATAAAATAGTGGTTTAACACCGTCTCTGATTCATCCACCTGTGGGCATACTGTTGAGGTGATATTTTGTGGTGTCAAATTTTAGGGGATCCCTGCGCCCCCAATAGTTTGCACCTGAGTTTATTTAGGATAGCTATTACATTGGGGGTGAACACTTAGTCATTCAAACAATGTCAGTTTTTATTTTTAGATTATTTTGCCCTCCGCATTTAGTGTAGCTAGTAAAAAAAAATAAAAGCTAATAGTTGCATTTTAATTGCAGGCCATAAAGCAGCAAAATATGAACACATTGTACAGACTGTATCGTTTCTGATAGCACTGTCTGTGCAGTTTAAATGGGCACAAAATGTTATTTGTTAGGGAGTCTTCCCATCCCTAAATCTCTGAATCTTGATTTGGTGGATATTTGCCCTCACAAATGGGATTTGCTCATTTGGAAATTCTCCTGTGGGGGTAACATTCCGGTTTTAATGTATTTGTTAGTGTTTGCACCATTTCAGTTTCTAGTACTGATTTATGAGAGAATATTTTCTGATGAAGTACACACACTTGACCCCACTAACTCTGGGAGCCACGTCCAATTAGCATGAAAGAACAGTGACAATAGACGGTTAATTTTTGTCTCCTCTCCCGAAGTGCTTTCTTCAGTGAGCATGAAGGCAAAATGCATCTCGGCATTAGAAACCAGGTGCTTTTACTCAATACGGCTATAAACGACTGTGTTCCTCCTAGTGAAATAATTGCTTCGACTTCAGATTGTTAAAGACTGCGATCAGCAATTTTTGCAGCAGGAAGCTGCATATGGGTCAGCGCATTGGCAGGTGCTTGCCTTTTCTGGGAAGATTTCTCCTTCCACATTACTAATGGCTGGCCTAGCAAGTACAGTGCTAGTTAATAAAGCTGATTAATTGCCGCAGTCGGATAGCACGAGCCCATCATTTGTTGCTATTTTGAGGTTCCGAACGCAGGAGGGATGTTGTGCCACTTATAAGTAAGGCCTGCCTGCCATTGTGAGCCGCAGACTGGGTCCTGGCTGCTCTTCCCCCAGCAGGTGATCTTTCGAAGCATTTCTCCCAAAAATGGCTCTACAAAAAAAATCACGTTTGTATCTACAGTTGCAGTGTTTGTCTTTCCATTCTGGCAATATATTTTATTATAATTAATTAAAGAGAGCAGAGCCTTCCATCATCTACTAAATAATTAACATAAGCTTCCTCCATCTTCTGCCTTTTCCATCTTCTCCGGTTTTCTTGGGTTCTCTTTCTGTTTCCTGTTCGGATGCTGTACCAATCTGAATAATATACTTTCGAACATAAGAAGTAAAGTATTTTGTTTATTTGATTATCCGGGTTGCTTTATTTTATATTCCAAAAGATCGTCTAGCTATGCGAATCTTGCATGTTATGGGGTACGTCCCCTCTTTTTCTTATTTGAAAAATCAGAATAAGGACATTTTGACAAAAATAACTAAGTTGTATCAAACAAACAGGATATTTGATCAGTGGCGTGCACTGTTACAAAATAGGTAAATAAGATTTGCTGGAAAGTTTAACAGTATTGACATTGTTGGTTGTATGCTCTTGAAATTGCAGTAATACCTTAATATCAGCTACGAATTGCATACAAGATGAAAACAAGGTATCATGAGAGAAAATCATACAAAGACTGCAATGTGCCCTAAAGTCATTATGGATTCTATTATCCATCTGCCATATGAAGTAAATTAGGGCAGTCCTGCTGACTCTCACATGCCAGGATAATCTCCATAGGCGTGTTTCTCCCCAGAGAAGACATCTGTGTTAGTCGTTCCCATTGTAGCACAGCACATCAAATGAGGGAACTATTGCAGAGGGATGGGAAAAAAACTATGTGCAGCACAAATGTCACATGGTGCTAATGTATCTGCACCTCCACACGACGGCATTCGTGCCCTGGAGAACATTATAGATCGTATGGTCTTTGTTTGGAGAGCGTTTCATGAATCTTAAGATATAGAAGTAGATGACTTAAGGCCTCCTTTAGATTGTGGTGGAGTGGGACATCCACCACTCTGGCAGATGCCATGCAGTGGCCCAACTCAAAATAAGTACCTTAGTTCAATAAACAGTAATTTATACCTTAAGTTATCTGATTCTGCATCCTTGCAGTGACATTAAACAATTACATTCTGCGTTTTATAATCAGATCTTGTACTGTATGTACGTATGCCACATTAGAGCCCATACAATACATTAGGTTCATCTCCAGGAATACCAGTGTAATATAAAGCAGACACAGCTAGGAAGCAGCAGATCAACGAGAGGGGAACAGTTTAAGATCATGTACTGGTGCTGACTGGTAGCAAACACAGGTCTGATTTGTGGTGACAAGGAGTTTTATGCTTGGGCAGCAGATGGTGGACCTTGCCCCTATCCTTCGTAAATAGTCTGAAATCCAGCTCTTCTGACTGATGGGTCTTCCTTTTCCCTGATGGCATTGCTAACGCTAACCACCCTCGCCTCTGCATTCTCATCCAGTTTAGCAGAAATTCAGATACAAAACAAAGCTTGGAGCTTTGGATGACCAATGTAGGTCTCTGGCAATATATGAGGTTATAATTTCACAGGCATCAAAGGGTGGCTGCTTGCATTGCTACAAACAGGGATCATCACACCACCATACCCTCAAACTGGAACACCTACACTGACCACCGGTATGCTATGGCCTAAAATTTAAGGTGGTGTTGTGCAATGGGAGTCTGCGAGTTTGGCCATAAAAGCATTGTGTGTTCCATGCATAAAGCTGTGGCCTGACAACAAATTGTCCTGATGATTTATACATTCAAAAAAGTATGTGAGGTTGTTAGTTTGGGGTTCAGACGCTAAGATTTGCAATTTACTTTCAATCAGATAATCATTAGGTCTTTCAGAAAAAGTTAAACTCCTTCAGTTGATCTTTTAGTCAGTCAGTCAAAGATACTTTTTGCGATTAGAAAATATAATCATAAAAACACATATTACATACAGTCTCAACAGTTAAAAACATAATTTAAAAAAATGCATAGATTTACGATACTGAACACAACGTTTTAAAAATAAATGAATCAGATGCCCAACAAATTGCTTGGAACTTCAGAGACTGTAAAAATATAAGAGGTGGCCTAACATATGCTTTCACAATTGAGAAAAGATACAAGTTAGAAAAGTTGACATAAAACTTGCAGAAAATGGTCATATCCCTAATATTTAATAATATTATGAACAATACCCCAGACATGCTGGGCTCCCTCAGGGATCATTGGGTGGCAGATTTGGAAGACCTAGATGATGAGGAGTGAGGGAAAGCGATGCAGGGTCCAAGGGTTACAGCAGTAAGGGCAGGATTTCATGTGGTCCAGCTCACCATCCAGAACAAGTCACACTGCTCAACAACACTGCTACACACGATAGGAAGGGCACCTACACATCACTACATAAGAAGTTGTTGTCAAGATGGTAAGTTTATGCATATATTGTGGACATGCCCACTTATCCAGAGGGAGACGGTAACAAGATTAATGTCCAGAGTAATGTCCATAGAGATCCCGATGGATGCCAAGAGGCTTCTTTTGAATATACACGGAAGAGTAACTGGTCTAAATATACAAGATTATGGCTGTAGATCGGGGATTGGGTGGCAAAGAGGAATGTGGTGAAAGCGTGAGGCGCGTCAACGCCTCCCAGGATTAATGAATGAGTGAAAGATATGGATTGGCGCCAACAGGCTGAAAAAGTGGTGTATCAGGTCAGAGGTTGCTCCAAAAATAGGAAAAATATGGGGCAGTTTGTGATCTTACCGTGACGATGGAGTGGGCCTGAAGTAGAGTTGTTGATGTTGGTGAGGTGGAGAGGTCAGCAATATTGGAACCAGGATACAGAGCTTACTCACCTATTATGTGTACTGTGGACTGTCCTAATGCCTCTAAGCTATAATATATGTACTGTTTCAATGTATTGCACCCTGGATCTTCCGTTATTGCACTGTACCTGTACTACTGTTCTTCAAATAAAAAGATGTTCTAAATAAAACTTGCAGAAAAAGGTGAAATATAACAAAGTTTGTCTGGAGACATCATCACAGGGACAAGCGGGAAGGCTGTCCTTCCCAAATTGTCTTAAAGGAAAACACCACAGGGTACAAATAGAGCCAGTTCTAACTCTCAACAATAGTGATCCCACCTCTCCCCCCAACTAGAAGTGTACAGCAAATAAGGTTTAATACCTTTGATGGTCTGTAGAGGGATTTATGCTTTATTTACAAGCTTGACTATTTCCTGGGAGTTTCTGAGAACTCCTGGCATAACAAGTGCTCACGTCAGCCTGATTTTGTCTGATTTGGTTACACTGTCAGGCTTAGTAAAAAGAGATGGCCTTCCCAAATGTGTGTAAAATGTAGGATAGCCAGGGAATGCTCAACCACCGTTCACAGCTGAGTCAGTCCACTATCACTTGTTGCCTAAAGGTTGCACCAAATAAATAGCCATAACACCAAAGGTGAAAGTTTAATAAGGTCCTCTACATAGGTGAGTCCTAATTCTTCATGATAGGCAAAATTAGGACAACTGGGGGATGGAGATAGGAGTCTGGAGCAAAAAAGATTTTTTTCGGTGTGGACAGTATCTATATTTGCATATCGCACAGACTCTTTCGCCCTATTTGACAACCGGTATGCATTGCGTTTTACAAATATCTAAAAGGGTGGCTACCGGCTTTGTCCCTATCATAGGGATCAGCTTAAAGAGTGCTCTGATAGATTAAATACATTTCAGCCACATAGTAGATAGATCAGCATGCCATGGACCCACAGCTTCAAAGCAAATCCCCAGATATGGAAACGTTGACTCCATAATTACTCTATTAGAGTTAATGTATACTGGGCTCAATCTGTACCTCTTAGTACCACTAGCCATGATATGGGATTCAGAATAATTATTATCCATATATAAAAACCTCATAAAATGTGCAAATTCCTGTTGCAAGTACGATGAACCATTTGGTGTGTGAGCTAACACTACTGCATAATTCACATGGAGTAACGCTGGTACTTGCAAGTTGACTATCAGCGGATATATTGTCCACAAGCGGTCAGATGGTAGGTCAAGACAAATATGTATAAGATAACTAGAATGGATGCCAGGATGCAACCCTGGTGGAGTTCTCTGTGGAGGTCAAAAGGCTCTGTGCATTCGCCATTTGTGCGGCATCCCACTCTGGCTGTTAGATTACTGTGAAAAGAGAACAGGGAATTAACCAGAGTTGGATTTATGCCTTTGTCAATTAACATGAGCAATAGTTTAGTACTGTTGACACCCTCAAAGGCACTAAACAGGTCCATGAAGGCCGGGTATATTGGGCTGTTTTTCCCTAGGATTAGTTCAAGATTCAGGCACTGCTCCAATATACCAAAGCACTTCCTGAAACCGTACTGATAAAAGCTTAAAATATTTTGGTCATTGGCCCGTGTTTGGACCTGGTTGAAGATAACTGTCCCTAAAACTTTGGGTGTGGAATCAATCGGTTAGATTGAAAAATAGCATCTGGGATTAAATTGGTTTCCCTTCTTAAAAATAGGTACAATTAAGGGAAGAGGACAGTGAAGAAGGTAAAGTTGCGTAATTCAGACGGCTGAAGATATTAGTTAACAAATGTGCCCAGATGTTTAGATTGCATTTGAGTAGATCATTCAGAATACCATCCAGCCCATGATCTGTATTAGGGAGACAGTCATGAAGAGCTGTCACCTCCTCATCCAAGTCAAACAGTAAGCTGCATCTATGTGTGAGCTCAGTGGCGTAGTTTTCCTCCTTCTGTCTCTTAAGTGACTAATTGTAAGCCAAAATAATTGAGGGTCTTTCCTATTACTGGCCTCCACTATCACCTCAAGATTCCGTATTTTAATCTCATTCTTTCTTTGCTTTAGGGTATGTTGTAAAATGCCCTACAGCTCCTTACCAAATCCTTGTCTCTTGGTTTAGCACCCAATGCAAGTCTCAAGTCTCAAGTTTCGATTTTCCAAGGACGAAGCCAAATTAAACCATATGGAGTTCTGGGCATTGCAGGTGGGCTTCATGAGCAATTTTCGTACCATCCCGCATATTTCAACAAAGGACTCGACTATGGCCCCATTATCACTTTCAACTGTAGGTCAAATGATAAAAGCCCTATTGCTACCCTTGACTAGTTTTTTTGTAGAAAAATGACCGGATTGAGTAATTTCCAGCCGCTGTAATTAGTACGCATCCTAATGTTGGCACCGGGGTTGGAGGCAAAATGTGAAATAAGATCGAGGGGTAGGGTGAGTGGGTTATGATCTTAAATACACATGTTGATAGTTTCGCAGTTCGAGGCAACGCAAATTAATGATCTGGTCAGGCAGATATGATCTATAACACTGAAGCACCCACCTCCAAAAACGTGGGAAAGAGCGGCTTTAGAGGGGATTGTAAAACATGTGAGTCAATGAAATCTCTCTCAAGGATCAAATTGCCAAGGTCTGTACCTCTAAGGTTAGAACACGTCGCAGTGTAGCGCGAAATACAACCGGTCTATGGGCATGATCAAGGTTGTGGCCTTTTAGAACAGCATTAGGCTCCCCCTGTAAAAGTTCCTTTACACATTGTAATCCCATAGTGTCTTGCTTAGTAACCCTGTTCGCTATTTTTATTTATATTTGAGGAATAAAAATTGCCATTATAAAAATTAAATAAGCATAATTTAAAATTATTTCTACATTGAATCACCAAGGCCTGTATTACATTGCTTTCCACAAGAACAAGGATCACATCCTATTCCAGTAAGAGCTTCGACCGGATTTATTGTCCCCCTTTTGCTCTCCCTGTTCTGAAAGGTTGAGCAGCAATGGAGTAACAACTCATCCGTTCCCCTGGTCTCCTGCAACAGGACAATGATCAAGCTTTCAATAAAAGAGAACTAAATAAAGCATTCTGCCCAAGCAGCATAACCTGCAATGTTCTGGCTTACCAGTCTTATTACGCCAAAACTACCAGGGCATGTAGGTCCGAAAGTGGAATCAGCTGTCCAATCAGTTGAGCTGGCTACAGCTCCGGGGGATGGTTGTTACTCAATATCTGTAGCTCTGATAGTGGCAAATAGCGTTTAAATTAATTTGTTGATTAGGATACCTTGTCTGCCACACATCTGATCGATGAACCCGTTTTCCCAATGCTAAAAAACCTTTTCTTTGGTATTAGAACCCATATAACAAGTGGTTGTCAGTTTCTGCCCTTATCTCTCCCTTTGGACTACTGGCTCTGTAATTTAAAGGCTACCATGTTGGGGTGAAACAAGCGAAAGGCTAGGACTATTTCTGGGTGCAGCTGTACTTGGGAGACCCTCAACTATATTGCAAACAGATTATCTAAGCCCTCCTTGTGCGAATCCCTCACTTGAAAACCTACTGTCAACAAGTTCAGTTTCCTTGTTCAACACTCCCATTGCCCATGGACTCATTTAGGGGTCGCCAGGGTGACCCCTGGCTTGCCCTTTGCGACCCCTGACACTGCTTTTGCAACCCCTGGCCTCAGACGTGGCAAATTCAGTGCCAGAAACACAGTGGCAACCCCTCCTTCAGCTGGGGCTCCACTCACTTTGATTTCTGTCATTTATTTTATCATTCTAATGGTGAAGAATAATAATACATAATACTATTCACTATTAGTGTAATAAAAAGGGAGTAAAATTAGCTTAAATATGCCCTTCCATGGCAGCTGAGGTAAGTAAGAAATGTTTTTAAATGGATGTTATGTGCATGCTTGCGATGAGAGTGTGTTTATATGAAAGAGTGTGTATGTGTGTGTATGTTTAAGTATGTGTGTGTGAGTGAAAGTGGAGGTCAAAGTGCGTGTGATATCACTTCAGACACCCCAGGCGTTTTGGTGGATTGACGTCCATGCCATTGCCCGCCCAGTAAATCTATCAATTGTGCTACTGTTAGTTGTGCATTTAAGTGAAGAAGATGAATTGCTGATGGCTTTCTGATTACCCATTTTGTCCTGGACCTCAGTCCAGCATCAACATAGATCGTGGGCAGAAGAGCGCAAAGGGGTCGTGGCCCTCCCTTCTTCGGGTGCAGACTGACCTTCTTTTGGCCCGGTGTTCGTACAGTGGGTGAACACAGTAATTTTTATAGCGCTTTTGCACTTTGGAAGTTCTGCTGCATCTTGGTAAATGTAGTTTCTGCATCCCCTGTCAGCACAAACACTTGGGCACCCTGCGCAGCGGGTGAATGTAGTAATATTTGTAACGCTCCTGTGCCTACAAAGTCCTTCTGCACTCTAGTCAGCGAGCTGTTCTGGACACAATGCAGTTTCAGGGTTACCCTCCAGAGTAGCAAGTCGAAGATATTCAGGCTATGATAGCATATTCAGGCTATGATAGCCTCTATCCTGGATTTTGATGAGAATGACCCTGAGTTGTTGGGCCTTAAGTCCCAGTGAGCACAACATCAGGGGAATCTGGTCCAGATCTCAGGGAGAACCTCAGTAGATCTGCAGTGATGTCAAACGACCCACGATTAGGCCAGGACAGACTTCTCTCCCTTCCCCAACCAGAGCTGACTGTAGTGACAGATGCATCCCTGCTGGGGTGGCCATCTGGGAAAGGTGGAGATCAGAGGACTGTGGACTCCATCGGAATATAATCTCCACATCAGTCTATTCAAGTTTTGGGCGATGCATTTGGCACTGAAAGCCTTTGTTCCTTCAGTTATGTGAAGGATAGTACAGGTGTTCATGAACAACACCACTGCCGTGTGGTACTGCAGCAGACCAGGCCGGGTGGTGTAGTGGAGCCTTTGTTAAGAGGCTTTGCACCTATGGACATGGCTGAAACACCAGGGCATTTCCCTAGTGGTTCAACACCTGGTGGATTCTCTAAACACCAGAATTGATGTTGGCGCCTAGTTGATCGCAGATAGTCTCTCCACCCAGAGGTGATGCAAGGTCTCTTTCAAGAGTGGGGAAAGAGTGGTTTGATCTGCTCGCCAAGAGCACATTATTTCAGCAGTTTTGGGAGCTGAACTTTCCAAGCCTGGTCTCGCTCGCTCAGAGATGCTTTTTGTCTTGAGTGGAGCTCTGGCCTCCTGTACGCCTTTCCGCCAATATCACTTCTGCTAAGAGTTCTCAAGAAGAAATGACCGGGCCGGAGTCATTTTTGTGGCTCCGAATTGAGTACCAAGACTGGTATTCTGAGCTGTTTAGCATGAGCATTGGTCCTCCAATCAGCTGCCTGTTCAGGAGGATGTTCGGTTGTAGGAACAGGGCAGGGTCCTGAACTCAAATCTGAGAATGCTTCACCTTCATGCGTAAGACTGAGTGGCGACATTTGGCAGCTTTTGACCTTCCGCCCAAAGTCTGCAGTGTTATCCTGCAGCCAGACATCCCTCCACCATGACGGTGTACACCTGCCGTTGTAGGTAGTTTGTGACAAGGTGTGCAGATAAGTATGTTGACCCTCTATCCATGTCCCTTTTTCAGGTTCTCTTATTTAGTCTTTCCTTCACCTAGCAGGCTTCTACTTTGGGCATGTTAAAAGGTTAAATTTCTTTAATTTCTGCATTTCTATAGTTGCCAGATAAGCCATCCCTTTTCAAATCCCCTATTGTACATAGGTTCCTAAAAGGTCTCCAACACATGTTCCCACCAAAGCCTTCTATTATGCCCCAGTGGGACCTACATCTGGGACCGTTGGGTGGCGTCAATCGGCTTTGCGTCTGTCATCCGCACCGGATATGACGTTGTGTCCTACATAGGTGACACCTCCACCTCAGTCCACTAACATCAGTTCTTTTCTTTCTCTGCCCGCCGCGCTGATCGAAAGAAAGAGCTACCCCTCAGTCACTTTTTGACTGGTCTTTTTTTTACTTTTGTCAACATTTGTATGAGTATATGTACTGCTGCAATCGCGGATGCCTTTGCGTAAGACCGGGTTCATGCCCTGCGGATCATGCCATCGGGCGATGTCTGTGACGGGTCCGCACATCGTGTGTCTTTGGTGTTTGGAGCACAACCATGACCCGAAGTCATTTTCCGAGTTCCAGGCCATGAATCTGTAGGCTTTGAGGGAGCGGTCCCTAAAGCTGATGGCGGACCAGCACTTGAGTCCTCGTAAGTCGCAATCTCAGTCGAGAGGGAGGTCTCGGGATTGGTTGTGTAGTCCCCCCTCTCTGTCGACAGTCCAAGACCTTGGTACAATTGGGTAAGTTGAGGCATAAGAAGTCCGAAGAAAGTGAAACATTCTTTGACTTCACCTAGTCTGTCAGCCGACAAGACGAGGGAGTGTGGTTGATCTAGGCCTCCCTCTGCAGAGCCTGCGTACGGGCGGATTCCGCGCCTCCCAGAGTCTCTGAGAGCCAGAGCAACCCCTTCCCAACTTAAGGAGTTTTATGAGGCCATGCGCTTCTTTGGGCAGCCTGACCCCGCTGGTGTGCCTTCGAGCCCCACAGAGTCGAAAGGGGCCCCTTCAGATTTTGCACTGGTGGCTTTGGCCTTGGCTCCAAGGGGCACTCATGGATCTGTTATTGGATCCAGACCAATGTTGGTCTTACCCATTCGACCTTCCTTGGTGATGCTCCAGACATCGACGCAGCCGTCACCGCTCGTGCCCCTGGGGGATGCCGGCCCCATCCTCATTGTGGACTACGACACTGAGCCAGATAGGTGTCATATGACGCTGACTCTGGTGCCAACAGGGAGGGTCTTGCTCTCTATGGTGGGTCCTGAGCCTTATTCCTATGGACTAGGTCATGGTGAGGAATGGAAGGAGTCGCTGGACCCTTCAGAATACCAACTACAAGACCCATGGATTAGCTTGCGAACCAGAGTGAAGCCAGTGGACTGGATACCTTCCCAGATACTGGCATGCTCTGCCCCCTACCATGGCTACAGAGGAGGGAGCTTCATATTCTCAGGACTAACCTCATGACAGTGGTGCTTCAACCGGGGTCTTCCTGCTCAGAATCCCTGCTCCCATTTATTGAAGCCCTTACGGATGTACTGATTGGTACCTGATCCAAACCCAGTACAGGGGCTCCTGTGAATAGGACAATTGCCCACCACCATCGCCCTGCACTAGGTGGCCCAGGTTTCCTAACTCAGCACCCCACCCCTGAGAGCTTGGTAATCCAAGCCTCCAACACCCAGGGAGCATTCCATTCTGCACCTCCGGATAAGGAATACAAAAGGCTGGACACACTTGGGAAGAAGATGTTTTCTTCCATCAGCCTGGCATTGTGGTCCGTGAATGAACACTGCATGCCTTTTTTGCTGTTATTCCCACACCACACACTGTGGCATAAGGTTGTGCAAGTGCTGCCACAAGTCCCAGAGCAGGCCCAGGCTGTACTTTCCCAAGCAGATGCTGATAGAAGAGATGCAGCAAAGTTCACAATCTGATGACCACTAACCGGGCAGGGCAGTTGCTTCGACACTAGTCTTGAGGCACCAGGCCTGCTTGAGGGCGTCTGGCTTTTCGGGGGATGTTCAAGCTAATCTTATGGATATGCATTTTGAATGACACCTGTCTCTTTGGAGAGAGAAAGTAGACTCTGTGCTCAAATATTTCAAAGATTCTCGTGCTATGGCCAGGTCCTTGAGCCTTGCGGCGGTCCCTTGTCCCCCTCAGTCTGCTTTTGCACCCCTTTCGTGGCTTTGGAAGGTCCCAAAACCTCCTAATCTGAATCTACCCCACCAGGGACCAGTCGGAGGCAGGAATCACCAACACCTGTTCCGCTGTCAATCCATCACGTCAGACAGATGGGTTTTGCAGATAGTCTAAAGGGGCTACTCCCTCGCCTTTGACACTGCCCCTCCAGCCATGCCACCAGCCCACAATCGGATGACAGAGGATCACTTGGAACTTCTCCGAGAGGAAGTTACAGCTCTCTTGGGCAAGGGAGCCATAGAGAGGGTTCCTGTGCCAGAAGTAGGTCATGGTTGCTATACCAGCTACTTTCTGGTACCCAGAAAGGACAAGGGCCTCTGTCCTATCCTAGACAGCCGGTCCCTCAATCTCTTTCACAAGAAGGAGGGTTCAAAATACTGGCTCAGGTTCTATCTGCCCTGGATCCAGGAGACTAGACAGTAGCATTGGGCGTGTAAGACACATATTTCCATTTCCCTGTCCTGCCTGCCCACAGACATTACTTACAATTGAGGGCAGGCCACAAGCACTTTCAGTTCACTGTGCTCCACTTTGGACTAACCAGCGCCCCTCGGGTGTTCACCAAGGTGATGGCGGTGGTCGTTGCTCATCTGCACAGATCAGGGGTTTCAGTCTTCCTCTGTCTCAACGACTGGCAGTTGGAGGCGGGCTTGCCCCAGGCTGTTGTCTCCCACCTCCTGACTACAGCGGACCTCCTGCATTCACTGGGGTTCACTATAAATGTGCCGAAGTCATACCGGACACCCTTTCAGAAGCTCCCTTTCATCAGAGCTGTTCTGGACACAGGGCAGTTTCTGGCTTATCCTCCCGAGCGGCGAGTCCAGGATATTAGCTTAGACACCAGTGTTTCAGCCTCTATCCTGGATTTTGGTGAGAATGCCTCGTCGGCTGTTGGGCCTTATGACCTTATGCATCCTGCTGGTGACACATGCCAGGTGGCATAGGCAGGCTCTGCAGTGGGACCTGAAGTCCAAATGGGTGCGGCATCTGGGGAATCTCTCCGACATGGTCCAGATCTCGGAGGGAACTGCACAATATCTGCAGTGGTGGCTAATGAACCTCGATTGGGTCAGAGGCAGCAGATCCCTCTTCCTTTCCCAACCAGATCTGACATTAGGTGCAGATGCGTCACTCCTCGGATGGGGTGGCCACCTGGGAGTGGTGAAGATCAGAAGCATCTGGTCTCTGACGGAGCCAAGACACTACATCAGCCTGTTGGAGCGCCAGACAATCAGACTAGCATATAGAGTATTTCTTCCCTCTCTCAAAGGGAAGGTAGTATAGGTGTCCACAGACAACACCACCACCTTGTGGTACTGCAAGAAGCAGGACGGGGTGGGGTCGTGGACCTTTTGTCAAGAGGCTCTGCGCCTTTGAACATAGCTGGAACAACAGGGCATTTCCCTGGTGGTTCAACACCTGGCGGGCTCTCTGAATACTGGAATGGACAATCTCAGCCACAGTGCAGTCTCAAATGTCGTTTCCATCCGGAGGTGGCACAAGAGCTCTTTCAGCAGTGGAGAGAGCCTTGTTTAGATCTGTTTGCCTCTGCAGAGAACGCGTAATATCAGCAGTGTTGCGCTTTGGAGTTTCCAAGGCAGCAATCGCTCGGCACCGCCTTTCGTCTCAAGCCTCTGGTACGCCTTTTCACCCTTACCACTTCTGACCAGAGTTCTCAAGAAGACCAAGAATGACCGGGCTCAAGTAATTCTTGTGGCTCTCTACTGGGCATGAAGAGTTTGGTATCCCGAACTAATTAGCATGGCCATCGATCCTCTGATTAGACTGCCCCTTCTGAAAGATCTTCTGTTGCAGCAGCCGCCTCTCTGCACTCTCTGCCTTCTTGCGTGTAGATTGAGCGGCAGCAGTTGACAGCTTTTGACCTTTTGCCCGAAGTCTGTAATGTAATCTTGGCAGCCACACGTCCCTCTACCAAAATGGTATATGCCTGTCGTTAGAAGAAATTTGTGGCGTGGTGCACCGACAAGTCTGTTGACCCCCTTTCCTTCCCCGCTCTCTGAGGTCCTGTTGTTTATCCTTTCTTGGCTGAGGTGGGCTCTGCTATGGGAACTCACAAAGATTATCTGCCTGCCAGTTCAGATTTTTTACAGTTCCCTGATCACCCTTCCATGTTTTAGTTTCCCATTGTAAATGAGTTCCTCAAAGGCCTTACTCATATGTTTCCTCCCCATTCATTATGCGTTAATGAGATTTGATTTTGGTTCTGACATTCCTAAGGTATGCTCCTTTTGAGCCTCTCCACAATTGTCCTCTCAGGCTTCTCACTGTGAAAACAGTCTTCCTTGTGCCCATTACATCTGCCCGCAGGTTGAGTGAGCTGCAGACATTGTCTTGTAAATCACCCTTCCTTTCTATCTACCCTGACATATTGGGGCTTCACAGTAGGGCCTCCTTTCTGCCCGAAAATAGTTACACCTTTCCATGTAGGCCAATCCATCACCTTGCCTACTTTCTGCGTACCCCCTCACATCCTTCTAAGGAAGAGGAGAGACTCCACCGCTTGGACCCAAAAAGAGCATTGGCCTTCTACCTCGATCATACAAAAGAGTTCTGGGTGAATGATCAATTTTTTGTTGGTTATGTACTTGTGAAGAAATGTCATGCAGCGCAGAAGAGAACTATCTCCAGATGGGTCGTACTCTGCGTTAAAATGTGCAATGCTCTGGCTAACGAACCCCTAGAAGGTTTGCTTGCTCATTCTACCAGATCTAAAGCTGTGACCACTGCATTAGCATGCAAAGTTCCAGTTCTTGACATCTTTCAGGTGGCAATGTGGGCATCTCTGTATATGTTTACCAAACATTACTGCCTGGAAAGTCAGGTCCCTAGGGATGGGCACTTTGCCCGTTTGGTCCTGCACTACTTTCTAGTATGGTTTTACTTCGCAGATCCACCTCCGGGGAGGGTATTGCTTGGTTAGCTATTCTGAGGTAAGGAATCTTCAACTAAATGTCTCTATCAGATGGACAAGATACTTACCTTCGGTAACACCTTATCTGGTAGAGACAATTTCTAGTTGCAGATTTCTCGCCCACTCATCCTCCACGCTCTGCAAACTGATTTCTAGGGACAGGCACTCCCCTCTCTGGGCCCTAGTTTTGATGCAGAAGTGGTCAATGTTCTTCATGGCTCTGAGTTTCTGGTGTGGAAAGTCAAGAAAAGTAACTGATGTCTGCGCGCTGGGGTGGTGCCTATATTGGAACCGCAATGTCCTAGCTAGAGCAGGCGACGCCGATGTTGGACGTGGAGCCAATCGATGCCACCTAACGGCATGCACAGGTACTGCTCAAGAAAAATCTCCGGATCCAGACTGATACCTGGGGGAATTCTAAGGTGAGGAATCTACAAGATATTGCCTCTACCAGATAAGACGTTACTGAAGGTAAGTAACTTGTCCTTCTCTGCAACAAAATCTGCTGCGCACTTGCCAAAAAGCAACCCGCAGAGGGTTTGCACGCTCAGTCTACCAGAGCCAAAGCTGCAACCACTACATTAGCTCTGGTAGTTCCTCTTCCTGGTATCTGTCAGGCAGCAATGGGGGCTTCTTTACACATGTTTACGAAGCATTACTGCCTAGACAATCAGGTCCAGCAAGATGGTCATTTTGCCTGTTTGGTCCTATAATCCATATCGCAGCCCCACCTCTGAGGCGGTATTGCTTGGGTATCTATTCTAAGGCAAGGAATCTGCAGCTAGAAGTCTGTATCAGATAAGCAAGTTACTAACCTTCAGTAGTGCCTTATCTGGTAGAGATGTCTAGCTGCAGATTCCTTACCGACCCACCCATCCTCCCTTCTGTGCGACCGGACAATAGAGCTAAGTATTTATCCCTGTAAGGGCCACAGATTTCCACACCACTGGTTAGTTTTCCTCGTGGCTCTGCGCTTCTAGCGTAGAAAGTCGCAAAAGAATGGCATCAGTGTGCAAGGGTGGTGCCTTTGTAGGCACCGCGCATGTCACTTCTGATGTGGACAATGCCAGGTGGAGCTGAATGACACCACCTACCGTTCTGCAGGGGTGCTGCTCACCAAAGGTTTCCATGTCCATACTAATACCTGGGAGTAATCTAAGGCAAGGAATCTCTGGCTAGATTGAGTCTCTACCAGATCAGGCGTTGCCAAAGGTAAGTAATTTGTTCATTAAGATTAATGAATACCAAAAAAGTACAACGTTATGGGTGCCCATTACTTTTCCATTGACATTGTCTTTGCCCCATCTGGGAACTCCTATATTGCCACTCCTTCCCAAAACTGAGGATCCAGGGAAGACTGACTAAAAGGGAAAATGGTATTTTCCCTTTTAGTCAGTCTTCCCTGGATCCTCAGTTTTTCTACCCTTCTATCAAAAGTCACCTTTTTGAAAACTACAACCTATTATATGTTGTCTACTAAATGTGGGAGGGGGGTTGTTAAGGACTAGCTAGAGGTGTGAACTAGTCATTTCCACCTGCCATCATGTATTGATTGTAAATAAATGCATAGTATTGAGTAGTATGTGTATAATAAAGTACTTTTGGCATCAACATGCAAGATGTCTGCAATGCCAGGAACTGTTTCACTGATATGTATACTAGCTTTCCTGAAAGTACACAAAACAGTTATATCTTTTAGCAGCTACCGAAGAAGTGTGGTGTTTCTGCACCTGGCTGTCATCAGCCTCTCTAAGCAGTAATTAGGGCTAGACAAAAGGGCAGGCCTCACCAAGAACCATCCTCACCTTGCACCACAGAAACTGCAGTCTGACCCATTACCCCTACCATCAATCAAATGACAGTGGTCAGGAGCAACTAATCAGAGCACTCTTACTACGAAAGGGCCTTATGGAATTTCTAAAACCAGGCCTGTCTCTATCCTCCTCGCTTCAATGTCTGGATCTCCACATTCCAGACACAGGAATGCAGGCCATTTTCTTCCACTGTTTGGGAAGATGTCTTTATCCTCCATCTTCCATCTTGTGCCCTCCTAAATCAGGGGCAACCAAAATGTATCTGACTGACTTCACTACTCAGACTCACTTACAGAGTCGTACAACTGTGCATTTGCTAACCCATACTTAACATACACACAGAATGCCAATACAGAATTCGGGTCGGTCACATAACAGCAGAACTTTACATAGCAGTAGCCTGTATTTCACACTCTGTGACACAGAAAAAATACCTGGGCCATTCCAAAACAAGATATGCTGCCACCATCACTTCTTGTGCTTCACCCAGGACAGGGAGAGGAGTACTCTGTATAGTATATAGGCATGCTTGGTGCACCCCTCCAGCCAAAGGACAGGTCCAGAACCTTGCATAGTCAGAGGTAAGCCTAGGCCTCTACACAGATTCTTAAATTAGCATGACACAAGGGACAAATAAAAATCAGAATACAAGATACAGTCTGCCACTCAGGTCAAGGAAACACCCCCATACACCATAAAGGGGGCATTCCCATCCCAACAGTACCTTATTGTAAATATACTTTCTCCCGGACATTTCCAGTGCTGTGTTTTTTAATTTACCCATCCACCTCCACGTTTAACTTTCACTCATGTCTCCGACTACGCAGTACTGTTTATGCTTATGGTTGTTGTGGTGGTTGAGGCGAAGGTGATGAGTTTGTCAATGTTTGTATGGGGATTCATATCAGGCTTTATGGGTGGTGTAGGCTGTGCATACTTTGGCCCTGCAGATGGACATTGACACTTGTTTGTTATTGCCTCTATCGCCTTCATGGTTTTGGCATTTTGTCTTATACTCTTTCCTCAAAAAATGAAGATGTTGCATCTTTGCCACGTCTTGGTAACATTTCACAATGTTATTCAGACCACTGTTACGCTTGTCAACTATCTGAGGGAGTTTCTTTAGGATGGTCTGTAATCCTGTGCAGTCTTCCAGATGTAATGAATATCCCCCTGCATAGTGTACTACTGTTCGTAAAATTGATCCTCCCAGAGTATAGGATTTGGACATGCCAATGCACCCTCCCCCCTCAACATATGTCACCTATCACTGAGAGTATTGCCATCTGAGAGGCTGTCAGAGGGGGTTTCATGAACATGGGAGAGCTCCTCCCTAACTATTCGGATGATTGAGAGAAGGTAACAGATGCACCTGCGTGGGAGCAGTGTGTAAAGGACACCGTTAAGGATCCTCTAGGTTCAGTCCTGTGTAGCCAGGACAAGCATCCATGGCTCCTTAACTGGTAGCTGGGATAACAATTCTCAGGCGAGACCTTGGAGAAGACTGCTGGCTGGCTGTGAGGAAGTCTTGGATGATGGTTTCTGTATGGGGCTAACTATATCCTCCTCTGTCTCCTTCTCCACCGTTTTTGTTCCTCCTCCTCATCTTCTGCAGTGACAGACAACGAGACCAATGCTAGAAGGAGGTTTGTGTTTTCCTTTTCATTGCCCTATGTTTTCTACTTCTGGTCGGTTCAGCGTCATTAGCAGACTTTGGGGGTTATTACAACTTTGGAGGAGGTGTTAATCCGTCCCAAAAGTGACGGTAAAGTGACGGATATACCACGAGCGGTATTACGAGTCCATTATATCCTATGGAACTCGTAATACAGCTGGTGGTATATCCGTCACTTTACCGTCACTTTTGGGACGGATTAACACCTAATCCAAAATTGTAATAACCCCCTTAGTGTTTTAAGTACCAGCAAGAGGAAGATGATAAAAGTTGAAATACATAAAATAAAGTGTGCACTCATTACTAAAGCAGATTTATTTAACAATAGATTACTGAATGAAGCCACAATCTAACTTATTGACAGGATAGTATACTTGAACATATGAAGGTAAGGGTGATCAAAGCTTGGAATTACTACATATATGCAGTACCAACTCATTTGCTCCAGCCATGGATGTTTGATTTGTGGATAAAACCCTTGACGTCAGCCAGTGTCCTTGAAGAGAATATCAGTAATGCATCACCTTATCCAGCAGATTAAATTTGAGTTAACCATTTATGAATCAAAGGATACCGGTGATATTTTCCACAAAACAGTGTCTAGGCATACGTTAAAGATAAGCGGTAACCCATAACAAATAAGTACATAATAAAAAGCTTACATTTGAAGCATCTTATAAAAAATGAGAAAGTACAAATGATGATATATAGTTGTAGAATGTATCAGTTCACGAGTTACCTGATTGTCTGATAGTAGATAGTTGAATTGCTGCCTCTAGGCTGCCCACAGATTAATATGTAATAGTAGGGCTTCCTAGGGATGGAGTACTGATCTTGTGCCCATATTCATTATGTAATGTACGAATCCTGCATTTCCTGGGCTCATATTTATCTGGAAACAATTTCTTCAATAAGACGGCCACTTTTGGCCTGCTAATCAGCCACCAATGTACTTCCCCTATACCATATATATATATATATCGTTGATCGTAACACGACACCATAGTTTCAGTTAACTCATAGACATGCCTCAAGCAACACGATCTGTTCAGTAACAGGATCCTGAAAAATACGACATGAGGTACTCAAACTGGACAGCTGTTTGAGGCCATAGTATTGACAATATTGCACTACACAAATCATAACATACCAGATCTGTGATATGAAATCCACATACATGATTTGCTGCTACGGAGAAGTGCTGCTCTTGGGAACTGTGTCACACAGTAAAGTATTGCTGTTATTTAAGAGTTCGCCTTTGGAACTGCCTGTAAAACCTTCGACTTTAATCCGTATATTTGAAACGTTGTGATGTAAATCGCACCCTTTGGCCCTCAATATTAAGAAATATTTTCTTGTGGGGTGGCCACCCGCTGTCACCCTTCTACCCTCTGAAAATGTTTTCTGTCATTCAGATTTTTCAGTTTTCGACTGGAGTACATGTTTGGAAAGGGAACTTTCATAATTAAGCCCTGCTCATGACTGCAAAACATCCTGAGAGCCCTCGGAATTTTCTGCAGATACAACTTTCATATGAGAGTGGCAGTGCTCACAAACTCTGATTTGGTGAATCATGCTCTGCCTTTTGCATCTTAAGTGGCACTGCTTCGATGTGTAATTTCATCTTGGAGCCTAAAGGTTTTGTGAATTCGGCACTTTAGTTAATGGAATCTGAACTTGGAAGAGTTCCGCTTTGCAGTCAACAAAGGCATATATCGTTTGTAAGCAATACATTCAGGTTTGAAATATGATTCAAGATAGCATAATTTAAGACTTCAACTTCAATTTCATACAAACTTGACTTTCTACCATTTTCAAATCCAGAAGAAAGAAGAATCATTATACTTCACACAACATTTGCAATGATGAACGTGTTTTTTGTGTTGGTTTTAACCGTTATGACTGAGATTCTTTTTTTAAAAAAACTAAACTTTGCTCAGTCAGAATCATGGTTCCAGTGGCAGCTGGCTCGTATTTACAATGGGAGGTGTGTTTAGGGGAGTGGGGGAGTTTAGGAGGAGCACAATAATAATAAAATAAAAAAACTGCTCTTACCTTACATGTCCTCCTCTCGTCATCTCTCCTTCTCTCATGGCTCCAACATGCGACAGGACCCAGGAAACTGCACTAGCCAATCCCGGTGCTGCTTTCATGCTGGTAACCAGCATGAAAGAAGCGTAAGGATTGGTGGGAGCGACCTCTCTCAGCGCTCACAAGTCCACTGGAGGCCTGTGTTTCTCTAACCAAGCTGCCTTAAGACAGCTGGGTTAGAGAAGTTTAAAGTGCGCATGTCATGCTGGCCGTCGCAAGACGACCGGCCAAAGGGACATGTGCACTTTAAACAAGTACACAGCTCCCTGCTGCCACTCAGCAGCAATTGCCCCACCCCGTCCTGACACTCAGTTGAGGACGGGGTGCTGAAAAATAAAATGGTAATAAAAAAAGTTTATTACCATTTTATTTTTCAGTTCTGGGGGCATTTTTTTAGTGAGGCGACGCTCGTCCGCTCTTGTGGAATGGCGGACCCTGGATGGTTCCTATAGCTGATAAACACACCCACTTTGTCAAATTGCACTTCTCATCCATGTGTTTCTTAATTGGGAAATACTGAATTCTCAATGATTGTATAACTGATTGTTTTTTTTTTTAACCAGGTGACAAGAGAGCTGAAACAGTACGACAACAAAATTATAGAGTGTAAATTTGAGAACAACAGCTGGGTCTTCATGCGACAAAGGGTAGACAAGAGCTTCCCAAATTCTTACGAAACTGCCCTAGGTAAGCAAAAATAATTATAACCATTCTGTAGTCTAATGTTGGTTGAAACGTTGCAGCTCTGACATTCATCTGAACTGGAAATATATGTCCCA
The DNA here is from genome assembly GCF_031143425.1 of Pleurodeles waltl. Classification (NCBI taxonomy): domain Eukaryota; kingdom Metazoa; phylum Chordata; class Amphibia; order Caudata; family Salamandridae; genus Pleurodeles; species Pleurodeles waltl. The sequence continues at coordinate 1,247,409,550 of NC_090444.1, read as the reverse complement.
GTTTTAGCATTCTAATATGAAACTACATTTCTGCAAACTGGGTCGGAAACACTTAAAGGTTTAGGCTCTTCTGTGAATTGAGGAGTGGTTTTTAGTTTATGAATTGGTATTTTTGTTTCTCGCTCTATTATGAACTTTATGTAGTGTTTTAGTTCTCCTAACATATTGGTCGATAGTGATCAGTACTATATGTTTCCAATTATTGGTACTACATTTATTACATCACAGATTAATCACGAGACTGCATAACTAATCTCTTCTTCCCTCATTGTTTGTACAGTCAAAGACCGGGCGCTTTAAGGGATGGATAAATGGTGCCACTGGACATTCTCCTGCCTGGCGTCTTCACCACACATTGGCATGGCATTGATAAAGGCACCTCTACCCATATTAACACATACCCTTTTCTCAAGCTTCACTGTACAGACCCCTTCCATGTGGGCATAAACAAGGTCTATTAGTGTTCCTATCATTGCCACCAGATAAGTCCCATCAGCTGAAAAATAAATCAAGGCTGGTGCACTAAGCAAAACCTCAACCTCAAAGGTCTAAGAAATTACACTTTCTTGTTAGCAAAACATCCCAGCAATAGAAGCTCTGAGGCTTTTTATATATTTTTTAAACTTTTTGTTCGTGTTCAGTCACACTTAATCAAAACCTGTTTCATTTGGAGTTCTTGTTTCTTTGTTTTTTAAACGCAGTAGGTATGATGTTTATGCTATATATATTTATCTCATGCTATTAATCTCTTTCCATGTTAATTGGCATGTCTGACCACAGAACTAACCGTTATGTTTTATTGTCCTTCACCTGACTGAGCAGCAAGGAGGGCTGCACCGGACTGGCAGGGATTATGACCACTCCAGGGACTGGTCCCAAGGTCCATAAAGAATCTGCTGCCTCCTTCTTTAGCCCCTATGTAAGGAAATGCCTTCCTTGGCATGGTTACCCCCTGACTTTTTGCCTTTTGTTGATGCCAGTTATGATTGAAAGTGTGCTGCCACCCTGCTAACCAGACCCCAGCAAGAGTGTTCTTTCCCTAAACTGTACATTTGTTCCCAAAATTGGCACAGCCCTGGCACACAGGTAAGTCCCTTGTAAATGGTACCCCTGGTACCAAAGGCCCTGTGGCCAGGGAAGGTCTCTAAGGGCTGCAGCATGTCTTATGCCACCCTGGGGACCCCTCACTCAGCACATGCACACTGCCTCACAGCTTGTGTGTTCTGCTGGGGAGAAAATGACTAAGTCGACATGGCACTCCCCTCCGAGTGCCATGCCCAACCTCACATTGCCTGTGGCATAGGTAAATCACCCCTCTAGCAGGCCTTACAGCCCTAAGGCAGGGTGCACTATACCACAGGTGAGGGCATAGCTGCATGAGCACTATGCCTCTACAGTGTCTAAGCAAAACCTTAGACATTGTAAGTGCAGGGTAGCCGTAAAGAGTATATGGCCTGGGAGTCTGTCAGTTACAAACTCCACAGTTCCATGGTATCAAACTTCTCAGCACAATAAATGCACACTGATGCCAGTGTGGGATTTATTGTAAAATACACCCAGAGGGCATCTTAGAGACGCCCCCTGAATACCAGTCCGACTCCTAGTGCTAGGCTGACCAGTTTCTGCCAGCCTGCCACAACCAGACGAGTTTCTGGCCACAACGGGAGAGTGCCTTTGTCACTCTGTGGCCAGGAACAAAGCCTTTACTGGGTGGAGGTGCTTCTCACCTCCCCCTGCAGGAACTGTAACACCTGTCGGTGAGCCTCAAAGGCTCATGCCTTTTGTTACAGCACCCCAGGGCATCCCAGCTAGTGGAGATGCCCGCCCCTCCCGCCACTGCCCCCATTTTTGGCGGCAACGCTGGAGGAGATAATGAGGAAAACAAGGAGGAGTCACCCACCGTTCAGGACAGCCCCTAAGGTGCCCTGAGCTGAGGTGACCCCTGCCTTTAGAAATCCTCATCTTGAGATTGGAGGATTCCCCCAATAGGAATAGGGATGTGCCCCCCTCCCCTCAAGGAGGAGGCACAAAGAGGGTGTAGCTACTGCCCCCCAGACCTAAACACACCCCTAAATTTAGTATTTAGGGGCAACCCTGAACCCAGGAAATCAGATTCCTGCAACCTACAATAAGAAGAAGGACTACTGACCTGAAAGCCCTGCAGAGACGACATCTGACTTGGCCCCAGCCCTACCGGCATGTCTGCAGACTCAATGAACCTGCACAGTGACACATCCGACAGGGACCAGCGACTTCTGAGGATTCAGAGGAATGCCCTGAACCCAAAGGACCAAGAAACTCCAGAGAACAGTGGCATTGTTCAAAAACGACAACAACTTTGCAACTTTAAAGCAACTTTCAAAGATGTCTCTCTTCCCGCCGAAGCGTGAGACTTCTCACTCTGCACCCGACGCCCCCGGCTCGAGTTCACCGCAGAGAAGACTCCCAGGCAACTACGACGACGTGAGTACCCTGAGTCGACCCCCCTGCACTCCCACAGCGACGCCTGCAGAGAGGATCCAGAGGCTTCCCCTGACCGCGACTGCCTAGTAACAAGGAACCCGACGCCTGGACCAAGCACTGCACCCGCAGCCCCCAGGACCGAGAGGAACCACCTTCCAGTGCAGGAGTGACCAGCAGGCGGCCCTCATCCTAGCCCAGTCTGTGGCTGGCCCAAGAAGCCCCCCTGTGCCCTGCCTGCATCGCCTAAGTGACCCCCGGGTCCCTCCATTGCTTTCTATAGCAAACCTGACACCTACTTTGCACACTGCACCCGGCCGCCCGTGTGCCGCTGAGTGTGTATTTTGTGTGCCTGTGTGTGTCCCACCCCCCTGGTCTATTCCCCGAGGATGCAGGTACTTACCTGCTAGCAGACTGGAACCGGAGCGCCCCTCTTCTCCATAGGCGCCTATGTGTTTTTTGCCCTCCTTTGACCTCTGCACCTGACTGGCCCTGTGTTGCCGGTGCTGTGGCTTTGGGGTTGCCTTGAACCCCCCCCAACAGTGGGCTGCCTATGCCCAGGAGACTGACTGTGTAAGTGCTTTACTTACCTGAGAAACCTAACCAAACTTACCTCCCACAAGAACTGTTGATTTTTGCAGTGTCCACTTTTAAAATAGCTTATTGCCATTTTAACCTAAACTGTGTGTACTACTGCTTTGACTCAAATTTCTATACTTACCTGTGTGAAGTACCTTGCATTTTATGTACTTACCTCAGATCTTGAATCTTGTGGTTCTAAAATAAATTAAGAAAATGTATTTTTCTATATCAAAGCTATTGGCCTGGAGTTAAGTCTTTGACTGTGTGTTCCTCATTTATTGCCTGTGTGTGTACAACAAATGCTTAACACTACCCTCTGATAAGCCTACTGCTCGACCACATTACCACAAAATAGAGCATTAGTATTATCTAATTTTGTTACTATCAACCTTTAAGGGGAACCCTTGGACTCTGTGCACACTATCTCTCACTTTGACATAGTATATACAGAGCCAACTTCCTACACCCTTCTCCTAGCCCTCTGAAAGCATGTTGTTTGCTGTGACAGCTGTAACGTAAGGCTTGCAATGGCAGATCCAAAATGTATTCCAACGAATCGTTCTGCCCTTAACACTCCAATCAATATGCCAAAAAAAAAAAACCTTGCTGTTTTTCAACAGCTAGTATTAATAAAGTCACATTTCAAGACATAATATACGTTTTTGTATCAAAAAGGCATTCCACGAAGGGCAGGAACATCTAAAGGCTGTATATCCTTTCTATACTCTCTTCTTCTGTCCACGATTCCCTCCCCAAATCCCAGATATAAAAGCTTTTGGGGCAGATCCTTGAAAGCCACATCTCGGAAGCAAGCTGGAGTAGACTTTGGAGAGCCATACCACAATTTAACCATTTCATGGGAGAGGTCCATTATAAGCAAGTATTCGATTGGTATCTCTATCCCACTAAACTCAAAAACATCTTTCCAACTACATCGGATTTATGCTGGAGGGGGTGTGGCCTACTGGGTGACTTTTGCCATATCTGGTGGGATCGCCCAACCATAGGTCCATTCTGGACTGAAATACTAGCTCAAATCAAAGAGGTCTTGGGATACCCAATCTCAAACAACCCTGACTTTACATTATTAGGTTTTGCGAGATGATATCCTTGGCCACCAAACCAGGTTTGATAGGGCTATTCATTGGTTGTGTTTGGGAGCAGCAAAACTAACTATAGCAGCCGATTGGAAAAAAAGCACCATCTTTTACAATGGCATGCAAGGCTGTGACAGGCTGTCATGATGGAGTGAATGGCGACATATTTCTGGACAATTATAAAAACTTTGAATAGATTTGGGGTCCCCCCTAGTGGTGTATCTCCACAGACCTGCCTCCATGCGTCTGCCCACCAAGCACGCAGGCTCTTCACCTCTTTCAATTTTAGGCCGACAAACTAAATGAGGCGACACAGCACCTGGAGCTGGCCCCTTGACCAGTTCGTCCCAGGTGGTCCCCCCCACCACACCCCTCACCCCCCCCCCACCCCCCCGCCGTGCTAAACTCTTATTTGTTTGTTTCTGTGCTTATGCTGATGACCCTCACATGTACCAACTTGCTCTTTTTGTTTTCCCCCTGTCTTTGTCAGGGGAGCTGTTCTTTGTTTGTTTGTGGGGAGAGGGGAAGGGACGGGGGATGGATTCTGCAAGTGTTTAGAAACCTGACAACAGGGGTGATAGAATCTGTTGAGCTACATGAGCAACATTTCTCAATGGTTGGGAACTGTATACTGAATTAGCTGATATGGAATGTGGTGAGATTTGAATTGTTCGCTACTATCAATGTTACGATATGCATAAAATCAATAAAGAGAATTGTGACCAAAAAAAGGCATTCTACGCTCCTAACACCATTTAACAGCTACTGTAATCAGATCACATTGACGTATTTTTCATAATAAAACCTTGACCTAGAGAAAGAGACTGGAAGGCAGAAAGAATGAGGAAGATAAAGATAAGAAAAAATGACAGACAAAGCAGAGCTGAAAAGGAGCATCAGAGATGGAAAGGGAAACTCAGGAAATGTAAGGTGGGGGAAGAAAGTGTGGTTTATTCAAAACTAGACACCTGTAGTATTTAACCCTACCTTTTGGTAGATATCATGGGTAGGTGTCGAAATAAGGTGAAAACTATCGTTTAAAAACTGAAAAAACACTGAAATTTGGCAGTTATAGCTTAGTGAACAAACTATAACCTGTGCCCCATCCTTCACTGCTCACAATCTCACATATTACATCACTCATGACAAGTTAAGTGACATAATTGATGATACCACTGTGGACATCTCAATTGACGTCATTGATGACATCACCAGGTCACGACTATTCACATGACTCCATAAAGCTTTACATCATGTTATAAAAGAAAGTTTATGGTAAAGGCATAGATTTTCCGTGTGTACAGGTATGGGTGCATACATTGGAAATAGCACAGGCTTTGGAGTGAGTCTGGCTTCTGATGGCAAAGGTTATGTGGTGTGGGTTTTACCTACCTGTAAAGTCTTGGGTACAAGAAGTATTCCATATTATACAAGAAAAAAGCTGAGTGCCCTTGGTGTGGGTTACTGGTGCATGTTTCTACGTAGGTTTGGTAAGTAAATCCAAAGCCTGTTGCAAAAATGGAGAAAGGCAAATCTTCGGCTCATAATAAATCAACCACCAGAGTATGTCTGGACGTGTATCCATTTTAGGTAGTTGTTGTATAGGGCTTTTAACAAATTCTATGTAGTATATATGTGGTTGTAAATACGGCTCTAAAGTTGTGCACATCATTTCAGGAATGTGTGTACAGCATTTTACTGAACTGCGTGCAGTTGTCCATGGGGCCTGCCTGAAGGTATTTTATAACATACCTGTCAACCTCTTGACTCAAAATTGTGGGTCATGTGAAATTTTTAAGACGGTGATCTCTGTAACGTAAATATACACTTTTTTCAAGTGTGTTCAAGGTTTAAAAAGTATGGAACCCCATTATGATCTTTGGAGGAATTTTGTTAGTTAGACAGATTAATACCAGTGAACCGAAAGTGACCAGTGAGTGACATCCACTAAATGCAAGTGAGTTGACAGATAATCTATATCTCCTGTATGTTGCCAAAGTTTATGTCCATTATAACATGAATGGTGATAGAAATTTGCACACTGGTGTAGATTATTAAATTACCTAAAGTCCACAAAGCCTATCACACTTTGTCCCAATCATTTGATGATGTCACCAATGATGTTATTTAACTAATGATGCAGTTTACCTCCCTGTGAAGCCATAAGCAGTGCATGACTGTGGTACAAGTTCTAGTTATTTCACTGAAGTATAACTGGGGAATTTTAGGTTTTCAGTTTTTAAACAATAGTTCTCATCTCATTTCCTCACCTTGCTATACCATCACTAGCTGCAGGGCCTGGCTCAAACGCCCCTGGGTGCCCAACTCCCACTGTGCACTCCCTTCATCAGTGCGCAGGGAAGGGTTGGACACAGAGCCAAACTTCCAACCAGTCCCTGCATCCAGCTCCCTGTGGATGCCCAGCTCCCTGTGGCACCCAACTGAGCAGCTGCACACGGCCTTCGGTCATGCACAGCAAGGAGGTGATCAGTCATTTCCCTCTCTTCCGCTGATGCCTCACCTGCCACTGTGCGCTGTCTTTGTCAGTTCACAGTACAGGGATTGGCTGCAGTACCTGGTATTGAGCCAGGCCCTGCATTCAAATCCCCCTCACAGGTACCAAACTGCTCCTGCTGTGCATGTTCTTTCATATCTCTGACCAGACCCTCTGCCTACTTTGGCCATGAGCAGCGTGGGGTTTGGGTACAAGTCTGGCCTCGGCCAGGTCCAGTGCTCAGTTCCACAAAGGTGCCCATCCCCCACTAAGCACAGTCGAAAGCCCAACATCCATGGGCAGCTAAGCCCTGCTGCTCCTCACAGCCTTCAGCCGAGCACAGTGTTGGGTTGGCCTTGTGCCCAACTGTAGTAAAATAGCCTCACTTTTTGCCTGTTTGTCAGCGTGTTTGACTGTGTTCACTGGGTTCCTGCTAACCAGGACCCTAGTGATTATGCTCTCCTTTTAAACGTGGTTTCTGGAACCTTTTTCACCCCACATTTGGCATACTGGTGCCCCTATGTAAGTCCCTAGTATATGGTACCTAAGTACCCAGGGCATTGGGGTACCAGGAGATCCCTATGGGCTGCAGCATGTATTATGCCACCCTTAGGGAGCCCATGCAAAGTGTTATGCAGAACTGCCATTGCAGCCTGTGTGAAAGGGTGCATGCACCCTTTCTCTACCACGTCACTGCACCAGGTCACTGTAAGTCATCCCTATGGCAGCCCAAAGAGCAGGGTGCAATTACCTGTGTGTGAGGGCTCCCCTGCACTAGTAGAGATGCCCCCACAAACTCCAGTGCCATTTTCATGGACTTCATGAGTGCGGGCGCCATTTTATGCGTGTACTGGACATAGTTCACTACCTATGTTCAGCTACATAATGGTAACTCCAAACCTAGGTATGTTTGCTATCAAACATGTCGGAGTCATACCCCAATACTGTTGGTAGTATTGGAAGGATGATTCCATGCACTCTGGGGGCTCCTTAGAGGACCCCCAGCATTGCTACCACCAGTCTTCTAGGGTTTTCCGGGCAGCCCAAGCTGCTGCCACCCCTTAGACAGGTTTCTGCGGTCCTGCTGCTTGATCTGATCAAGCTCAAGAAGACAGAACAAATGATTTTCTTTGGTAGAAGGAGGTAACACCCTCTCCCTTAGGAAATAGGTGTAACTGACTTGGGAGGGGTAGCCTCCCCAAGGCACTGGTATGCTTTGAAGGGCACATTTGGTGCCCTCTGTGCATAAATCAGTCAACACTGGTTCAGGGACCCCCAGTCCCTGTTCTGGCGTGGAACTGGACAATGGAAAGGGGAGTGACTGCGCCCTTGTCCATCACCACCCCAGGGGTGGTGCTCAGAGCTCCTCCACAGGACCTCTGGGTTCTGCCACCTTGAATCTAAGGTTGGCAGGGAACTCTTGGAGCATCTGAGTGGCCAGGCCAGGCAGGTGACATCACAGCCCTCTCCTGATAGGTGTTCACTTGGCTACGTGACCAATCCTCCTTTTAGGGCTATTTAGGGTCTCTCTCTTGGGTGGGTCCTCAGATTTGGCTTGCACGATTCTAGCAGGATTCCTCTGCAACCTCCACTTTGACTTCTGGCCTCCGGAACTGCGGCTCGACCCTCCGGGACCCAACACACTGCTTCCAAGTAGAAGAACTCTTCTGCAACATTGTTTCTACAGCTCCTGACAGCTTCTGCATCATTTCCACCGGCTGTGCATCCACTGAGGGCGTCATGTCTTCAACCTGCACTAGAAGGAAGAAGGAATCGCCCTTGGAGTGAAGGAGTCACTCCGCTGCATCCTCAGGCCCCTACTGCAATGACTGCCGGCTGCGTGGATCTCCTCTCATCCTGAGCTGTGTGGATCCTGCATCACGGGTGGTGTTCCAGAGTAGTCCTCTTGGTCCTCTGCCAGCTGTCCAACTTTGGTGGAGGAAAGCCTTTGCCTTCCCATGTAGGACAGTATCCCCTTGCACTGCGCCTCTTGCAGCTTCCAAGGCTTGTTTGCATCTCCTCCAAGAGAGGCCTTTCCTCTTCCAAGAGAACTTCAGGCTACGTGCTGCTCCAGCCTCCAGCACTCCTTCCTGCGACGCACAGCCCCCTGCTTGGTTCTCCTGCGTCATGGGATCTCCTTCCTGTAGTGCTGCGTGAGCTCCTTCTGCGACTTATGTGTCCCTGTCCTGTGTGTCTCCAGTGGGTGCTGCCAGGACTCCTGTGGGCCTGTCACTGAGGGTCCCCTGTGACTCCCCCTCCTGGGTTGAGTCCTCCTGGGCCTTGCTGGTCCCTGGGAGCACCACTTTTCTGCCAGCCGCGAACTTGCCTTTACCAAAGCTTGTTGAAGGAAATCCTGCACCGACATCCATCTGCAATCTTCACTCCAGCATTGGACTTCTTCTGCATCCCTCAGTAACTCTTCTCCGGCTCTAGGGCTGCAGTACTGACCTGATCTTCATCACCATCGACCAACTGCTGCAACTTCAGCTGGGTGGGTAGTAGCTCCTACTCCCCCTGGACTCCACTGTGACTTTTGGACTTGGTCCCCTCTCTCTATAGGCCTTCCTCTCCAGGAATCCACCGCTGGTTTCTTGCAGTCTTGTCTGGGTGTCTTCTTTTCTTCATTTTTGTCCTTTTGTGTGGTTTGGGGAATTTCCAGTGATTTACTCCTGCTTTCCTGGTCTCAGGGGGTACTGTGTTACTTACTCTAGTACTCCCAGCTCTCCTCTACACATTCCACTTACCTAGGTGGGGGTCCTGTGTTCACATTCTATTTTTTTAGAATATGGTTTGGGCTCCCCCTAGGGTCACTATTGTTTATTTGCAACTGGACTGTTTTCTAATCTTTTCTATGCCTATTACTGTTTTTCTAGTGTATATCATTAGTGTATTACTTGCCTCCTATTGGAGGGTTGCCTCTCTAGTACTTTGTTGTATTGTGTGACCAAAAATAAAGTACCTTCATTTTTGTACAACTGAGTGTTTTCTTTCATGTGTGTACGTTCTGTGTGACTACAGTGATTTTGCATAAGCTTTGCATGTCTCATAGCTAAGCCTTGACTGCTCATCCACAGCTACCTCTAGAGAGCCTGGCTTCTAGACACCATCTACATTTCACTGATAGGGGAGCCTTGGACCTAGTATTAAGGTGTAAGTACCATAGGTACCCACCACAAACTAGGCCAGCTTCCTACACCAACCCACCGCAGCTGGCAATCCCCAGTGACAACCTATAGCCTGCACAGTGGCAGTTGGCTGCAGGGTCTAGTCTATGACTATAATTCTTTTTTTTGCTGGTACCGCATTACCCGCAACTCAAAATGTTGTTTTATTTCAAACTTAAGACCTCCCCCCCCCCCAGCCCCTTGTGTGACTTTTAAATTGTCCCCCTCCCCCACACTCCGCTCCCCTAACCTTCACCACCTTCAAGTCTTCTAAAGGGGAGCCGCAACAGTTTCTTTAGCATTGCATTCAGGCAGTCAGACCATTCTGTACCAAGGGACAAAATGCTCCCTTGGCCAGTAAGAACGGCCTATTTTTTAACTTCTTTTTTTGATTTCCTGGGACCAGCTGTCCCTATTTTACCTAACTTTTTCTGAACGTTAACTCATTCATGCCCTACCCAAGCCCATGTTTAAATGCTAAGTTGGACAGAATTACACCAAATCACAAAAAGCACGCTTTCTGAGTAAACTTCTAACTTTTTGCTAAATTTGGTTCAGCCATTTTATTCGGTATCGGGAGGCAAAGTTTCTTGTGGAATGAACATGGCAAATCATACTTTTGGCACTATTTCCCCTCCCCCTCCTTTCTCTTGGCCCCCACTTGATGGACCAGCGCAAAAGTTCCCTGAAGGAAACAAAGTGAATGAACTTTGCTTTAGAACGTTTTGTACAGATTTGTCAAACAGCATTTAAAAAGTTATTACCAAAACAAAAAAACTTTTCCTGTGGAAAACATGACCTAACAATAACTACACAGTGGCAACCACCTCTGTGTAATATACATATATAGTTATAGTTAAGCATTCCAAACAATTTAAAGGTGTCTACGTACTTGGTAGTTGTATCTAAGAGCAGGACCCATCTTTCAACTGCACTTGGTTTATTCCTGCGACAGGTTTAAATTGTACGAGCACTTTGCTTTATTCCCAGCCCCCCTTTCCCCACTTCACCACCGCTGTTTGACTGAGAGCGTGTTGTCTAGTCTCATGATCATTTTGTTTTCTTAGACATCATGTTTATAATTACCGACGTGCACAATCGGTTGCCTGACTGAAGCCATCCAAATGTGTATTCTGATGAACAGGTCAATCCTTTATCTTATACCCTTCTGGGTAAACTTAATCTTGTATTCAAGACCGAATATTTGTGCAGGTTATTTTGTGCTTTTTTGCCTATGTATCCTGACAAGGCTGCAATTCTGGAACATTTAAATGATGTTTAGGTCACTGCATGAATTAATGTCTGATATTTGTGACAGTCTGGTGCAGAATGCATGCCACGTTCAGCTGTCGATCCTTGTCTATCTAGACCTCTTGGCTTAGTTGAACCCTTCAGCACACTACCCTACTAGAAGCACTATGTAAAAGTAGAAAAATGCTTTCTGTTTCCTTTCTATGAATGGATTCACAATAGCAAACATAGCAGTAGAATGTACATTCCCACCTGCCTCAGTCTTGTCACCTATCCTATTTACTATCTATGGGTAAACCTTTACTGTTCCTGTGTCCTTAGGTAAAGGCTAATGTGACACACCGATGACACACTTTTATTCTTACAGTTAATAGTTAACTGGGATTTCAATAAACACATCTCTTGTTACATGTGAATTGGCTGGGGGCTTAAACAACCAGAAGACAGAAAGCATGTTGATAGGCACAAAAACACACTGACTTAAGCCTGAAAATAATCATATGTCATGGTGCCACATTCTTCTGCAGTTTGATCACACATTTAACATTGAACCTCACATGCATGGCTTGACCTGCTCAGGAGAGTGCATATAATATTGTTGCAATACCACCCCATGCAATAACGTGAGTGACCAGGACTGAGGTAGAATTGCATAATGTCATAGGAGTATACAGAGAGAGAACTTCCAATTAACTGACTGTTATTTCCATGGTTTTTTTTTTTATTCCAGTGAGAACCTCATGGCAATTAAAAACCACCTCTCCTGCCCCGCTCATCTGTGTTAAACACTCTTAAATGTTCTCCACAACTTTCTTGTAACCTTCCATCTCCGTTCACGCAGTTGTAATTTTATAGCGCTTACTACCCCTGACGAGATGTCAAAGCGCTTTTCAGCGACTAGCACGCTGCTACAGAACCCAAAAAAGATTAGTGGTGGATTAGTATAGGGAAATAAGAGTTTGAGCTGTGGACATGTGAGTCTGTTAGTTGGATTGAATAGGATAATGGAGGGATAGAGGAGGGAAGTGTCTAGAAAGTGTTATTTGGGAGATCAGTGTGGAGTAGGAAGATGTTTACAATATATCTGATAAATAAAACTTCAATCATTGCAATACAGTTTAAACAGGCAGGAAAATGCTCTAGCTCCCCCTTTTCACTCATATGATACCTGGCTGCAGAGATGGCACTAGAATTTGTTGGCTGAGGTGTTCTAATGTGAAACTGTGTAGTTTCAAGTGTGGGTTCAATATTTCCTTTGAATTCAGAAGTAATTGCTCCTTAAGTCTCACCTTATTGCAGTGTGCTTGTTTTATATTGCATACCTTTTATTAAGAAGATTTAGACTACATCTTTCCTCAATTTTCTTTCACCTTTTGAAGCTGACGTGCTCACCATACTGGCCAACCAAGCCTAACTGTGAACTCTGTGAAGGCTTTCCTCCATATTCTCACATCATCCATATCCGTATTGATTGATAGTGTCCACAAGCCCAATTGCACAAATCATTTTAATACATACTGCATTGTTACATCAGAAAATTAGGCGAGTTGGCCAACATATTTGCAGTCTTTGGTGATCAATGAGTAGCCTTTTAGCCACAACATTGCTAGATGATTTAAAATCCAGAAATCAAACAGCAAAAAGGGCATTCTGCTGAGTAGCCCCATCAATCTTGATGTCCAGCTAAGACTGTCCAAATACCACCTCTGGTTCACAAAGGACAGATATTGGTGTTCTAGTAATCCTTGCCCCCATACAAATGTGATAAATACAAACTTGGTCACTCGGGGGAAGTATATGCCTAGACTTCCACTGCACTTTTAAATTTACAAAGACTTCTTATATCTAGCTATAATATCCTTAGATTTGTTAGTATCTCTTATTTATTTTTTTTAACTGTTTTTTTTTACATTTATAAAAAAAACTTGAACATTTCGAAATAGGTGCTCCAAAAAAAACAGCGCAGTGAAAGTGATTAATGTGATAGTTAAAGTGCCAGAGTGTTATATACAATATATACAGAATGTGGTTAAAAAGCATAGGAAAAAGTGAACTTCAAGAAGACCCCTTTATTCCAGGTGTCTTGAAGTCACCTTGTTAATCCATGTGTAATATCATGTAATGTAATCCCTTTCACTGCACCTACAGACAGGTTCAATCAGGGGGTTAAAATAGTTATTGATCAGTTGGCCCTGCTTAGAATTCCTCGATCTTTAGGGAAGAAAAAGGTTAGTTGCCCCTGGTTCACCAATGACCTCTAGAATTTGCAGAGAAAATACCACCAACATGAACAGAGGTGGAAACTAGACTCTAACTCTAAAGAAAAAGGAAAGCTTAGAGCTACCCTTTAAGACGCGATTAATAAAGCTAAAACTGAGTTCTATTCACGGAAAATTAAGGAAGCATCAAATGCTCCTATAGAACTCTTTAAAGTAGTACGTTCCCTCACGATTCCCACTATCCCTCCAGAGTTGGGGAATTCTCAAGAATTCTGCAATAAGGTTGCCACTTTTTTTTAAAATAAAGTTTTGCAAATTCAAGCCAGCTTCATTCAATCTGCAGAGGTATTGGATCCATATGAGTCTTTAAACAGCTCTATAGATGAGGACAGCCCCATGCTGACTAATTTTCAGCCGCTGTGGCTGGAGAGGATTAAAGAGCTTATGATGGGCATTAAATCTGGCTCTCACAGGGACCCCTGTCCTCCTCACATATTGCATCTTGTTCCTGATTTAGTTTCCACAGCTCTTGTTCCGATATTTCAGGAGGTACTGATTACGGGAGCTTTCCCCCCTTCGTGGAAGGAAGCGACGGTGGTGCCTCTGAAAAAGACATTAGATGGAGCAGCAATCTATTTTAAGTATCTTCGGCCAGTTGCCTTGCTCCCTTTTCAAACAAAAATCTTTGAAAAACATATTAATGAAGAACTCGCCAAATTTCTTCAAGACTCTGGCGGCGTAGACTCGACTCAGCGTAGTTTCAGGAAAGCCCATGGCATGGAATCCGCCCTCATTACTACATCGAATACTATCCGGAGATTAGTTGACGAGGGGCTTGGGGCCATTTTAGTGCTATTAGATTTATCAGCAGCTTTTGATACCATCTCTCCACACATCATGGCTCACCGTCTTTATCAAGCAGGTGTCAGAGGCACAGCGTTAAATACTATGAAGTCTTTTCTAGAGGAAAGATCCACTATAGTAAGCTGCGAGGATTTTAGAGCACCCGCTTATCAATAACCGTGTGGGGTCCATCAAGGCTCCTCGCTTAGCCCCACTCTATTCTATCTGTATGTAGCACCGTTGGCCAGACTTATTTGATCTTTTGGTTTTCTAGCCACTTCTTATGCGGACGATACCCTATTAATCATTCCCGTCCATACAAATTGGGAGGAAGCTGCCGATCAGTTACACTGCTGCATGAGTGAGATTAACAGATGGATGGGCCTGAACTGGCTTAAGATGAATGGCGACAAAACAGAGATTTTTCTCTTTGGTTCTAGTAGGAATCTGTGGAGTTCACGCTGGTGGCCATCATTGTGTGGTGATCTACCTACACCCATTAGTTCCACTAGGAATTTGGGGATTATTTTTTACAATGGCCTATCGTTTAAGTCTCAAGTTAATTCCATCACCAAAGCTTGCTTCTGGACTCATAACATTTTGAAAAAAGTTTTTCCATATCTACAAAAGGAGCTCAGAATTATAGTATCCCTTGCTCTGGTGATTTCCAAAATAGACTATTGTAATGCTTTAATGCTCAATATTGACAAACCTCGCTCAGTAAACTTCAGTTAATTCAGAATACAGCAGCCCGTTTAATATTAGATCTTCCCCGTTCAGCTTCTGCCAGTGGAAGTCTGAGACAGTTACATTGGTTACCTGTCAAGAAGCGCATTATTTTTAAGACGATATGTCTGACACATAAGTCCTAGTATATGCGCAGATCTGAATACCTGTCGTCTAAGTTACGCTGGTATGTCCCAAGTCGTCAGCTTAGATCAACAGGATCCTATCTGGTCCATGTCCTTTGCACTCGTAAGGCCAGATGGGGCGATAAAGCATTTATAGTGGCTGCTGCCAAACACTGGAATATGCTCCCTATGACGATTAGGAAGGAACATAATTTTCTGGCCTTTAGGAATCAGCTAAAGACTTGGCTTTTGCCTCAGTAATCTTATTCTTTCTCTTTCTGTCTTTTTCCTTGGTCACTCTACCCACTGTTGCCTAGCGCTTCAATGCCGCGGCCGGAATGCGCTTTACAAATACAAAAATACAAATAATTTATCATCGGCATATGAAATGGCCACAAAGCCAAGTTTAGCTATATAGATATTAAATAAAATGGGGCTCAATGAAGACCCCTGTAGAACTCCACAAGGAAGAGAAAAGGCTTGGAAGTAAAGGTTCCCATGGCAACCGCCTGCTCCCTGTCATCTAAAAAGAAGCCTAATAACATCAGGGCTGGGCCTGCAAGCTCCATTTCTCTCAGTCATTGATTTAAGATTGAATGATTAACTGCATTGAAAGCAGCATACAGGTCCAATAGGACCTCACCTGAGCAGTTATCAAACATGTAGCCTAATTATAAAACACTCTAACTTTACATATTTTGAATCAAATGTAACTTGGCTTTATGTAGTGTTTTAGGTTGTGGGAAATCCATCAGAAGTGGCTGGTGTCCCATCCTCTGCAATAACAGTGCATCGGCACTCTAAGTTCGGTGAACAAGGCATTCACTGGTTTTCGTGGATGTCTCACTCCTCCCAACTTTATACAAGGCCCTATTTCTTTGAACAAGTTATTTGATACTCTTCAACAGATTCTATTGTTTGTCTCCCACATCTGTGAATTCCACTTGCTGTTTTACAGCCCACATTGTGATGTGAGCCAGAGTCCTCTAAACAAACACACCACATCAAATTCTTTAGTTTCAGTAGTTGTGGTTGAGAAACATTCAGATTCTATTCAAGCTCCACAGGAACCAAATTGTATTTCAAAATTGCATCCTCTGTTTGCAAATCCTATTCCTCTGTCAGATATGTGAGTAAACTGCAAATGGTTTATTCTAAAGAGCCATACTATGCATTTTCCAAGAGCAGTTACTGTGAATATATTTTTCTTGTATGTTTAAGGTTAAGTCAGCATGACTCTTAAGAAAGATCAAGTTCGTTTTTTTTTTTCTTTTTTCTTCAGGATTATATGAGACAACTCCCGAATGAGAACTTGATAATTCAGAGTGAAACGATTTTGACATTTTCTTTGAGACAGATCAGAATACCCCACTTTTTAGATGCACTATCATTCTGATTGAGGTTCAGTTATAAGCAGAGCTTTCTGTCGCGTATCCTGGGTTGGGACAGAAAATTGTCTAGAGCATTGGTTCCAAACCTGTGGTCCGGGGACCCCTGGGGGTCCGCGATAGCCTAGAAAATTAAAAAATAATAATAAATATTGATAAATTCGGTCTCCAGCTTCCAGTAATGACTCAGGCAGGGGTCCCCAGATTCCCATGATGATTCAGTGGGGGTCCCTGGGTTCCATTAATGTTAAATTGGGGGTCCACAGAAATCAAAAGGTTGGGAACCACTGGTCTAGAGGTTTGATGATCTAGACAGGATGTGGTAATTCTCTCAAGGTTCTTTGGAGAACAGTGGATCTGCACTCAAATAAACAGATGCACTTTAATCATAATCAGTAAACACAACTACTGTATAAACATAAGAACTAATGGGGAGACGTAATGTCACCAGTAAGTGATGTCTTTACATTTCATTAATGTACGGTGCAGTCAAATGCCTTATCTTGTTTTCCATTTTTTCCCTAGCTGTGTGTAACAGTATTAAATATCCGGTCACAAAGGAAATCCTATTCGAATTAATTGATAAGTGCACGGCAGCTTCTCAGGCACAAATCCGCAAGAACTCGATGGATCCTGACACAGAGCTGATGCCACCACCTCCCCCCAAAAGGCCGCGAAGTGTAAACTGAGGCAACCAACCTGCGTTTGCTGCGGAGCGGAGGAGGGGCGAGAATATGGACAAGGATTGGGTTGTGAAGCATGCTGTTATTCCATTACAACTTTGCACTGGAACAATGCAAAAAAGTATGTAGCTCATAAACATTTGCAAAGAAAGTTATCTTAACCATCTTGTGAAGAAAGTCGTTTTATCTTTTCCATTGCTGCCCTGCAAAAAAGACATTCTTTGTCAAATGGACAACCTCCAGCCTTACTGTGGCGATCAAGACATCCAAGAATTTTTGGGAAGACAAAAAACAAGAGGAAGTGGCCTTCTTTATAAATATATATATCCTGATACACGCCACGTTTAATTTATATTCAGGCAGTCCAGAACTGTGAACATGGACACGGTCGATTCCTTTTTTTGTGAAACTGTTTCAAAGTGGAGTTGCACCAGATCAGGATTTGTTATTTTTTTTTCCCTAATTTATTGTGGTTTGCGCTTCTGTGATGTCTAAACAAAACTACAATGTTGATTGCAGATTGTATGTGGTTAAAAACGTATGTTTTCACTGCTTTTAAAACTAAAATCAACTTCATTTTGAAATATTAAAACCTTAAAAAACAGTGTTGTACATAGAATACCTTTTATATGATGATTGTTCTGTATTGATGATTGGGTTAGAAGTTGCTTCTTTTTATTTTTCACTTATGCTTCCAAATAACATAGTAAATCCGTGTTCGAGTGCACCTGTGTACATGTTTTTATTCGCGTGCAATATTAATGCAGTAAAAATACTAACCAAAGGGCGTAATATGCTAATACCAGTCAAATGTACAGTTAACTGAACACGCCCTGAAACCTGTTGCAAACTTGTTTTACCAGTTTGTAATTTTGTTAGCCACCACTTTTGGGAACCACTGGATGGGAAAAAGAGCAGTGGCCTGTCACTTGGCTGCATAATGCCAAGGTTTACCAAATAACGAGACTGCCTAGTCTTGATTCTACCTCATGCTTTTTTCTTCTGCCATCTCTCTATCTCGTTCTTGCTGATTCTTTTTTTATCCCTGCTTGCTCCTTTTGTCACTGTCATCCATTCATTTCCCCCTGTCTTTCTCACTGTTAATGATTTAAAAAAGAAGTCCTTATCCCCAAAAGTGAGTGATGGTACCCACCGGCACAAATTAATCACTGCTATTGTGCCAGACTAAAATCTCTTCCCCCGCAAATTACTGTGTGAATGCCTCAAGAGTGTAACGAGCGTGATCTCAGGTCTCATAAGCCCAGTTCATGGAAATCATTTAGAGGTCGCAACTAGGACTTCTTGTTTGCCCTTTGCGACCCATGGCACTGTCTTTGGGACCCCTGGCCCCAGACAGTGACGGCTTGTTCTTATGGACGTGGGTTGGGGCTCCACTGTTTTCTTTCAATGTTTTTATTACACTAATAGTGAATAATGTTTAATTATTTACTGTTGCTGTAGTTAAAAAAATGGAGTAGAATTTGCTAGAATATGGCCTTTCCTGGCAACTGAGGTAAGTAAAAAAAAAAAAAAAAAAAAAAAAGTTATTTTAAATGTAGGTTGTGTGCATGCTTGCGGGTGTGTATGTGAGAGAAAATATGTTTAGGGGTAAATGTGTGTATATGTAAAATGTGTGTGAAATTGAAGGTCAAAGGGTGTGTGATGTAACTTCCGCTACCCCTAGCATTTTGATGGATAGACGTTCATGGTTTAGTTCAGTAAGTAAATGTAATTTATTTTCTTTAAATGGCTTACAAGTACAGAATGGAGGTTGCCAAACTAGGCGTGCACAGCAGATGCAATATGGGTGTGACCCTTAGATTAAATAGTCATTTATTTTGAATGTACTTACTACTGTGTTCAGATAGTTGGGTGGATTGGGTCCGTGCTACTCAAAAATGCCTTCTTTACTATGCCAGTTCAATCGTACTCTGGATTATTTTCGTGTATGAGGGAATCATTTTTATTAGAACATTGGAATGTTGGGGGGCTCCATTGCAGACAAGTAAGTAAGTGAGTAAAACCCTGGAGCGTCAACATTCCAATGTTCTTTGTTCACAGCATAAGCTGTGAACAAAGCCTCATGGAGCCTGAGGGGATTTTAATCCCCTCCGGCTTTGAGAGGAATTTGTTTTATTTGATGGAACATTCTGCCCTCTAGTGGCAGAATGGTCTAATATAGCCTTAAAACCCACCATAGCGGGCTCTACCGGCCATTAAAGGCCCTTTCCCTTGTTAAAGACCCTTACCTTCTGCTCAGGCCTTTAATGGTCAGTAGAGCCTGCTACGGCGGGTTCTAAGGCTATATTAGACCATTGGAATGTTGGGAGCTCCATTAAAAACAATGGAGAACATTCCAAGGTATTGTTTACAGCTGTTACTGTGAACAAACGCCTCATGGAGACCGAGGGGATTTCAATCCCCTCGGGCTCAATGAGGACTTTGTTTTATTTATTGGAACATTCTGCCCTCTAGTGGCAGAATGTTCTAATAGGCTGATAGCCCTTCATAGGCGGGCTGTACTGGTCCCACTCCTTTGTTAAATGCCCTTGCCTTCAGTTTGGGCCTTTTAACGCTGGAGAAGGCATTTAATGACCGGTTGGCCACTACATCAGGCCATAATAACACACACTTTTTTTCTGAACTCAAGCAAATAATGTCCTAAAGTTCCACTGTTTTCTGCAGCTGGTTAAACACGTTTGCTACTTATAGCAGTTTCTGCAGCATTCTATTTTCATATTTTTATTATAAAGTTTACATATTTAGGAATACTTTCGGGTGCACAAATACCTTTGTTAATTAGGCAAAAGGGAAGACCTTTGCAACAACATAGCTGGAATGTACTATTGTTTAACCTGAATTTTCTTCCAGGGAGACAGTAAGTATGCATTGCATTATTAAACCCCAATAGCTACCCTATTTACTGGGGCACTGGAATTATGCGTCAGGAGTAGACCGGGTTATGCAGCCAGAGTTAGCTAAATTATGTACAAGAAAAGACAAATGATGTGGCATAATGCAGCACATGTTGTGATAGTACCACTTCATTTTCACACATTTACGCTATCTGGCAAAGGTTTTACTTCATTCGTAATAGTTTGTCATCCAAATATAGCAGAAAGCAAATGTAAGATGGCCAGTCAGCCTTTGTGAAGGGCCTTCCACCGTGTAGCAGCATGTTGCAGCATTTTTAGTAACTTTTGAGCCATTTTGAGCTATAAACATTTTTTGATAGAATCTGCAGATGATGGATTATTTGGCAAGTGCAGAATTATCAGTTAACGTTGCGGCAAAAAATCACAGAATACCTGTAGCCCTTCCCTTTTGCCTCATAACTCATAGAGATATGCTCCTTTTCAGGTTTTGGCACCATCAGCGAGTAGGTTTTCAGGTAGATTCCCGAAGTTACACCTTAACATAGTCCTCCTGGAATTTGGTGGCTATGAAGATATCTGCTGTTTGCATTAACTAGAACCGAGGAATAGTTTCCCGGTTGTCAGAAAATGCTCGAGCATTAAAACTGTTTCTTCATGGAATGTGACTTGTGTGGTGTGTGGAAAAGGGGCTTTTTCTACAGCTGTCAAATAATAAACAGAGGGCTCAAAACGCTTAATCTGTGCTTCTTTCAGGCATCTCTGTGCTTCAGTCAGTCATGGTTAGGACCACCCTCAATAAGGTTAATGGGGACTTCTCTAATTACTTTTAGGTAAGGATTCAAATTCAAGGCTTGCTGCTTGCCATCTTTTGAGGTGGGTTGTCTTTGAGACAGTCTAATGCAAATGTGACTGTGGCTGGATATGATTTGCACTTCTAGCGTGAATGAGCCCAAAATATAATCAGCTATGTAAAAATGCATTTACAGGAGTACTGTTTCGGGTTGGTAATTTATAAAGATTTATTTAACATTGGGTATCCCAGAGTGCCACAAAGTTTCAGTTAAAGTCCGCACTTTAACAAATATTGCAAGATCAACGACATTTTTTCCTTTTGATGGAAAGAATAAGTTACTTAATGTAGACAACAGTTTGTCTTCTAGCAGATGCATCATCCTTTGAAATATATCCAGGTGTCAGACTGGATCTGGAAGATTTCTGTATTGACAAATGCGCCACAAAAAGCATCAGTCTTGTAGCTGCATGGGTGTCACAACCTGCGTCATGACACTGTTCAGCCTATTGTCTGCTCCTAGGGCATTGAAATACAAAAAAAAGCATTAGTTCTCAATAGGCAAAATCCTCAGAAAAACGGATTTTGGAATGTGATTATGCATATGCATGAAAATAAGAAATATCCACACAAGAAATCCCTATGGAAGGTACGTGGAAGGGGGTCTAATGTATAACACTTGTGCACATTTTTCATCTTTCGACAGTCTTCTTTTCCAGGAGAGCCAGTAGATGGAAAGCGTGAGTACAACACAATTAGTCCTCACATCAAGAACTACAGATAAACAGCATACCTGACTCGTTTCTGGTATTAGAACTCAATTGTCAATTTCTGGTGAAAATGCTGCCCAGAGAACTGCTTGACAATATCCTTGATAGGCCCACTACTTAGAATGTAGCCTACGTTTCACTGGCTGGGTGAGCTCAGACTACCTCAAGAATGACTGCAGTAAGCTAATGAAAAGCCAAATAAAAATCATAATCCAGTTGGAGGTTTTCTGTTGGATATGCCCTTTCTCTTCTTGGCATCATAAACGCCACACAAATACATAATCTCAAATTGTAATCAGGAAAGTAATGCTCTCCTTGGGCACATGCTGTGGACGTGCTTCATAGTCTTAGAAGAGAAATGTAGCAATAATTCAGTTAGTCCACCAGATTCATTGGCTCTGGCTGATAAGTTGGTTCTGCCTGTGTCTGCCAGAGAGTTTAGGATTTTTAAATACTAGGCCATACTTTGCAAAGGTACAAAAGCATATCAGGCCCTCTCCCTTGTTATAGGTCTTCGTCTGTGGCTTTGGCCTCTTTTCGTTTTATTGCAGAAATATACACAATGTTAAGCACATATTTTATGAAATACAAATCAGCTCTAACAATCCAATATTCTGGTTCAGGGCCTTTAACAAGCAGTTATAGCCCTCACTATTGGGATATAATACAATTTAAAAACCTTGCAAACCTAGAAAAAAGGTAGTAGTTCCATCAACTGCACCTCCTGTGAGTGTCATACAGTAATATATACAGATTGGTTTTTAAGTTCAGCTAAAATTAGGGGTGGTGCTGAATGGTACCTATGCCCTAGTACCCCAAGGCATAGACGGGTACTCAACAGAGTACATCTAATATAGTAAATCATGGTAATACCACAACACTCAAGTCCAGTATTGCATGTCACATGAAAAGAAGTTGCGGATATTCCGAACTGGTTCAGTCTTTTAATTGACAAATGCCATTTCTTCATACAAGGTTGACAGACATTGACAGTCTCAATCAAGTAATAACCAGTCCTTCATTTATCAAATACACTCATCGTCAGTGGCTGCTGATTGGCATTCGTTAGTGAAAAGACTTGACCAGTTCAGAATCTCCACAACTTCTTTTCATGTGAATTGCAATATTGGACTTATACTGAGTGCTGTGGTTTTACCTTGATTTCCTAAATTTGAAAACCTCGTCCACCCACCTGGCTGGATCAATGTAGCTTCATAGCTCACTATAGAGAGCAATTTCAGTCCTTAATGGTGGGCAGCCCAAAGCGTCTGCCCCTTGTTTCATAGCTCCTGATTTGAAACAAATTGTTTAACAATTACTACTGCATGCACGCCCTGGCAGTAACTGTCAAATGTAGACAGGAGGAGCTGTGAAAGGAGGGTGAAGTCACTCCCAAATTCTCCCTTGGCCCCTGCCAAACTGCTCTTTAATTTAGTGGTCCAAGGGAGATACAGGAGCTCAAGACAAAGTCCTAGTTCCTCCCCCTGCATCTCCAGTGACACTTTGAACCAGGGGCTACTGAGAGAATGGGCAGCTCACTGTTTTTCCTCTTCCACAGCTTCTGCCTTTCTTTTTTCCCTGCACAATCTGCTTATCCTGGAGAGGAAGATGAGAGACAGTCAGGCTGTAGATTAGGACACTGAAACGCTGACAGCAGTGGATATGTGCAATTGTTTATAGCCCACTGCTGCACCATTGCCTTCATTGGAGCTGTCATCAAACTAATATTTTAATGCATGTTAAGATTGCTCTGTCAATGGAGAGAGTAAGGAGTCCAATGACTGTAGAGTCAGAAGGGTAAAGGGACTAGTGGTGATAAAAATTTCAATGACAAAATAACAATGTTTACTTTCCACACAGAGGTGAACATAAACCATTCAAATTAACTTTTTGGCCTGTATTGGGTGGATTGGCCTCTCCCAGGGTGGCTTTTCCCCATTTTACTCCTGTAGCATGCATCCAATTGCGATATTCACAATAATTAGTATGAAGAGATGTTTGTATTTGGTGTTCTCAAGTTAATTTAAGTGATCTCTCTGCCTCCATCAATGTTACTATCAGAATTGTTTTGCGACTGGTTAATCTTCCTGTATTTATTAATGCATATAGGATATGTATTAGACATTTCAAATTGTGCAAACTTAGATCAGTACCAATAACTCTCCCAAGGGTTGTACTGGGAGACGGTACAACACATACATTAATTTACGTGTCTGCCAAAGCCCTTTCATTCTATGCGTACATGGTTGGACCCTTAAGACTGGCTTCGCATCCTCACCCCGGCTGTAAGGACTGTTGCTATATTAAGACTTTGCCATTTCATTAGGAGTTTTTGAATGATGGGTCATCTCCAGGTACTGTCCTTCACTGCTGGTGATCGACTTGTTTGCCACCTCCAGTTGTGGAATATAATGCAACTCGCAACAATCCTCTTACATCTTTCGTTAGCTCAGAGTACTCTGAGATCACTGTAGTACCGGTTTACAAAAATCCCAAACTTATTAAAATGATCAAAATAATAAATACCCTAGTCATATCATTGTAACTGGTTTAAACAACCATTATTTAAAAAACTCTACCAATGTGTTTTAGTTGCCTACCTCCTGAAAGAAATCCCATGGCAACAATACTATAAAATACCAATTAATGTTCAGGCCTTTGTCTCTGAATAAAATATGCACTGACAGTATGCAAATAACACACACTATTTCTAGAGACCCTTTATGTTAGCTTGGTCTCAAATTAAAAATGTTGTCAAGGCTCCTAGGACTAGCTGCTGCAAGCCTTTCAACTTTGTCAATGCTCGTTTTGTTATGGTTTTGCAGAACTTTAATGTTGGGAAAGCTGGCCATCATCTATCTAATAGAAAAATGGCTACTAGCAAAAATATGTTTTTTGATTTCAAGAAGCACACATTGCCATTGTCACTGGCACTGAAAGAGACTTCCATTGCTCCACGATGTATGCATAGTGAGCGTGTGAACAACACAATAACAGATCAGTGAATGAGGAGGGCTGACTGAACCCCCCTGTAAGTAGGTATATTATAGCTATAGTGAAATCAAAGGTCCTGTTTGACGTCAAACATAAAAAGGCTCAGAATAACCCAGTGATAGAGTTCTAAACTGTTCCCACGTGGACTAGAGAATGACAACTTCGACCTGTTGTGCACACAGTGGTCTCAATATCGAGCAGGAATGGGTGGAACCGTCCATATACTGTGGGCTAACAAAATTTCCAACACAACAGACATGGCAAATCAAAATAGTAACAGTTATCCAGGGCAAGCTGCAAATGGAGAATAATGACCAGATAATAAAAGGTAAAGTTTATGCCATCCTAGTAACAAATGGCATATAGTTCACATGTTTATTTTTAACACAATGTAGCTGTAGAATGGTATTTCACTACCATATCAAGAGTTAAGTAACATCTAACATCATGTCCAGAATATTGACTACCACAATATTGTGATTGTACCTAGATATAGAGATGTATGACTTTACGAAACCTATGTCCACATTTATGTACCTTTAAGGTATATCTATCTTCAAGGTCAGCATCTATGTACCCTTCGCTAGGGATGTGTAAGAGGAAGAGATGAGAGTGAAATTAATGAATAATTGGTAGTTAGTTTTTTGGAAATAGGAACCTGCACAACTATTTCTAAATCCTATTTTATTTATATTTCTTATATGTGTTCCTTCATTGAAGTTTTGTAGTTTCATATAATGTAGAATTTTGGGGCAACATACATTGTACGTTTTTGTGAATGACGCTTTATTAATGGCTTGTGAAAATAACTATGCAACCGACTAAGGGAAAACGGCATAATAGGTTGGTTTTTTTTAAACAAATGCATGAGCATCAGATGCCTGATTACTGAATTGGCACATAGGTGCATCGTGGCAGACTGGGATCATGTGTTCAATTACATAAAATGTCCTCTGTTCAGCTCATTTGATGCTGCTGGACCGAGAGCACCAGGAAAAGGTAGAGAGATGGTTCAAATTGCTATAACCTCTTTCACAGAAGTCAGGCCAGAAGAAGAAGGGCTGCAGTTGCTCATTCTTTCTGGATTCCATAGGTATCTCTGAGACCCTCAGTTCCTCAGCGCAAGGAGGAGGGGAATTGGGCCCCCCAAACCACTTCCTATGTGGAGCGCAGTTATTTCACCGTTTTACATAGTGCAAGCTCACTGGAAATGGCTCTAACCCCTTGCATATGAGGCAATGTTTCTTTCAAGTTGCGAAACTGCACAATGTGCACTGAATATGACAATACGGGGGGGGGGGGGCGGCTACACAAGCATCTTTTGTCCTTTCTTTGATAAGGATTTGACCCAAGAGCACAAAAAAAGTGGGCACAAATTCCTGATGTGCTTCCTTGCACTTCTATAATGGTCTATGATGTAGCTCAAACTTTTTAATTTCACTTTAATTAAAACATTAAGCTTGAACTATACATTTATACTACATAGGAAAATAGTGGGGCTGAATTTTCCTGAAAACCGCTGATTCAGATATGTTCCAGCTTTAGAGGTAAACAGCTCTTTCCATGCAAGCTGATGCTTTGGCTGTTTCCAGTGGACAGCTGGCGGTAGGCTCTACAGCATTTATACAATGTTTGTGCTTTCAGCACCAAATATCATCCTTTTAAAGAGGACCATGATTCAAGTATTGGTAGCCTGCGTTGTTAAATGTAATTCCTTATTCTTTCTTTTGAGACTTGAATTTTCTGTAGCTGTTTCCCTGACATTGTACCTTGCACTGTCCTTCCCCCTTATCCAAGCACTGACAATGCTTGCTAAAGGCAAACACATGTGCACATATGTTCGCCTGGAACGTGTACAGCGTCAGGAGCCCTGATCCAGCCACCACCCAGGAATACTCTGCAGCACTCGGGAGGTCACTAGACCCCAGACGCTGTTCCCCTTACTGCTGCTGTGCCATTCCTCACACAATGGTAGGAGCTTTTACCTGCTGCCATTGTTGATTCTACAGCTGCCACCCATTCACACATACCCTCATATACTAACAACGCCCTCAACACCCCTTCCCCACACACTGCCACCCAAGCACCAACAACACCGGCACTCCCACCCTAAACCACATACCACAGCAAACCTGCACATCAACATTCACTCACATGCATGCTTCTCAGCACACACTCACTCAGCAAATACACACCTGGCACCTGGTGAGGAGGGAGGCACTCAACATCCTATTCATCATAGAGTCCCGGCTCAACCCCTCATAGGCTCCCGACATCACTACTGCAATCCCAGCGGGCTACACAATCGCTCGTCAGGACCACCTTCACAAGCCAGGAAGCAGACTTGCTATCATCAACAGGGAACCCTTGCCTACCGACCACACGGACCACAAGCCACCTTCACCAACCTCATCACTGACTTTGTCGCTCCACTCACCATTGACTCCAGAGCCTACATTGTCTTTGGTGACCTCAACTTTCACCTGGAAGACCAAAACGACCTCTGTTTCACAATACTCATTGAAAGCTGGAGCAACATCGACTCACCCAGCTCGTCTCAGAACCAACACACACTGCAGGACATACAGTGGCCCACATCTTCACCACAGCATCAAATACAGCTCCATCACACCTCTCACATGGACGAACCACTCCATCATCCAGTTCCAAATCAACACACCTCAAGTCAACACCCCTATCAGTTTCAGCATTCCAAGGCGCAGATGAAGAAAAATCACAGATACAGAATATATCAGCGCCCTCCTCACAGACAAACCTAGCCTCACAGACAACTTCGACAAGCCATTGTCAACTTCATGAACTGCATGGATTTCCTTGCACCCCTCAAACCCAAACAAGCATAGTAGATCAAACAAGCAGGCCAGCTGGTACACACAAGACCCCTGAGACAGCAAATGCCACAGTAAACAGCTAGAAAGGAAATGAAGAACCAGCCCCAGCACCACTGAAAGAACTACCTACAAGACTGCACTCAAACGCTATCACCAGCAAATAAGGGAGACCAAGAAAAGAGCACTAGTGCACAGCATCAAAAGAAGCTCCAACAGCTGCAAGGAGATCTTCTAGCCTGTTAAAATTTCACCTCGCGCTCAGCCACTGTCAACAACATCACTGCCTCCCAACAACTCTGCGGCAACGTATCCAACTTCTTCTACAGCAGTTTCGCAAACATTTACAGCAACTCTCCACACCAGTCCAACCCCAGAGAACTCATCACTAACCTACCAAGCAAGATGGCCACCTGGTCAAATGGACAACCCTCACCAGAAATTACTCAGTGGCAATCATACGGAACATCCACTGAGGAGTCTCAACGTAGTAATACCTCCACAACATGTACAACCTGGGAACATCATCAGTCAGCACCACCCTGACCCACTTCATCAACACTTCCATCATGTCTGCCACTTTCCCAGATGAATGAAAACTTGCAAAAATGAATGCACTCCTCAAGAATCCACAGCTGACCCGAATCAAATGTGTAACGTCCCACGCATCTCCTTGCTCTCTTGTCCGGTCAAAATGATTGTGAAGGTCTTCAACAAGCAACTCACAACCCACCTTGAACTTCACCATATTCTAGACAATACTCAACCATGATTCATAAAGAAGTACAGCACTTAAACAGCATTCATCACTGCCACTGATGACATTCAAAGCATGCTGGACCGAGGAGAAACAGCAACCCAAATCTCTGCGCGACCTCTCCACATCCTTCAACAGTGTCTCCCTTAATGGCTTTTTCACGAGATGGCATACAAGGATCAGGTCTGAAATGGATCTGTTCCTTCCTTACAGGAAGAACCTAAAGGGTCAGGCTGCCACCCTTCACATCACAGAACAAGAAACTAATATGCAGAGTACTACAAGGATTGTTTCTCATCCCCATCCTTTTGAACATATAAATGACACCGCTCGCAACATCATCTGCTTACAAGACATCACCATCATATCCTTCTCCAATGACACCCAACTCATCCTTTCCTTGACGGTCAAGACAACCACCCCCAGAACCAACTTCACCGACTACATTACCAGGGTTGTAGACTGGATGCAAACCAAAGTGACTGAAACTCAACTTCAAGAGAGAAGTACTGGTCTTCGACAACAAGTCTGCTCCATGGAATTTCAAAGACAATGTGGCTGGCACAATGTGCACTGAGAAGATTCCAAACTGATCCTACTGTAAATTACATGCTTTCCTTTATATTGGGGAATCTGTTAAAAATGGCTTTGAATTTTGAATTACAGTTCCTCAGATACCAAACCTGAACTGTCTACCTGATCCCAACTGAAAGTTATCACTTCTTAAGTGTAAAAAGGAAACACAGTGCCTATCCTTTCCCATAGCGGTACAGAACAACAAATGTAAGAGTTTTTCACTACCAGGACATAGAAAAATTAAAAGTACATGTCCAGCTTCTTCTTAAATACACTGCACCTTGCCCTCTGGGCTGTTCAGAACCTACCCTAGGGGTTAAAAAGGAAGATTTGGGGATGGCAAAAGGTTTATTTTGCAAGGTCGAAATGTCAGTTTAAAACTGCATACACAGGCTGGCGTTACAGACCTGGGAAATTTTTTACCAGGCTACTTAAGTGGGTAGCACAATCAGTGCTGCAGGCCAATTAGTAATGTTTAATTTAGAGGCCCTGGGTACATGGGGTACCACTATACTAGGGATGTACAAGTAAAATAAAATCTGATAGAGACTTCTAGTTGCAGATTCCTTACCTTGGAATTTTCCCCCAGGCGTCAGACTGGATCTGGAGATTTTTCTTCGAGCACTACCCTTGCCTGTCAGTAGGTGGCGTCGGTCGACGATGACGTCGGGAGTAGTACACAGATGCTGCCCTCGCGCAGTGACGTCAGTTCTTTTCTTTCCGCGCCATGCGCTGATCTGGAGAGAGCTACCCTAGCTATTTTTTGGCTGAATTCGACCGTTTTGTCGAAGTGTTTTGTGTACGACTTTGGTGCATTGAGATGTCCCCAAAGACCGGGTTCAAGCTTTGTGAGGACTGTCATCGAAGGTTGTTGGTGACAGATCCTCATTGCGTTTGTCTGTGGTGCCTCGGGCGCAACCAGGACCCGAAGTCGTGCTCCGAGTGTCGGGCCATGCACCAAAAGCTTTGAGGGAGCGGACCCTAAAGCTAATGGTGGCCCGGCACTCGACTCTGCGTATGTACCGGTCTTGCTCAAGAGGAAGGTCTTGAGATCAGTCGCAGAGTCATCACCACTCGTCTTCTTCAAAATCCTCGGGTCAAGGTAAAAAGAAGAAGAAATCGAAGAAGTCCCATCGCTCTCCGACTTCACCCCGTCGCTCGGCCGACGCGACGATACGGCGCCTTCGGGCCCAAGGGGTTCGGCTGAGGGGCCCTCAGGTTCTGCGCCGGCAGCTATGGCCCCTGCCACCAAGGTCGCCTCTGGATCCATGCGCGGATCCGCACCGATGCCGGTCGCACTTTCGAGACCTTCCCCGGTGCCGGGTCGATTGTCGACGCTCCCGACGTCGGTAGTGCCCACTATCGATGTTGACCCAATTCTTATCCCCGATGAGTCGGAGCAGCATCGGCCGACTCCGCAATCGGATTCGGGCTGGATTCGGACCCTTTTCCCTATGGGTACGAATACGGGGAGGAATTGGAGGGGTCTCTGGACCCTTATGAATACCAGGATGACCCTGCTATTTGGGCAAAGCCAGTGGTCTGGATACTTCTCCTGACGCTGGCATGCTGTCTCCTCCTACCGTGGCTACGGCGGAGGGAGCTACTTACTGTATGGTGG
Source organism: Pleurodeles waltl (assembly GCF_031143425.1). Lineage (NCBI taxonomy): Eukaryota > Metazoa > Chordata > Amphibia > Caudata > Salamandridae > Pleurodeles > Pleurodeles waltl. The sequence goes on along the minus strand of NC_090444.1, from coordinate 1,247,379,285 downwards.
TCAGTAGGGCAGCTGAGGTCCTCGGCCTTGAGCTACCTACTGTGGAAGTCAGGTCTAATCTCCTGACAGAGGTGCTTCAGCCTGGGGCTTCTACTTCAGAACCCCTTCTCCCATTCAATGAGGCCCTCACCAATGTCCTTTTGGGTACATGGTCCAAACCCAACACAGGGGCTCCTGTGAACAGGACTATCGCTCGCCTCCATCTGCCCGCACCGAACAACCTGAAATTCCTGTCCCTACACCTGAGAGTCTTGTCATCCAGGCTTCCTCTTCTTCTGGTGCGTTCCCTTCTGCACCCCCGGATAGGGAATCCAAAAGGCTGGAACAATTTGGCAAGAAGTTGTTTTCTTCCTCAATCCTCGCACTGCGGTCTGTGAACACCGCATGCCTTTTGGCCTGTTATACCCACTCCCTGTGGGACACGGTTGCGCAAGTCCTGTCGCAGATACCGGAGAAGGCCCGTGCTATCATCTCACAAGCAGTGAAAGATGGGAGAGATGTGGCAAAGTTCACTATCCATTGTGGGCTGGATACGACCGACTCTGGGCAGATCGGTTGCGACAATAGTGGCATTGTGGCGCCACGCCTGGTTACGCACTTCTGGCTTCTCAGGGGATGTCCAACAGTCACTCATGGACATGCTCTTTGATGGCACCCGTCTCTTCAGACACAAAGCGGACTCGGCCTTGGAGAGATTTAAGGATTCCCGGGCTGTGGCTTGGTCCCTTGGTCTTTCCTCCGCTACACGCCCACCACAGTCTGCTTTTCGTCCCTTTCGTGGACAGGGAAGGGGCGCCCTGTTGCGTCCTCTATCCAGCCACCGTGCCACGCACCCTAGACAGCCTATGTGTGGCCAAGGGCGTGGAATCCCACGTGCCCGTGGGACAGGGAACCAGAGGTCTGTCCAGTCCACCTCTGCCCCCGCTGCAGTCTCCAAACCCTCCTAGTCTGTCCCCTCACTCCCACCCAGTTGGTGGCAGGATACGCCATCACCTGCCCCACTGGGAACATATCACCATGGACGGTTGGCTTTTGCAAATCATTCAGAAGGGCTACTCCCTCCCTTATGACTCTGCACCACCACACATGCCACCATCCTTCCATCATCTTCCAGAGGATCATTTGGTGCTTCTCCCCCAGAAAGTCACAGCTCTCTTGGCCAAGGGAGCTATAGAAAGGGTCCCTGTGCCAGAAGTAGGTCGTGGTTGTTATTCCCGCTACTTTCTGAAACCAAAGAAGGACAAGGGCTTACGTCCTATCCTAGACCTTCGGGACCTGAACTACTTCCTCAAGTAGGAGAAATTGGAAATGCTCAGGTTCTTTCTGCCTGAGTACGAACAAGGAGAAAATGAGCTACAATTAATATTCAACCTTTCTAAACAAATACAAAACAAAAACTCATAAAGATAGATTCAAAGATTATTTTTTATTAAATTTGTATGTACAAAAATAAAAAATAAAATGTCTTAGTTCTTATAAATATACACATACAAAACAAGAAGGTTAAGCAAATAGAAGCCTGACCCATATATAAGCATTACATAAACAATATAATACACTAAGAACAAATATACAGATATAGAACAACAATGACTCACAAAAACCAGGTGCCACAAAAGACAAGACAACACAAAGGTGATAACACAACATTAAACATGTATAACCTTTAAAACTCACAGAGATATTTGATTGCAATTAAATATAAACATTTCTTCTTTCGGCAATAGCCGTAAAGCAACTCAAAATGACAAAATCCTATTGTTTGAATAACAATTCTCACTCAGTCCTGTATGATAATAGCCAAAGCATAAATCCTCTGCACCAACAGAAGTAGGAACCAAGACTACGCGCGTTTCGGCGGAAGTCCTCTAATTTGGGGGGCCGCCTTCATAAGGGCAGTTCCTTAAGGGTTTTATAACACACAGAACTGCAGGCTTCATCTATTTTATAATCCTTCCCAATCATTAATAGCCTGATAAGAAGATACAAACAGATATTAATTAGATAGCTCTACATTCTTGAGATACGGTGAAACACCAGTGCCAACATCCAAGTGGCCACTCTTACGAAAAATAAAAATAAAGATAAAAGAGTGCAATTTAAAAATAAAAATAAAAATACAATTGGAGAAAAAGAAGGAAAGAGGTGTGCTCTAAAAGATAATGTGCACAAGTGAGAAAATATAAAACATGCCACCCACAAGTGACCGATAAGTACCAGAATACACTTCACTCAAAATATATACCTGCAGCCAAGGCAAGGATATACATCAAATTCAGAAACGGAACGCGTACTTCTGCTCTATGATTCCAGTATAGGTTCACAGATATTCCTTCCAAAGAAAGAAAGAAAAAGGATCCCTATGATAACCAGTACCCCTAGGATAAAAGTCCAAGCACTCAGTTCTACTGTAAAACGTCACTTAATAGAACAGAGTATATACAATAAAACTGAATACTCATACCGAAGCGTGCATTCAATTTTCACTTCACCAAAGATGACAGATATTACGACCATATTTGTACCCGGGCCTTCTCTCCAAAGGTTATATAGGTCAAAAATCTTCCATCTACAAAAACAAGAGAGGGAAAACGGACCCCAAAATACTAAATTTCAAGATGTTTTTTATAACGTAATACAAAGAGAAAAAAGCGGTCTAGACCATCAGATGTAAAAACATACTTTAAAGTAGCTGTTTCATAATACCACATCAAGAGAGTCAGTACAGATAATTGACTGACCCAGCTTTTAGAAACATACAACACTCATTCCGATTTCAATCGATAGCCCCATGTTCCAAATAGTATTGAAACAGGTTTAAGAGAGGAATCCTAGTAGACTAACATAACGGTCTTTCCCTCTCCTTCAAAACACCTTACCTTATCGGTAGACAAGAGTCTTATCCTGCGCGGCTGATAACGGTGATGTCAAATCTGTTTGGTGGATGCCCTTTTGTTTTTAAAGACGGAAATAATGTCCCAACTAATCAACAAAGAACCGCGAGATCATGTGTGTTATCGCGAGATCTCGCTCCCAAAAAAAGAGAGAAAAACAAAAAAGAAACCTTGTCGGCCATCTTAGAACGGTCAGATTCTTCAAACCAAAAGGTAACCAGGGTACACAGTCGAGGTGACCCCATATCTAAGGATAGCCTTATAAAAGCAATTATCTATATTTCACAGCATAACAATCTTTCCTTTGCTTTTTCAACAAAAAACAAATTACCTGACTATAACTAAACTTACCCCGTTTAATAAAAACAACTCCAATCCCCAGAATTGATTTAACATGTACCTTTTTCATTTTAAGGTACATATCTCCTGCTCTACATAAAGATAGGAATAAGGGAAACGCCGGTTACCGTGAAAAGTCGCGCGGCCCCTCTACGAGGAGAAATAGTCAAAAATCGGCCATATTGGACTGGCCAAAACATCACAGTAAGAACCTAAAGGAGAAACAATTTCCTGGGATAAAGAGCTGGGATGAGTTCCAACCAGCTTACAGTCCTGACCCATTCAATCAAGATAGTGTCAACAACAACCTGGAAACTAAAATATCTAATCCCTGTAGAACTAAGGTCTACTAAAATCATATATGGGAAAGAACCAAGAAAATTAAATTGGTCACAGGCTCCTGGTATAAGCACTATACAAATTGATATCCAAAACAAAACCCACTCATAGATATAAAAAAAAGGGGGGGGGCATTCAAATTAGGGCGTTTTCCAAGGAATGTATTCATTTAGTCCATCCGAATATGTTTCCAATATAAAAATCCAATAAACTTCACGTTTTTTCTGGATTTTTACTCCCTCTTCACCATTGACATCTTTGATTTTTTCCAAGACCGTCCAAGAGAGGTCATCTAGATTGTGTTTTTCGTTTAACCAATGTTGTACAAGAGGAGCTCCCTCTCTTTTATTTCGAATATTAGACAGGTGTTCCGAAATCCTAACTCTAATCTCACGTCCAGTTTCACCAACATAACCAGCTGGACAAGGACAGGTAATTAAATATATACAGTTAGACGTTTTACAGTTTGTCATATCCCGTAGCTTATACTTCTTTCGTTTCCAAACAAGGGAATCATTAACAATTGCTTTTGCACATGCTTTGCAGGTACCACATTTGTGATTTCCTTTAACTGGAAACAGTCCAGTAATGGACTTTTGACAGAAATCTCTATCTCGCGGAAGAGCTGCCTTTACTAGTTTGTTGCGAATATTCTGATTTTTCTTGAAGGCCAACAAAGGTCTTTCTAAAGGTGCTACCGTTTGATCACAATTCAGGATTTGCCAATTGTTGTTAATTATTTTTCTGATTTTGTCATTTATGTTGGAATGTTGAATGACACAGACTATTTGGGATTTAGATCCTTTCGTATGTCGTTGAAACATGCTTTCTCTATTAAAATACTTTGCTCTTTTTTTAGGATTCCCTAACTAGTCTCTTGGGATAGCCTCTTAATAGGAGCTTTTTCTGAAGTATGTCCGCATGAAGATCGTATTCCCTAAGTTCCGTACAATTTCATGCGGATGCGTAGAAATTGACTGAAAGGAACACCCTGTTTTTGACTCCTTGGATGGTAACTGTGAAAATGAAGGATAGTATTCTTTGCCGTGGGTTTAGTATAAAGGGATACTTGTAACTGAAGATTATGACTTTTAATCCAAATGTCAAGAAACTCAATTCTATCCCTGCTCCTGTGAATGGAATTTTTTTGATTCCTATCACACAAATTAATCCATTCATAAAATTCGTCTAGTTGCTGTTCTTGTCCTGACCAAATGAGAAAAATGTCGTCAATGTACCTAGACCAAAGTCTGATGTTCTCATAAAAGGGAGCGATCTCATTATAAATGTGGGTATGTTCAAATGCCCCAACGTAGATGTTCGCAATGCTCGGGGCACAGGCTGCCCCCATGCTGACTCCCTTCTTTTGCTGGTACATCTTGCCATCAAATTCAAAAAAATTCCTTCCAACACAATTTTTAAACAATCTAGCACTAACTGTAGGTGGTCCGTCATACCTTCTCTAGAAAAAAGTTGAAAAACTGCCTGCCAGGCTTCTTGTTGCAGGATATTGGTATAAAGAGACTCAATATCCATAGTCACCAATATTTCAGTGACGGGGTTGAAGCTGACCCCTTCCAATTTGGAAATGATGTGTCCTGTGTCTTTTATATACGCAGGAAGCCGAGCCACCCTTTGTTTCAAAAAAGTTTCCACAAATTTGGATATTGGTTCAGTAATAGACCCTACAGTGGACACTATAGGGCATAAAGGGGGATCCACTTCATTTTTATGTATTTTGGGCAAGCCATATAAAATGGGCGCTGTAGTGGTGGTAGGGTTAAGAAATTGGTATTCTTTATCACAGATAAGACCTTCATTGCATGCTTTTGAGCTTACTTCCTGAATCGCCTGTTTGACATTAATTTGCCAATTGTTATTGGCTTTGCTATAATGTTCTGACACTCCTAGCATACAATTGACCTTTTGTTTGTATTGGTCTGTTTCTAAGAGCGCGATACCTCCTCCTTTGTCACAGGGTTTAATAATGATGCTCTTGTTTAGCTGCAGCTTATCAAGAGCCTGTTGTCATTCTTCGTAAGGTTGGAATAAGGTTTTGGTGTAAATTTACACAGTTTTTTAACTTTCTCTAGAACCAGGTTCTCAAAAATTCTAATTTCTGGCCCTACCATATCTAAACTAGGAGTAAAGGTGGAGGGAGGTTTCAAGCGTGACAGATTCACTTCAGGGATATTCACCCTGTTTTTAAAAAAATCTCCTAAGTCTAATGCGTCTGCCTTGGACCCAGGAGACTAGATGGTAGCGTTGGACTTGCAGGATGCGTATTTCCACATCCCCCATCCTGCCTGCCCACAGACGTTACCTACGATTCGTGGTAGGTCACGAGCACTTTCAGTTTACTGTGCTCCCTTTCGGCCTTACCAGCGCCCCTCGGGTGTTCACGAAAGTGATGGCGGTGGTTGCAGCTCATCTGCGCAGGTTAGGGGTCTCAGTCTTCCCTTACCTTGACGACTGGCTGTTGAAGGCGCCGTCGTCTCCCACCTTCACACTACAGCGAACCTCCTGCACCAGCTGGGGTTCACTATAAACGTGCCGAAGTCACACCTGACTCCCTCTCAGATGCTCCCTTTTATTGGAGCTGTTCTGGACACAGTGCAATTTCGGGCTTATCCTCCCGACAAGCGAGTCCAAGACATTCAGGCTATGATGCTGATCTTTCAGCCTCGGTCTTGGGTTTCGGTGAGACTGACACTAAGGCTGCTGGGCCCCATGGCTTCCTGCATCCTGCTAGTAACACATGCCAGATGGCATATGCAGACTCTGCAGTGGGACCTGACGTTCCAGTGGGTGCATCATCTGGGAAATCTCTCCGACAAGGTCCAGATCTCGGAGGCGACTGCAAAAGACCTGCAGTGTTGGCTTTCGAATCCAAATTGGGTCAACAGCAGATCCCTCTCCCTTCCCCAACCAGATCTCTCTATAGTGACAGATGTGTCACTTCTGGGTTGGGGCGGCCACATGGGAGAGGCGGAGATCAGAGGCCTCTGGTCTACGACGGAGTCGGGGCTCCACATAAATTTGCTGGAACTCTGGGCGATCAGGCTTGCGTTGAAAGCATTCCTTCCCTCTCTCAAAGGGAAAGTGGTGCAGGTGTTCACGGACAACACTACAGCCATGTGGTACTCCAACAAACAAGGCGGGGTAGGGTGCTGGACCCTTTGCCAAGAGGCCTCTTGACATGTGTGTAACATCAGGGCATTATTCTGATAGTTCAACATCTGGCAGGCTCTCTCAACGCCAGAGCAGATGAACTCAGCCGCCGACGCACAGTCGATCACGAATGGCGTCTCCTTCCGGAGATGGCGCAAGGTCTCTTTCTCAAGTGGGGAAAGCCTTGGTTAGATCTGTTCGCCTCCGCAGAGAATGCACAATGTCAGCTGTTTTGCACGTTGGAGTTTCCAAGGCGGCACTCGCTCGGAGACCCTTTTCGTCTCGAGTGGAGCTCCGGCCTCCTTTACACCTTCCCACCTCTCCCTCTTCTGCCCAGAGTTCTCAAGAAAATCAAGTACGACTGGCCCCAAGTTATCTCAGAGAGTGTTGTATACAGAGCTACTGAGCATGTCCATCGCTTCTCCGCTCAGACTGCCTCTTCGAGCGAATCTTCTGTTGCAGCAGCAGGGGACGGTTCTCCACCCGAACCTGTCCAACCTCTGCCTTCATGCATGGAGATTGAGCGGCAACAGTTGACGGCATTTGCCCTTTCACCCGAAGTCTGCAATGTTATCTTGGCAGCCAGGCGTCCATCGACTAAAACTGTATACGCCTGTCGTTGGAATAAGTTTGTGGCATGGTGTACCAACAAATCTGTTGATCCCCTTTCTGCCCCTTTGTCAGAAGTTCTTTTCATCCTTTCTTTAGCCCAGCAGAGCTGTGCTTTGAGAACCCTTAAAGGGTATTTGTCTGCCCTTTCTGCCTTTCTTAGGCTACCTGATCAGCCCCCACTCTTTAAATCTCCTATTGTGAGTAGGTTCTTAAAAGGGCTCACCCACTTATTTCCTCCCACTCCATTTATCGTGCTTAATCTTGTACTTACTTATTTGATGTGTACTCCCTTTGAGCCAATGCATAATTGTCCCTTGCAGCTCCTCACATTCAAAACTGTCTTTCTGGTCGCTATCACCTCTGCTCGCAGGGTGAGTGAGCTTCAGGCCCTCTCTTCAAAGCCTCCATACTTGTCTGTACACCCTGACAAAGTGGTGTTACGCTCTAGAGCTTCCTTCCTTTCTAAGTTGGTTACATCATTTCATGTAGGCCAGTCCATCACTTTATCTACCTTCTACGCACCCCAACATCTTTTCCATGAGGAGGAGAGACTCCACCGTCTGGACCCAAAAAGAGCGTTGGCATTCTACCTCAATCATACTAATGATTTCCGGGTGGACGATCGACTCTTTGTTGGCTATGTGGGTGCGAAGAAAGGGAAGGCGGTGCAAAAGCATACCATCTCTCGATGGGTGCTTCTTTGCATCAAAATGTGCTACGCTTTGGCTAAAAAGCAACCTCCTGAAGGCTTGCGTGCTCATTCCACCAGAGCAACTGCTGCTTCCACTGCGTTAGCACTACTGCCTGGATAGTCAGGTCCGTCGAGACGACTACTTTGGTCAATCGGTCCTGCTGGACTTTCTAGTCTGATCTTGGTTCGCAGCCCACCACTGAGAATGGCATTGCTTGGGCATCTATTGTAAGGTAAGGAATCTGCAACTAGAAGTTTCTATCAGATGTACAAGTTACTTACCTTCGGTAACAAAATATCTGGTAGAGACATATTCTAGTCTCTAAGAATGCTGTCTTGGTGCCAGGTTAGACATTTAGAAATATCTGCAAAACCAGTCATTCGGGTATGGTTAAGGATACAAAAAGGAACCAATCTCTAGCACTGGTTCCTTCATAAAATCACAGGCTTGAATCATATGTCATCACCGATTTCGAAATAGCCTGAATCTTCCAATAACAATACATTGGAATAATATGCCTAAAAGACAAAAAAACAGTCTCCATGTACTAGCTAATTCTATGTATTGAAAATCTCTCAGTCACAAGGCAATGAGATGAATGTACTCTAAACTCAACTCACCAATAGCTCAAATTTCTACCACACAACCTGTATGAGAGAGGCCCTCTGTTCTAGTCTACAGGAAAGTGCTTAATTCTACTAATGTATTTTTCCAGTTTTTCCTGGGGGTTAATTTTACTATGCATTCCAGTAGCCTTCCCAGCTACTAAGTGTTGTTTTTAGATTTGCTAGTGGGGATTGCCTGTTTTTGGATGGTTGCAGGCCCACCGAGGAAAACAACTTCTTATTCAGGTCTTGTGGAGGCAAAAAGTGATCTTTTCTGATAACCGCCCAAAAATGTTTATATTGCCTTTGTCCGAACACAAACCAGGAGATATTAAGATCTGCTCCACTTTTTTTTCTGTGAAATCAGTGTAAGAGAGAGAGCTACATCTCATGTATTTTCTTGAAAAGTGGACTTGTAAGGATGGCACACTCTTCAAGGGGTAGCCTTACCACCACCAAGATGGCACTTAAGACAAATGCATTTGACACTACTAAAAGTAGAGTGCCCCAAAACGTGCTACCATCAAATGCCCTGCCTTCCACCTCCCTGGAGCCACCATCTAAAGTGGCCAAAAAGCAGAACAAGCATTCCAAGATCAGGTTAGGTCAATTTTATTGTTTCAGTTAATAAAAACCAAAACAAGATGTGTCAGTACTATAGTAAAATGAATAACAATATGCTGGTTTACTCAAACTAAAAACCTTAGTTACATATTACATTAAAATTATTTTTTGGCAACTGTGGATCCATTACAAAGAGAGGTGAAAATAAAAGTCATATTTATGAACCCCTACAGGGAATAATTGAGAAACAACACCCCATATGTGCAAAGAACCCCTTATACTAAAATGCATAAGTGGTGGGAACCACAAGAACAATGTGCTTCATTTCGTGCAGAGGTGAATTTTGCACGGGCCTAGGACCCTGGCATAACTACAAAACATAAATGTGGAATCATTGGCCCCATGTGGAGAGATCCCTTTGTCTAAGGTGCATACGTAATAAAGGTGATGGAAACAAAGGTGCTCAGTGTCGTGCAAGGAAAAAAAAACTAATTTTGCTCGAACTGTAGTACTCATGCAGGGACTGGGGAGCCTGAGCCAAAAAAACCCTGCTGTTAAATCCATTAACGAGCACAGGGGATTGTATGGGGATAAGAAGGATTTACAGCCTAAGAGAACAAAGAAATGTCCCCAGCCCACGTGAGTTAAGGGGAGAGGACAGTGGAAGGCAACCAATAGAAAATAAGGCTATTATATTACATGGCTGACTGCTCAGTTAAAAGTCATGGGAGTGATTCCCCCTGTCCCCCAACAATGCATTAATCGATCCATTCACATCATAGCCTCAGCGTTCTCTCAGTTGAGGTATTCAGCAGAAGGTAGTGTGTCGAGTGAATATATCAGTGCTCATAAGTTCTTGGTTGAAGCTGGGCTCTGAGTTCCTTCTCAAATTTCCTACACCTCAATAAGGTTCTTCCGCCTGGTTGGGTGAAACATAACGATGATGCCTCCAGGCAGGTGTGGATCCCCAAGGTCAGAAAGATTGGCTTTAACAAAGACCTTCTAGCGGCATCCAGCTTGGGGCAGCTGCACAGAAGGTGCAGCCAAGTTTCTCACCTAAAATTGCATAGCCTATATGCTCAACCCTCCCCTGAAGGGGCCCACGCCAGATTGAAAACAGTCAATTGTAGGCCAAGTAGGCGCATGTGCAGAAGTCTGTACGCGTCTGCCTATTGATGGCATTCAATAGGTATGGTTGTGGCTTTCCCAACAGGTACGAATTTTTAAGAGGAAGGATAGCTGAGGTCTGAGGCATCCCAAAATGTAAGAGAAGATATGAGGATTTTCCAGCGAAGTGGGCATCAACGACTTCTCTCTCATTATTGAGGACACAGTTGACTAGTTTATCATCAATCTTACCATCAAAGTGTTTGGCCTCGTTTTGTAACTGGCTTCAGTCAAGTTAATATGTACTCTGCAGATGGTTACCCTGTCAGTGACTATCTCCTCATAGCATGCCTTATCGATGGCAGTTGCATCAAAAACTGCTTCATCGATGTCCACTTCTTCAACAACCTTCTTGCTGAGGACACAAAAGATTTTTCAGACAGCAAGTGAACAAACTGTCTCTACCACTCATGTCTTGCAAGGGGATCTAAATGTCTCTTTTACCTGCACATGCGTTATTTAGCAAGGTCATGACTGAACCTTTGGAAGAAATATTCAATGCTCAGTGAGAGGATTAGGCAGAAGATAATGCACAACCCGGCAAGACGCTCTTCTGTTTTGTGTAGATTGTCAACAGTCCTATTGTCAGGCAAAGGTTAAGACATTCTGGCATAATGACAGGACAGGGTATCACGAGTGCTATTACCCCCTATGGTGAGATGAGGCCCCACTTTTAAGACCCCACTATTTTGTAGACTGAAGTGGACACTGTCTGAGACATATAGGCCGTGATGCAGGATTTCTATGAGTGGTTTTCATGCTCTGATTGGCCTGTGCAGTAAGCACCTCAAACATAACAGCCACTGGATCTGGCACTGACACAGTCAGTACAACTGCCTCTAGTCACAGCCCTTTAGTAGGTTAAGGCAAACATTATTCAGGATGATGATGCTAAATAGCAGATGAGGATTGAGATGTGCTTAAGATATCAGCTGAAAACAATCGAAGTGTATACATTGTTTCAATGTGAGCTATGCAAACTCTATCTGATTCACCACCAGAGGACATTGCATAATGTGCTTGTCAATGCCTTTAGGAGAATTGACCTGCCAATCACATCTAAGAATGCAGACTACTTCCTATACGAAATTTGTGATCCTACGCAGAACCAGTAACAGAGTCCTATATTAGAACTTGTATTGGAGGAAAAGTAGAGGCTCATGTAACGTCCTGTGAGTATTCATATAGCAATTCTGCACTTCAGCAGGAGTCTAACACCCATCTCACAAATTAGACTTTCTGCAAACTGCAATTGGTATCAAAGGGAGGAAGACGAGTACTATAGAGAAGCTGGTGCACACATGACTGTAACCTCAATTTAAAGCCACAGATTCTGTTGTGACACTCAGCAGGTATGAAAGACAAATGTGAGCAGAGATTGCCTTTTATGTAAACCTCAACCTAGAGGGCAAGACTTAGAAAAGTGAAGCCATTTTAAGAGAGCCAAACACACCTCCTTAGCAACGATTGACATAGCCATGCATGAGGTCAGCTCTCTTTCAGCGGCCCTGAGAATCACCGGTCCTTTGCTGCTAGTGATGGATGAGGAGTATGTCCTCTCAAAACACGACAATTGGAGAGGAGGGGAGCATAAACAAGCAGTATTAACACCCCTATTCTCAATCTATAGCACAAAAATATGACTTCTCCGGGGAAGTCACCGTCCCAATTACTTCATACATGAACACCTCATAGCAGAATTCCTGGGCTCGCATGGCCTCACTAAGGTAATTTCCATTTATGTAAGTATAATACTCACACACCTAATAGTGTCATTCTTCATCCTTGGCTTCTGCTCCCCAACCTGGTAGGGTCAGTACCACCAGGGCAGACTCAACCGTCTGCCTCCTCTGAGCAGAGGGGAGTTCTTGATAAATATTCACTGAATAAAAAGACCCAGATCCAGACTTGCAAGAATACCTTGTGTTTACCCCTGGTAATTCATTTATTAGTGGGGAACACAGGTATTGTTAAAAACCTACGGTGAGTACACGATAGTGATGATTTGTGTCAATTATTTAAGCCAACATGTTATTGCCCACTCTTACAAGCCCCTAAGGATCTCGGGCATTAATCAGGGCCGAGGATCCCTATTCACCAAAATGTAAAATCTATAATACACCCTATAAGACATTGTGTGGAGATTTACCAGCAAAGAGTCTTAGCTTCATAGGGCACCCTGAATTTGAGGGCCTCTCATTTCTTGGTCCATGATAGGGGCAACGCCCTTTTTAGTCACACCTTCTTCAAAAGGAGTGCCTCCTTGACACACCTACCTCATCCCCTCATCAGGCCGGACTAGTCAAAGGAGTATGTCTTTCAGAGCTGAAGAACAGAATAGCACTTTAGATTTGCCTTTTAATGGGGTGGCACTATTTGGACACTACCATCGTAATGCATTGCAGCATATCACAACTGAGACAGCTAGGACTTTGATTCTTGCAATTTGGTCACAAACAGATAGTGGCTCCAGTAAGAAAACATCATTGCAGCAGTCCTACTGCATCCAAATCTTTTATTCCCAATGTTACTTCAGGTCTCAACAGGCATTGTTATGCTTTAGAAAGCCTTATTAATGTAGGTGGTGGTACCAGTTCATGTCTCAAGATACAATAAATAAAGTATCCTGCACTGACCACTGTTACTCCTCTCCTTGCAGCTTCCTATGGTGATATGTTCTGCCTGCCCCCAGTATTCAGTCACATTGGACTTGTAGGTGCTGGTTGTCATCTGTTTTCATGTGCTCTGGAATTCATCAAGAGAGCGCCTCCGGTTCCTCTCAGAAGGAGAACCAACAGCATCTCTTTTTATTTTAGCCCATAATTGTTTCTGTGCTGCTGAAAGGGGCATTGAAAGGGACTGCCTCCAGAGCATGACAACACAAGGGATTGTACTGAAGGCTGTACCTCGTAGAGTAGACAGGCCCCGTCCACCATTGTTGACTGATACCAGGTAAACACAAAGTCCTCAAAAGCCAACAGTTACCCTACAAGATGTCCTTCATTTGCTTAAAGAATGAGAATTTATTACACCATTGGCTTGATGCATACTTTCACAAACCATCCACCCCAATTATGGCAATTTTTTGTAGTTTGAGGTGGCCAGTCACCATTACCAGTTTGAAGGGTTTTTTTTTCTTGCCTGAAGTCTGCTCCAAAGGTAATCACAAAGTGCCTCACCCAGTGTCCCTTATTCAGACAACTGGCTTATCAGAGGCTGATCTAATCGATAAGCCAAGAACTCCTCTTCCTTTTTATCAACCTAGAGATCATGCTGATTAAGGAAAAATCTGTGCTTCTCCTTTCCATCTCCCTGCAGCTCTGAAAGCCATCTTTGACATGTCTTTGGGGAAAACTTACAGTTCAGAAGAGTGCATTTAGAACATCATTGCAAACATCAACCTATTTCAAGGGTTGCCTTCCTGCACAGTTAACACCAAAAAGTAATTCCTGGAGTGATGTTTTAGGGCATCCCCTAAATACCTTTGGGCCACCTGTAGATAAGTCCCTTCCAAGATGAATTAGACAAGGAGTGGATTCGCCACACACCTTGCACTGTTTTTTATTGTGTACCAGGCGTCTGAAATTCATCTGGTAAAATATGAAGAGTGAAAAATAGGTATCAAGAAAACCTATGTATTTCTGAAATGAGAACAAGATATGGAGTTTAGAATCAATGGTTATTTGCACATCTCTGAATTTGTGGGTACTCTTACTACCATGTAAATTAGAGGGCATTTCTTACACACTGTCTTACATTTGGAAGGTGCAAATGCAGAGAAAGACATTGGTAATAACACTTGTTCTACTATTCAGTGTTCCTCCAAGTCTTCCGATAAAAATGGTATCCCACTGGTGTGGGCTGGCCTAGTGCCCATTACAGGAAACGGCCCAAAACGCAACATGGACACATTACATCTTTCCACGCAAAACATACCCTTTTTTTGCAATGTGCCTAGTTGAGTATTTTGGGTCCTAGCTCAGTCGACACCTAGAGAGCCTAGCAAAACCTGTACATTTTTCAATTAGACACCCAGGAGAATCCAGGATGGGGTGACTCGTGTGGCTCTCACTAGGTTCTGGTACCCAGAATCCCTTGCAAACCTCAAACTCTGTCTAAAAAAACACATTACCTCATATTTCTGTGATGGAAAGTTCTGGAATCTAACGGGAGGCGCACAAGCTTCCTTCCACCCAGCATTCTCCCAAGTCTCCCAATAAAAATGGTACCCCACTTGTGTGGGTAGGCCTAGGGACACAACAGGAATCATCCCAAAACGCAAAGTGGACACATCAAATTTTTCCACTCAAAACTGGCCTTTTTTTTGCAATGTGCCTAGCTGTGAATTTTGGGCCGTAGCTCAGCTCACACCTAGGGTAACCTAGCAAACCTGTTCATTTCTGAAAACTAGACACTCAGGGGAATCCAGGTTGGAGTGACTTGTGTGGCTCTCACCAGAATCTGTTACTTAGAATCCATTGCAAACCTCAAAACGTGTCTAAAAACAAATTTTCCTCACATTTCTGTGATTAAAAGTTCTGGAATCTGGTGGAAGCCACAAATTTCCTACCACCTAACCTAACATCACCCCCAGGTCAATAAAAATGCTACATCACTTGTGTGAGTGGGCTAAGTCCCCATGAAAAGGAAGGGCCAAAAACGTATTATGGACTCATCAAAATTATCGATCACAAAGCAACCTGTTTTTGCAAGAGGGAGGACCTGCATTTTTTTGTCCCAGTGTCGGCCATCTATGGAAACTTACCAATCCCAGACATTTCTAAAAACTAGACATCCGGGGGAGTCCAGGGAGGTTGGCTTGCATGGATCCCCCAACATTTTCTCACCCCGAATTCCCTGTAAAACTCAAAGTTAGCTGGAAAAACACATGTTCCACACATTTCTCTGTGGGATCACTGTCAGCCCAAATTTCCTACCACCCACCGTTCCCCTCGGCCTCCCAATAAAAATGATACCTAACTTGTGTTGGTGGCCAAGTGCAAGCGACAGGGAAGGTTAAAAAAAGTGTAGAAATGGAAGGGGGGCCAGAGCAGGTCCAAAAGGGCAAATTGTGTCAAGTGTTTTTAGGCTGACTCTGCTTTGGGCACCCACACAAGTGGAGCAGAATGTTTATTGGTACAGACGGGGCAATGCTGGATGGTAGGAATTTTGTGGAGTCCTGCGGACTCCGGAAAGTTTCCATCACATAAATATAGGGAAAATACATTATTTCAGGCAAAGTTGGAGGTTTGCCGGGCATTCTGGGTAAGAAAATAGTGTAGGGTACATGTGAACCACACCACCCTGGACTCCCCCATCTGTTTAGTTTTCAGAAGTATCTGGGTCTGGTAGATTTTTCCGGGTGGCAGCGTACCCAGGTCCAAAAAGTGCAGCCGCTCACCATTTCAAGTGGGAGTTAGTGAAGCTCTCTTGGCCCATAGGTAAAATCAAAGCCAAAAATAGTCAAATGTCCTCTTGCTTGCCATTGGGATGAGATGCTTTAGTCTGCGGGCGGGCAGAAAGACTGTTGCCCCCCTTCAGTTGGGGTGGGAGAGTATAACCATGCCCATGGTGGTTGGCAGCCCCCACCCCTCTATTTCTTTTCAAATGGCCTCCCTTGTGGGCTTTCTGCTTCCCCTGGGGCAGCTTTGGGTAATATTCCCCATCTGCCCCCCAGGAGGGACAAAAAGACTACTCATTTATTTTGGGGTGGGGGCATTGCCATGTCCATTCTGAGCAGCCCCTACCCCTACGCTACCAAAAAACAAATTCCTGGTGCCTAGTGGGCTTTCTGCACCCCCCCCCCCCCCACGAGATGGCAAGTGGGGGGCCTAATGCCCCGATCTGCCCCCAGGGGCAGAAAGACTGTGCTTATTTGTTTTACCCTGGGCAGTCCCCATCCCTAGTTGTATAAACAAATCCCTGGTGCCTCGTGGACCTTCTGCCCCCCTCCCAAGGGCAGAGGGGGCAGAAAGACTGTGTTTTTTTGGGAAGGGGTAAGGGTATTGCAGGGCCCATTCTGGGCAGCCTCCACCCTTAGATGAATAGAAAAAAATCCCTGCTGCCTAGTGGCCTTTCTGCCCCCCTTGGGGGGCAGGAACACTGTTAATTTTTGGGATGGGTGGGGGCAATGCAGTGCCATTCAGAGTAGTTCCCACCCCTACATTAAAGACCCAATGTGTGCAAGAAATTAAAGAGGGAGCAAAAGCCCTTGGTCAAGGGGGGCGTTACCCCCACCACCTCCCTGCTGTCTAGTGGGTGGATCCCTGATTGGGGATCGCCCTCCTGCAGCGATCCCCAAGCAGGGATCTAGTAGGGATGGGTACGGTTGGAAAGGAGATATTCTCCCCTGTTCAATGATACCTCTCCTGTCTGCCTTGGTGCTCAGAGGATTGAGATAGACCCCTGAGCATTGAGGCAGTGAAAGTGAAATGAGCCGATCAGCTCATTTCACTTTAATTTTCAGTGAAATTATGTCAGCGCACCGTGCTTGCTGAATGTTATGTCAGTGAAAACCCAAAACAGCCTGGAGAGCCCAAAAGCTATTTTCGCAGAAAGACAATCCCTCTCGTGCCCGCACCAGAGGGATTTCTAGTGCAGTGTGCACGATAGGCTGGGAGCCGTCCATCGCACATGAGCACTTTAGCATCTGCCAGCTCCCAGCTGAACTGACTCACAGAAGGGGTTAGACAATAAATCCAGCTGTCTCTCAGGTACCAAATCGAGGCCTCTTTTGGATCCATTCAAATGCTGCTGAGCAGCTAGGAGCCTCCAACAAAGGGTACAAGGTAAAAAAGGTAGAGAAGGGCAATCTGAGAAAAGTGGGAAAATAATATTTAATTTGAAGGACAATGTGGGGTTAAAAAACCAGACTGCTAATTCAATGCACACAGTTTACTGAGGTAGAGCAGTGAGGTGCTTGGAAATAAGGGAAGGATTGGCTAGGGTTACTGAAAAGGCTGTCATTCAGAGCTCAACTAAAGCTGTTTCATAAGCGTGAGCCGCAAAGGTGAAAATTTGACCTGAGCTTGAGCCAGGATTTTTAAGGTGACAGCCTTTTTAAACTATTGTGAAGATATTGGGACCTACCCGATCTTTTAAAGGCAGAGGAGAAAAATATAGTACCATTTTAATTTTTGGAAGGCATAAATAAACCTGTCATTTCAGAGAGGTAGTTATAAGATTTAAAAAGACAAAGAAAGGCACATTCCAGACATCACTCTATAATCAAGTGAACAGGAAAACGGAATTATAGTTTACCATATTCTGTTGTGGAATACTAACCTTAAGACATAAAGTGCAAGTGAGGCACAGATTGTACAGAGTTGTGCATGAATAGTTATGAGTATAAGTCTGCATTTAAAAAGTTAAATTATAGTAAATCCAGTCAGTGTGTAAATATTAAGAGTTTCCTACTACACATATGTATGTGAAATATTAAAGAAGGTGTGAAAATATAGCAAATACTTACTTATGAGAGAAAATCTAAAAAGGGGTGTTTGTCTCTGTTAATGAAGTTGTTATTTTGTTTTTAGGAGGAGAAACAAGTAGACAACGGGTCTACACAAAATTATAAAATGATGTGATTTGAGTATTAATTTTTAAAACAATGTTTAGGGGAAGCAGTAGGTAATGTGATAATGTCCAAGCGGGGCAATGTCAAATCAGGAAAATAAAAAATAGATACTTTAAAATTAGTTTGACTGACAGGCACGTTCAGTTTAGTTTGTGAGAATACAGATTAGGGAAAGAGGTGTGAAGAGTAAAAGAGGAGATAAAATAATCACATAGACTATAATTACAATGTTTGTTATGATAGAAACATATTTTGCCACAGGTAGCGAGATGCCTGTAATCAAAAATTAGAGGGTGATTGTTAGAAATGTGGTTTCTGGTTGGCAGAGGTATGCACCCTGTCCAAGCAGGAACAACAATCCTAGTAAGGGTAAGTCAGATACATGGCATAAACTAACCTGTGCTCACCCTCTGGTAGCTTGGCACAGAGCAGGCAGTCTTAATTTAGAAGGCAATGTGTAACTATGTGTGCAATACTTTAAACACAAAGATAGTGAAAACATCATGCAAAAATAATCCAAACAGGTTAGAAAAATAGATTTTAAATTAATGAAAACAACAAGGCCAAAATGTCAAAAATCCAATTAAGTAGAAGTCGAGTGATGAATGTTTAAAGAATAAAGTAAACTGTGGTGCTTAAAAGCCAAAAGCACCAACTGGGGCTAACTGCGTCAAATCCGGAAAGTCAAACTGACCGCGATTGAGCGCAGGCCGGACACATGAATCCACCTTGTCCTGCTAAAAAGTACCTTTGGATGGAGGCTGCATCGACATTGAAGACCTCATGCAAGGAGCAGAGGAGGCAATGCGTCAGCGTTGATCCCCTTAGATGTGAGCGATTTGTCGGTTTTGAACTGCTTAGTTAGAGATGCGTCATCGGCAAGCCCTTTGCGATGAAAGTGATGCATGGTCATCAAGCCACGCAGCCGGAGATGCGAAGTCCTTGAGCAGCGATGCAGCCTCGAAGGAGACATGGTTCCAATTGGCGCAACAGCAGTAGTGCTTGGATTTTGCTGGTTCAGCACAGGGAAACACACTTCCAAGGGCCTAGGACTGGATTGCCACCATTTGGCAGGGGAGGAGTCACAGAGGTTGGAGTCCATGCGCTGTAGTTCGGTTGCTGTTTGTCTTTGATGTACCCGAGACTTCAGAACAGAAAGGCAAGCTGACAACCCCTTGGAGTCACTCTGGGTTCAAGTGGTGTAGGTTCAGTCCTTCTCATCTAGGCAGAGAGGGCAGTAGGCACGTCAGCACAGTTCTTCCAGAGTAGCAGTCCATCAGTGTAGCAGTCCTTTCAGCAGCACAGTAGTCCTTCTTTGCAGAGTATCCACAGATCCAGAAATGTACTGAGTTGGGAGGGTCAGATGTCCAGTCCTTATGTCCAGTGGTGCCTTCACTTATGAAGTGGGGGTGACTTCAAAGAAGACCTTTGAAGTGCACAGGCCCTTTGTGCTCTGGCTCTAGACTCACTACTGGGAAGGGAGGTGGAGGGGGGTTAAGCAGTCCTTTGTTTGGGAGCAGGACACTGCCTATGCAGGTTTAAGATTCAGCTCCTCCCTCCCATACTACTCAGGATGACCTATCAACATGCAGATGGGCACTCAGTCACACCTACCCTTCCTTTGCGTGAGGCTGTTTAGAGGGAATGTAGGAAGATAGCAGTCACCCCATCCATACTTGTATTTGAGCCAGGCTGCAGACACACATGGCTAAGAGCAGGAAAATGTGGGGTGATACTGGACATGACCTGTGTGAAGACTTTTCTTCGTCCTTAAAGAATTGTGGATATTCGGGATATGATTCTGGTCTTTTTCACTTAAGCACAGATTGCTGTTCCGCAAGCCCAATGCCTGGTAGGTCTGATGGCCTCGTACATCCTAGTGATGCCTAACCCCTGATGGTGAAAGAGGAACCTTCAGTGGAGCCTGAGAAAGAACTGGCTCTAACATCAGGTGACCCTATTGGTTCTGGCTCAGATCTTTGAGTCGGTCCATCCAGATTTGCACTGGTGGGTGTGTTCCTTTAACCTGTTGTCCCATCAGCCCGCCTCAGGTTCAGGCTACGATGGTAAAAGACTCCTCCTGGATGGCCTGGAGTGCCTATCTGGGTGACATAATAGCAGAGGCTTCTGGTCCACGTCAGGACACTTCTGGCACACAAATGAGCTACAAGTGGTTTGCCTTCCCATGAAGACCTTTTCTTTCAGCTCAGGGAGCAGCATGCAGCTTATGTCTGACAACCTGACCATAATCCATTATATCACTAGACGCACACCCTACCATGCCTAAAAGACCTCACCCAGAAGTATAAAGATATGGAGAAAGAAGTCAAACTATTAACGCACAAACTGAAGCGCTCAGAAGGCAGATCCTGTTATAATGTCAGGGTGAGGTGTACCAGAAAAAGTGAAGCATCCACACATAGAAACATTCGTGCAAGAGTGGCTAGACAAAATAGTTCTACAAGGGGCACCATACAGCTTCTTTTCCATGGGACGTGCGCACAGAATCCCAGCCGTCCTGCCACCACCCAGAGCTCCTCCACGACCAATCTTAGTGCGACTGATTAATTTTAGGGATTGAGATGTAATTCTGCAGGTTTCTGGGAAGGATGGGTCATGGACAATAGAGGATTAGGAAGTGAACATCTCCCCAGACTATACTAACTCAGTACAGAAATTAAGGGGGATATATGTCTCAGTAAAAAAAAGTGCTCCATTGACTTGATATAAAATATACATTGCTAGTCCCAGCAAAGCAAAGAATAGTTTATGTGGGTAAAACTCATTTCCTGATGTTGGCACAAGAAGCCTGGTCGTAGCTGGAACAAAAGGCCTCTGGATTGACTCACCACATGGACACAAGAGAGAGGTTGGCTGGCAGCAAACAACGGGGAAGAAACTCCATAATGGGAAACAGAGATCCAACCTGACAAAGGAACAAATGAAGAAGGCACAGGAACAAACTATATGGGAGATCAAGCAACATGGCGAAATTCTAAGTAACAACCGATGGCACTCCCTCGTACCTGAAACAAACAGAAGCAGCTCGGAAAAAACAGAGACTCATCAAGACACCGGAGAAGAGTGCATGCCGCACATCACCCCAATGACTGCGGATCAGATTATGTAAGAGAGCCCCAAAGGCTATCACAAAGCCACCACAAGGCGGTAAGATAGTGTGAGCTTCGGGCCTACAGGACATTCCATGATGGTAGAGACACCTGAACTATCTGATTTACATGACGCTCACATGCCCCAGAAAGGGTGGCCATGCATGGCTAGCCAGCGGTCGCGCCTCAGTGACCGAAGTAACACACTGTTCAACAATGTTATGGGTCGGGACATTCACATTCCGTTAGTTGGGGGGGGGGGGGGGGTGATTGGTTTTAAAATCACTACATGGTAAAGTAGGGAGGGGAATAGTTATGGGAGTTATGTGTGACACCTGGACACATGACACACAGAGACACTTAGGCCCTGCACTCATGTCAACACGACCCACTAACAACATTGTAAACAAATACCCACCATGACTAGTACCAAATCATTAATGCTGTTAACATGGGATGTCAATGGTCTAGGAAACAAAGTGAAAAGAAGCCTAGTCATTAAAGCCCTGAGTAGATACAAATCAGATGCAGTTTTTCTGCAGGAAACACACCTACTAGATGGTCAACACAGCAGCATGGGAAGGGGCAAATACAAAATTGCAGAATACACCCAATATACTTCTGGGTCGAGAGGAGTTATAACTCGCCTTAAAAGGACCATGCCATTCCACATATTGCGCACCTGGACAGATACCCAAAGTTGTTACCTGGCAACACTGGGGGAATATGAAGGGGACCATATCATGTTAATCAACATCTGTGCCCCACCGGGACTACAAATGGTAACGCTGCAGAAGATAGGGACAGTGCTACTGGATGCCTCCACAGCACTAGTGATACTTAGAGGAGATATTAAACTGGTATTGGACACACACCTAGACAGACATAACATTAAAACAGACGGCGAAACTACCAAAGGGAAACTATCAAGCTTTGTACAGGCATTTGGGCTATGCAACGTATGGCGATCACTTCACGGCACTGAAGAGTACACCTTCCACTTCAGGGTCCACAACATGCACTCCAGATTAGACTCCATCTTT
Organism: Pleurodeles waltl; assembly: GCF_031143425.1. Classification (NCBI taxonomy): domain Eukaryota; kingdom Metazoa; phylum Chordata; class Amphibia; order Caudata; family Salamandridae; genus Pleurodeles; species Pleurodeles waltl. Next base: position 1,247,357,173 of record NC_090444.1, on the reverse strand, counting down.
GCACCTGCCCCCTCAATACAGATATTTAGCAAAACAGAATATATGGCAAGACGAATTAGTGACCACTCACGACTAACAGTCAGAATCTTTACCAAGGGGATAGCACCCAGGCGTGACTGGAGGATGGAGGCATGGAAACTCAATAACATCAAGGAGATCAAGAGATTAGATAAAGCTACTAAGCTCTACTTTGACGAAAACATTGACTCAGTACAGAGCTCAGAAACACTAAGAGAGGCATACGAGGTGACCATTAGGGAAATCATTCTAGCTGGAGATATCCGGGATAGAAGAGAGAGACAAGGTAAACTAGAAATGCTAGAAAAATCACTTGCACATTTAGAACGATCCCATGCAAACACCCCAGATAGAAAAACTAAAAGTGAAATGGATTTGAAGAGGGCAAGACCAAAATAATGTACCTGGCGAAACAGAGACGGCTGTATGAGGCAGGGAACAAGACAGGGAAATTATTGGCATGGATAGGGAGTAAAGATAGGGAGAACGCTACCATGAGGGAACTGAAGACCCTAGATGGGAGACTAGTGACGGACGAACAAAGAATAGTGAACAAGCTTGTGACTTACTTAGAATCCTTCTATGATGTACAGATGCACGCCCCAGACAATTAAGTCCTAGAATTCATAGCAGACTGCCCCATGAAGCAACCGGGACAACACCACACCCAAAACCTTGACGCAGACATCACAATCGAGGAACTAACCCTGGCAATGGGGCAGGTGCAAGCAGGCAAGTTGCCGGGACCAAATGGGTTCTCCATTGAGGTCATCCATAAATTATCCAGAAGGACAGTGAAACCAATGCACTTCACTGTAGCACTTAAGGAAGGTAGGCTACCACAAGAAATGAGACTGGCGACAATCAAACTTATCCATTGGGCTGGCAAGCCTAAAGATGAATGTCTCTCATACCGACCAATCTCACTACTAATCACTGACATTGAGAACCTGGCCAAAGTATTGGCGAATAGATTAAAGGACGTAATACCCAACCTGGTCCACCCAGACCAGAACAGGTTTATTCCAGACCAACCAAATTAAAGCTAATATGGCTATACAACAACCTAGCAGTATTAAAGGCGTTGTCACTGGGAAAAGCAGTAGCCTCACTTGACGCAAGCAAGGCCTAGGATTTAGTAGTATGGACCTACCTGTTTCAGGCACTTGACAAGATGGGGTAGGGCCAATAAACATCAAATGGATAAGGCTCCTCTATGACAGAACGATGGTCAGAGTTAAAGTGAATGGCCATAAATCTAAGATGTTCACCATACGCAGGGGCACCTGTCAAGAATGTTCCCTCTTGCCAATGTTATTTGCAGTGGTCACAGAGGCACTAGCAAAATGGATCCGCGTTGATGCACAGATCTGGAGATGGCCAGGGAGCAACAGTTGGGTCAAACGTATTTCCTTATATGCCGACGATATCCTTTTATACATATCCAACATCGCCCCCCCCAACACTGACCCGATTAAAGGACATATTTGATACTTTTGGCAGCTATTCTGGCAAATCCCTTCTGTTTCCAATGAATGAGGAAGACGTAAAGGAACCATTAGCACTGCCACTGAGGATAGAAACCAAACATTTTAAATACCTTGGATTTGAATTACCAGAACCTCAGACTCCCATAAGAAGACAAATATTTACCCCCTGATCAACCAGTTGGGAACGGATGTTAAACATTGGCAGTCACTGCCACTCTCACTCCTAGGGAGTGCAGCACTGCTTAAAATGAAAGCACTCCCCAAACTGTTACTTCAAAACAGCCTCTATAAGATACCAGAAGTCCTATTTGCCAAGGTAAACGCTTTGTGGAGGTTGATACTATGGGCATGTTGTCAACATCACATAGCCATGCGAGTAGTACAAAGATCCAAATACGAAGAAGGTATTGCTTTACCCTGTAGTAGAAAAGACTATGATGCAACTCAAGTCAGTGTAGTACATGATTGGGTATATGCAGATCAGCAAAATCTGGCTTACAAACAGTACAGAATAGTCATGGGAGATAAGAGCTTTGCATATTCCCTTTATGGAGTAAGCTACAACCTGAAGCGTGCCCAGCTACAATTACAGTTGCCGAGGTCTGGAAGAGACTGACCAGAGAGATGGGATGGGAAGATTTTCTAACCCTGAGAACACCACTATGGGAGGGTACACGCCTGCAAGCTGTAACGGCCCGAACAGGCTTCAAACACTGGGGCAATATAGGCCTTTCCACATTGGGGGACATATGGGACATGAACGAGATGAAACAATTCACAGTTCTTAGAACAGAATATAAAAGGCCTGAATCCCAGTGGTTAAGTATAGGCAACTAAGACATGCTATACAAAACTGTATTTCCTTAGAAGAGGAAACTCAAGAAGATGCCCCACTGGAAAGGAGACTAATGGATGGGAGGGCTGACAAAAAACTGATCTCATTGACATACAGCATGCAAATGGGAAACACCCAACCTCTATTACTAAACCTGATAGAACAATGGGAGCGGGACCTCAGAGCACTTGAGGAGGAAGACTGGGCAGAAGTGCTGGAGTTTCCTACAAAAGTGGCCATTAAAGCTAGCTTCTGACTTATACAATTAAAAATGCCCCTCATTGCTGACTTTTTGGGGAGAGGTGAAGAGACATTTAGAAAAGGCAACAGAACGATCGCTCGAGCTAGATCCGAAATTAGCAATGCTGGGAAATTGAGGACCAACTGACCTATCCTGATACCAGAAAATAGTAATAAATCTGGGGTGCATAGTGGTGAAACGCAATATCGCACAGATATGGGGCTCGGGAGCCACCCCGCACATACAGGACAGGATGACACGGATGGAACAGGGATGGCCTGTGAAGACGTGTGCCATGGAGCGCTGTATCTTAAATACAGCATTACTATGGCATCGTTAAGGGCTCCAGGGTTGGCGCAAGAAAACTGATGCATCTATTCCGAATCGCCTGTTTCTTGTAAATGAAGCCCATAGTTTGCCTGAACCTCATCTGCAATCTAATATTGCATCCTTGTTATTGTCACAGATGTTGATTTCTATCAAAAGTGTTTTGGCTCAAGTAAAACCTTTTTTTCAATCTCTTGTCTGGCTCTGGTACCTGCAACAAACATTCGAGGATGTTACCTTTTCCAGTATCCTGCGACTATATTCACAGGCCAATTACTAGGGACTCACAGAGGGTGTAATGTCCTTGCCAATTGGCCTAGGCAATTTTAAGGTACTGTTTAGGGAAAGAGCAGTGGTATTGAGGTCTGGTTAGTAGGCCTCAGCACACTTGCAGGTCAAAAGCAACAGCATCAAGCAGCAAAAAGTGAGGGCGACCATACAAAAAGGGCACTTTACAACATGACCCACCCCCAGACGAAAGGGGATGAGCGCTAACCTTCCTTCTGGTAGTCCTCCTCTTTATAGTGGAAGATCCTGGATAGCACACAACAGAGGCAGCTACATCAGGGGCCTTATTAGCACGCTTGCTCCACACAGAAGATATACACACATCCATACTGCTGATACGAGGCCCGGTGCAAGGGGTGGTATGTACGCAGAGGGCCGTCAATGAGGCATTCAATGATTTCTATAAGGGGCTTTACAAAGCCCCGCTGCCACCGGTCCGGGCGGATATAGACACCTTTCTTAGCCAAGCCCGTTGCCTAGGGTGACACCGACTGAAAAGGAAACCTTACGAGCTCCTATAACCTCGGAGGAGATACGGGAAGCAATTAAGAGTATAGCCAGAAACAAAACACCGGGCTTGGATGGGCTGTCAATAGAGTTTTACTCCACATGCGCTACCAAATTAGTGCCACGTCTGATAACACTATACAATGCCTCGCTAGACGCAGGACGGCTCCCTCCTACCACTAGGGAAGCAATAGTGACTTCCTTGTTAAAACCAAATAAGGCTCCTATTGAGCTCGACTCCTATAGACCCGTGCCCCTCCTGACCACGGAATACAAAGTTTTGAGTAAAATGCTAGCAGGTAAGCTACTCCAGCTGCTTCCAAGGCTAATACACGAAGACCAGTGTTGCTTTGTGCCCCGATGCAACACCTCATTAAATATTCGTAGGTTATTCCATGTGATGGTGGGGTCTGCTGGGGCCTATCCCTTTGCTGGATGTGTATCTCTGGATGTCTGTCAAGCGTTTGACACCCTGAGTTAGGACTATATGCTGTTGGGTTTGAACACTATGACATGCCACAAGCCTTCATCCATTGGGTGGCCATACTGTACTCCACAACATGGGCAAAGACGGGTCCACGTATTTCTGGGGCATATCTGATTGGGCGTGGAACTAGACAGGGGTGTCCACTGTCAACACTCCTGTTCATCCTAGCATTGGAGCCACTGGCGCAGCATATCCGAGAGGGGTCGGCAAAATGAGGCATTCCAATAGGGCACAAGTTTCATGCTATTTCCTTATATGCTAACGACATGATTCTGTATTTTTGCGCCCTTACTGATGGACTGTGTGCAGTGCCAGACTTGTTGCCCTCCTTTGAGGCTCTATCGGGACTCCACATCAATATACAAATGTCCTGTGCTTTCCAGTTTGCGGGGGATTGCAGGACCAACAGGGTAATCTACCGAGAACCATAAGTTCCCTTAAATCAAAGATCGCCTTTTGGATCAAACTGCCCCTGTGGGTGGCAGCCGATTGGCATTAGCTAAGATGGTCATGCTACTACGTCTCTTATACTACTTTGTGAATCTTCCAGTGGTGAACCCTGCCTGGATATTCCGTCTAATGAGTGCAATGTTAGGAGACTTGATTTGGGGGACAGTCCGATGAAGGATTGGACTTGCGAAACTGCAACTACCCACAATCCATGGGCGGGATGGGAGCCCCAGACTTTAAATCATATTGCATAGTGGGACAGTTGCAATGGCTGTCATATTGGTTGGCTGGGCGCAATCTGTCATAAATAGGCTACAACAGGTGCAGGGGGATCGTGGACAGTTGCACAGACTGATCTCTCCAGGCATCGCCTCCCCCGAGAGCGGTGCCCATTACTGTTGCGGGTAGCGCTAACATACTGGAGACTCGCGATGTACACTGCAACAGCTGCCCCATATGCACCTAATGTGCCTCTTCAAGGTCTTCTTACGGCATCTTGCACACTCACAACACAAATTGGAGTGGGGTGGCAGCAGCACTGAAGATTCAACGGGGTTAGGCCATTGGGATACCCAGCCACAGTGTATGCTTGGTCTACACCCCGGGAGACGAGGTGGCGGAGTGGGACGGCAATTTGCGGATTTGGCATTTTTATTACCAAAAAGACTCATTACTAGACAGTAGAAGGCTTCGGTAGCACCTAGGCTTGCCAGATGGCAGAAGTGCTGCTATTCGCTGCAAGGAATAGCGCAGCCTTCGCAAAAAAAAACATTGCACTAGAATGGGATGCCCTGCTGGAAGGATTTGGGGTCCTCGACCCCACATCCCAATGACAACACTTATTACAACAGTCACTGATTCTGACAATGAGGCGGGCACATTAATACTGTCATGGCGATGAGCAGCCCTAAAGTGGGGGAGGGAGTCCCCAACGCGATCCCTTGTAGCCGTATCTGTCTTGAACCCCCCTTCATGGGCACCTGTCCAATTCGTTGGGGGGGCTGCTGTAAGAGCCCACCCAGTCAATGGCATTCCAACGCAGCTCTCTGGAAAGGAGCCGCCTGTTAATATAAGCTACTGGCTGATCTTAACTCTCATCGTTGGTCTGTGCTAACACTGCCCCAATCCCAAGTTCAGAAGCATCAGTCTGGAAAATGAATAGTTTCCTATAGACTTGTGCCTTTAGGACAGATGCTGAGCACATGGCTGCCTTCAGGGTGGTGAAGGCATTTTGACAGGCTGTGGTCCAAATGGCCTTCTTTGGCTGTTTATTTGAGTTAACTCAGTGAGAAGGGCCACAATGGTATAGTTAACACGGAGAAACCCTAGCTATATTTTAGAAAATGGATTACATACACTAGGTCGATGAACCGAATCGAATCTGCTTTAAAGAAAACACCATCCGAAATATGCCATAGACATCACATACAGCATATGATAATCAATTCAACTTTAATAACCACACCAGTTTATTAAGAAGTTAACTATTTATTTCCCTATATTAACAACGCTAAAGTCACGAAAATAATTCTCAAACACAAATGATACATGTAGAGAAACAATAAAGGCTGATTCGAACAACAGATATATCTAAGTTTAATCAGTGCAAAAAGACAAATTATGTCAATGGTTATTACACAAAACCATAGCAATAGAATCTGAGCAAGCTACTTAGAAGGGCATGTGTAAAGCATTTCACAACAGTACCAACATGCAGAATAAGTAAATAACACGACTCAAAAGAAATCCAACATCAATTTAGAAAAATAAAGCAGATGTTTATATTAATTTAGACACCAAAATGAATTTTGTATCATATATACAACAGAATTTGTGAATTTTAGAAGCTTTGGAAAAACACTGTATTTCTTGCTGTCAGTTGCCATTGAAGTCAATGTGGAATATCAAAGTGTGCACTCAGGCTCTTGCAGGGTGAGTTCCTTGGAACCCACCTGGACTTAAGGTTCTATGGGGCCCTAGACCAAGAGTCAACAGTCAGTTTCTTATTACCTTGCCCAGGGATTCTGGGTGCAGAGGTTCTTTAGCTGTCTTTGGTACTGATGGGGTCCGTGACCACTGGCAAGTTGCACCACTTGACAAACGGGTGCTTGGAGGTGGACGCACGCTCTACCCTTTGGATATAGAGGTCTTTGGGGGGTCAGGACCAGGAATCAACAGTTGAAACTTCGCTACCAGGTCCGGTGGCTCCGGGTGCAGAGGTGGCTTCTAGCTGTCAATCACAGGAGCTGGTTGCCCCAAAGATGCTTTACTGCTCCTCCTGAGGTCACTCTCTTCAGGATACAGAATCTCAGGAGAGGGGTCGTTGCTGATGTCGGTCTCTATGCTGGGATCTGCCCTGGAGTTGGTGATGTCTGAGTGGCTGTCAGTTTTTGAACTGGTGACAGACAAGCCTTGGTAGCTGCAAAGGTGGTCTGCCTACACTTTGATGGTTGGAGGTCGTCCGGAAGGGAGTAGAGGCTTTAAACCTGGCAGAGACCTCACTCCCACACTTTGGATGCTGGGACTCTGAGGCCTTTATTTCTACTTTTTTTAGCGCTGCATTTGTGCCTCTTTTTGACACAAAAGTGGCGCAAACGTACAAAATACTATTTTATTTTGTAAGTTTGCGCCGCTTTTGCATCAAAAAAGGTCACAAATGCGGCGCTAAAAAAGTATAAATATGGGCCTGAGTTTCTTTAGGCTCACTTACATGGGGCCTGTCGGGTCGCGCTTCTTCATCTTCAGAACAGTGTTACTCCTGCAAGTTGCAGGGGACTGGTACCACCAGTCAGGGGAGTCTTTCTTGGCTTCTCAGTGTCCACAGGGGTTCCTTTTGTTGGGACCAACGAACTTTCACCAGGGGAACACGTCGGTCACTCAGTTCCAGTGGTGGTCTCCTGAGGACACTTCTGTGTCCCTTTTTTGCGCTGCGACTGGGGTCCAGGTCCTGTTGTTGTTGACGATGTCTTCTTTGTGCCTCTTCTTCTTTGCAAGTAAGAACTGAGGGTATGGTGTCTGGGGAGCCCCTTAAAACAAACCTATTTTAGGGGATGTTAAGGGTGTGGGGGAGAGTGGTCAATGGCTATTGGTCCCCTCGGCTAGTCCGCCCCTGCAGTGACCCTGTGGGATGATGTCACTTTCTACCCAGAACCCACTGCTCCTCAGGGTTGCCAAGATGCCAGAACCCTTCCTCGGCTTTACAGACCTCCTAACCCACCCTAAAGATGTGGCTAGCCTTTTGGGGGTGTACCCCTCATGCATAGCTAATTTTCCCTCCTGTGGAGCTGGACAGGGCAGGAAGGGCTTTATCCTCTACTTGGGGACAAGTAATTACATATCAAGAGTGGGGGAAGCCTTTGAGGCAGACTGCCTTGTTTACCTTTCACACTAGCCAGCCTGGGAGGGCGGAGGTGTGACCTTCTGCCTGCCCAGGCCCTTTGTCCCCATCCTGTGGAAGTGCTAGCACAACCAGCAGGAGGGCAGACTCTTATCTCTGGTGGCAGAGGCTCAAGAGAGCCTACCAAAACAGCAGAGGGGTTGGTAACTTGATGGGCACCCTCTAAGGGTGCTACCAAGGCACATGTTAATTAATCCTCGGCACGGGCATCGTGCTCAGGGTTAAAAAGCAAGGTGTTTGATACCGAACATGGGGGGGGTCGGCTGGGCCATCACAGAGCTGGACATCTGGGAACTGACCAGGTGCCAGTCTTTGTTATCCTATGGACTGCCGGTTACTTATGGTAGCATTAAGTTTTAAATGTTATCACTGGGTCATATATGATCATGCATATATGTCCTCACTCATAATACAGTCAACTCTGCCTCCTGGGCTATAGGAGGCCTGCCTTAGGGGTGACTGACCTGTCTATGGGCAGTAAAGAGACTCTGCCTGCATTTGGTATGGGCAGAGTCGCACTCGAGCAGTAGGCTGCTCGTGCAGTCTGACATAGCAGCTCTGCAGTCTCACTTTTACTCAGGTCTCACGGGTGGCACAGTCAGTGCTGCAGCTTTGGTGACTCCTTTACCACCTTTGCCCTGGGTACCAATGGTACCAATTACTAGGGACTTACAGGGATGGTAAAGTCCTTGCCAATTGGCTTATGCAGTTTCAAGGTACTGTTTAGGGAAAGAACATTGGTGATGAGGTCTGGTTAGCGGGCCTTAGCACACTTGCATGTCACAAGCAACAGCATCAAGCAGCAAAAAGTGGAGGGTGACCATTTGAAAAAGGCACTTTAGAAGACTTTTTCTTGTTCATTTTTTATCTCCTACCTAACTTTTTGGTATGACTCCCTCTTGGTTAGGGTGGCTAAGCTCGGGCATTCTTTCCTGCAAACACATTGAACTGATGCCCCAGCTGAACTTAGATACCAACAGATGCCCAGTATTCTGCCACTCTAATTTTAACACCGTCTGGGTACTTTTCGATTGGGAATATTCTACCTTGTTATTCTCCTTAGTTCTCAACTGTCCCCTGTGCAACATTTCCTGGGATTGTGTCCATTTTTATTAGAGTTCCAAGGCACTTAGCTCCTCCTGGGCGTCCAACCTTAATGGGAATCTGAGCTTCTGTAACCTAGACCTTTCAGCTATGCAGATGTCCCTCATAACTACCTTGAGTGCATCCCATACAATTAATTTTGGCTAGGCTCCCACTTTATTGAATCCCTGGAATTCTGAAATCTGCTTCTGCATGGTTTCCTTGACTTTCAGGTTCTTTAGGAAGCTAGGAAGCTTTAGTTGGTGCGCAAATTGGAGCGCTTTGGAGTTTGGCCATTGACCCATCACAATTTGCAGTCAATTGAAATGTGACCTGGCACTGTGATTGTCGGACCCTGTTCAGGAGGCCAAGGGGAAAGCACAGGCTACTGGGCCTCAACCATTGGGGTTTATGTTGTTTTCCTCTAGTGTCCCAGGATCTGTCCTATATTGGCTGTGCAAACTGGGCTACATACAACTCCTATAGCATTTGGCTCTGATAACAATGGTGAGTAGTCACAGGCTTTTGGGGGTTCTCAAGTTCAACACTGAACAAACACATTCATATTACAAATGATTGTCAAAACCAGTGCTTGACTGTCAAGAAGAAAAGTACTTTTAATGCACACTAAAACTTAATGCTACACGTAAAGATATGCACATGAATCAATTTAGTATCCTGGCACTCAGAGCAGGCTAGTGCCTCCTCCTGCTACTGATCCCAATTACTCCCTTTTATGGTTCGGGGGTTCCTACACTGAGTCAGATGCTTATCATGATTAGGCTCAGGTGCACATTATGGGTTCCCACAATGAGTCAGGTGCTAGGCATGATTAGGCTCAGGTGCACATTATCCCTATACTCTAGTGTAAGCGTACAGTCTTAAGAAGTTCTTTCTGGGTCCTCACCTGGCCTTGATGGGGGCAAGAGCTTCTTGGGTGGCCTCCCATCAATTCTTGTGCTCACTTAACTGCTTCTGGGTGGAGATAAAACCTGAAGCCTTGTGTCTACCTCCTCAGTGGTCTCGAGTGATGCAGCTGTTGTCGGGGACGATTCTGTAGGAGAGATCTGAATTCAGTTTCCACAGCTGGTCTGGCAGGTGTTCATGGCAGCCTCACTTGGGCTGTTCAGGTCTGGATTGGTGCGGCCTAGCATGGCTGATCTTGAGCAGAGGTGGAGTCCACACCAGTGTTGAGCTATGGCTTCAGGCACATCATGGTCTTGGTTGCAAAGCAGCTCTCTGTCATACTGTGATGTAGGAAGCTGCAGTGGCTGGGGCCATGTTATGGGCTCACAATTTCGGCACAGTGCCTCAGGACACCCCACAATCTTAATAGCTCAGGCACAGCATCTCAGGTGATGCCATAATCTTCAACAGTTCAGACCAGCGGCAGAGGTCATGCTGATGAGGCACTTCGGTTCAGGTCATGACACATGTCTCAGTTCGAGCATAGCAGCCTAGGCTAACCCACAATCCTCAGGATTCCCAACAACAAAGAACAAGAGAGTCTGGGACCCTCTGACAACAGGCCATGTGTATCACTTTCCTCAGTCCTCCTCTATCCCCGATCCATCATACGGGATCATGTGCACCGCAACCCTCCTGGACAGTCACTCCTTTTGCAGGGATGGCAGGCTCCTTCTCTCTCTCAGCAGGCAGAATGGCTTCTAGGCACTCCAGGACAGATTATCAGCTCTTGCAGCAAGGGGTACACTCAGGTGATGTCCCATCATGTCTGAGAAGCTGGCTGTCGGGCAGACCCCAGCTCTGGTTGCACAGCAGCCATCTAAGCACTTTGCAGAGCACCATATTCCTTTGTCATATAGAACTTAGAAATGGATTAACAAGTGAGTCAGGGGGGTTCACTCTTTTATCCAATTAAAGGAGGCATGAGATATGGATCCACTATCTGCAATTTCAGAAGTAGTTTGGGTTGTTTTTTCTTTCAAGGGTCCTTTGTAGAGTGATGCTCCTCATAACAGGGTACTCTCAAGCCTAGAGCACCTAAGACAGAGACAGAAAGAGATGTGAGTGTTCTGCATCTGGGTGTCATCAGAGACATGAGAGTGGAAATACAAAAAGCTCACCTAAGGGATCCCTTTCACCTTGAACAACAGATCTACAGCCCACTCTTCACCCCACAATTCATGAATGCTAATTCTCCAGGAAGCCTAATCAGCTTCTCCTCTCAGCAAAAAAGACCTAGTAGATTTCTAAAGGAGCCCGTCTCCTTTTTCCTGACTTGGTTGTCTAGGTTTCCCCTGTCCAGATTTGGAATGCCAGCAATACGTTTCCAGTCAATCTTACAATTAATGCCATGAATGGAGTATCCAAAATGGATCCCACAGGTCACCATTACTCTTGTACACAGCATGCATGCACCATGCAGTCAAAACTCTAACACGCACAACATACACTTGGGATGTTAGCTGCACAATCCAGGTTATAACACAGAAGTGGACCTTTGCACAAGTGGACCAGTATGCCACTACTCCAGTCACAAAGATAAGGTCTGGCCACAACAGTGAATTCACAAAACACAGTATGCTGCCACTGCTGCTCCATGTGCTGAACCCTTGCCAAGAGCAGTAGTCTACTGTTAGTACAATGAGGTTACACTTGATGTGCCCCTCCAGGTCACAGCACATGTCCAGGGTCTCAGTCACATCAAAGAACAGGACTAGGCCTCTGCACACACACTAGATTAGTGTGAGGCTGGGCCAAAATCAAAAACAAGGATAGCAGATACATGCATTCATGCACCCAGAGCAGAGGAATGCATCAGCACACCATATCATTCATTACTCTCTGTTCTTGGTTTGGCAATGGGCATCTGTTGTAGCACGTACTTGATTGTCCTCCAATGACCCCTTTTCCACCTCCAGCTCCAGTATTCCTTTTGCCATTGGCAAAGATCTGGTCTGATATTATCTCCATTGTTATGTGAATATGAGGCAGAAGAGGTGACCCCATTGGTACTCTGTGTAATGTGCCTTGAAGAAGTCGATGACTGGTTGAAATGCTTTCAGTTTTTGTTGGGTGATTATCAGCAGGTACTGGAAGAGGAGAACTGAGGGGTGCTAGAACATGATTTCTCCTCTTTTTTTCTCGCCGTCTACATGATTCTGTCTTTGATAAAAGTAGTGCACCCTCATGAGTGTATCCATGGGTCAGGGTGGCTGTGAGTGGGAGGCTACTCTCTGTCCAGCAGGATGTGTTCTAGTTCAGCTGAATGCAATAGGGCCCCAAAGATTCTCTTGACATAGGTCGCTATGGTGGGCCTTCTTCTCCTGGTGAGATTCCACTAATATAACCTTGCCTAGAATAATTATCTAGGTCTTCTACATGCCTGTATAAGATGGTAATTTGTCCCATCAGGGTAATGATATAGTGGTGCAGAAATGTATTATCTTCCTTCTTCCCCAGTTTCTTCCACTTGAATGACCCTCTTGTATAAGTCATTCAGTTTTTTTTCCCCTTATGAAGGTCATACTTCAACTCCTCTCAAAATGATGCCTAATCCTTGTAGGTTTCCCCAGCACACTCTGGTGGGGCTGTCCCTACTTCAATGTCAAAGATAATCAGGAATGGGGAGGAGGACCCACCTTCACTGAAAGTCTTCTTGGCCCTGCTGCTTTTCTTCACCGGTTCCAGGCTTAATCAGAAGAATGTGTCAACTTCTTACCTCCCCAGGAGTCCTTGGCCGTTCCTCTCAGTCTCTCTCCGGCTCCCTCCATCTGGCTCCACTACTCTGCAGTATTAGAAGCTTTGCTAAGTCTCAACACAGTGAATCACAACTCTGGCATGGTTCCTAATCCAGCCTCCTGCATTGAGTCCTGTGTCACCTGGGCCACGGTCTCCTGCATTGCTTCTTTGAGACCTCATTCCATCTTCTACTATGCAGTGAGTCAGAGCATCTGAGCCCATATCTCTCTAGCTATCCATGTCAGTATCTATCTGCAATATCTCCCTCATACTGTGCATTGACCTCCGGGGAGCTGCCACCATTTTTTAATGTGCTGCGCTTCCAAAGGACCTCTATTAAGTCTTTCAGCGACAATGTCTTGTCATATTAGTGTTCTTTGCAGCTTGATTTCCACTGTCAGTCATTAGCAGGAGTCAATCTGCCTTTTTAGGCAGGCCAGAGCATAAAGGTGAAAACCGAGGCTCACTCATCTGTTGGCTTCCCGACGCCCCCCTCAACTTGCTATTTTTTAATTGTCTGATGATCTTAAAATCATTCTTATGATGTATGCTTTGGAGTTTTATGTTCATTCATATTGACGACAACCAACAAAGTTTCTTTAAGAAAATGGACAATAGAATAGCCTACTTTACCTCTTACTGAGAGGGACTGTTGTAGATCCAACTTCCATAACAATTTTGACAAGGTAATAAAGAAAAATACAATTTATTAGTATCATATGTCCACAATCCATCACATGCCAGCCAGACATTGCTATAACATGCTCTGAGTAACAGATTCTACGGCCGGATCAAGGACGAGGATGGGAATGCTTTGAATATTCATTAACCTGGGTCTTCTAATGATAATTTGAAGAAAATCACACCAAATGGCTGATATCTTGAATAGGGACGTACTATTTACCTAACTATTGGCAGGGATCTTGTAAACAAGCCAGAGTTATTGGAGGTAACACACACACAGAAATGTATGTAGAAGAGGCCTGCACGCCTTATAAAAGGGCACCATTCAAGGTGACTGCCGGTCCTTCTTCAAAAGGTGTCACAACTGACTGTTGATTCACAGTCATTCCAGAGAACAAAACAGACATTATTAGACAGCACCCTCTTATAGTTTATGTTGGTTTAAGGATATTGAGAGGGCTTTACAACTCTGTGAGCAAAGATACAGAGAGCAGGTGGGATTTTCAACCCTGGACAATCACTAGAGGATCCAGTCATGGTCAGCATTTACTTTAAGAGAACTTGGTGAGAGGAAGGATAGGTTGAACCCCGCCTACAGTGACACAAATGGGACCAAAAGGACTCTCACATTCTCAGTATTCCTTTGCTGACAGTGAACGCAGGGAATTTGGAAAGAAAACAGGATATGGTGACTGCCTTGGAACTCAAAAGGTTACAATTCAATTTTGTAGCCACATACACACACACACACGGCCATACCTAACTACACCAAGCAGTGTTTCTCACTCCTCCCCCATACTAACATCCCCACTATTCCTGGTTGGGTTGGGGGTAGTACTGCTTATGTCTCTAGAAGCGCTGAGCAACTTGCTGCAAACCCAGCAGCATAGTGGTGTGATCAGTCAGTGAATCAATCAGTATTTGTAAAGTGCGGCTACTCACCCGTGATGGTCTCAAGGTGCTGGGGGGGAGGGAAGGGGGCTCATTCAAAGAGCCACGTCTTGAGGTTCTTCCTGAAGATAGTGGGCTTTGTCTGAGGTGCAGGGGGGTGTTGTTCCAGCTCTTTGCTGCAGTGTAGGTGAAGGATTGTCCTCCGGCGATGGTTTTTCGGATGCGAGGGATGGTGGCCAGGGCCATCTGGGTGGAGAGGAGGGATCTTGCGGGGGTGTGGAAGAAGACGCAGTGGTTTAGGTAGACTGGTTCTGCATTGTGTATGGTCTTGTACGTATGGGTGAGAAGCTTGAAGGTGATTCCCTTCTCCACCGGTAGCCAGTGGAGGGTCCTCAGGTGCTGGGAGATGTGTTCTCGGTGAGGGAGGTCCAGAATGAGTCTGGTGGCGGCGTTCTGGATTAGTTATAGTTTTTTTATGTTCCTGGTTGAGGTGCCGGCATAGAGGGTGTTGCCGTAGTTGAGCTTGCTAGTGATTAAGGCATGGGTGACTGTCCTGCAACAGTCTGCTGGGATCCATCTGAAGATCTTCCGTAGTTTGCGGAGTGTGCGCCGGCAGGATGAGGCAACAGATTTTACCTGGCTGGTCATGGATAGGGAGGAGTCGAGGATGATTCCTAAGTTGGGGACGTGCTCAGCTGGTGCAGTGGGGACGCTGAGGGATGTGGGCCACCAGGAATCATCTCAAGCTGAGGTGACATTTCCGAAAATGATGAGCTCAGTCTTGTCGGAGTTGAGGTTGAGGCAGCTTTCTCTCATTCAGGTGGCGACGGCTTCCTTTCCTGAGTGGAAGTTTCTTTTGACCGTATCCGCATATGGGTCTTCGGTGAGGGAAATGATGAGTTGTGTGTCATCGGCATATGATATGATGTTCATACCGTGGCTTCTGACGATGGCTGCGAGAGAGGCCATGTATACGTTGAACAGTGTGGGACTCAGTGAGGATCCTTGGGGGACTCCGCAGTTGACTCCTGTGGGTCTGGAAGTGTAGGGTGGGAGTCTGACCCTCTGCGTCCACCCGGAGAAGGAGTGGATCCATTCCAGCGCTCTCCCGCGGATTCCTATGTTGTGGAAACTGGTGCGCAGAGTGCTGTGGGAAACCGTGTCTAATACTCCTGAGAGGTGGAGGAGTATGAGTG
Source organism: Pleurodeles waltl (assembly GCF_031143425.1). Classification (NCBI taxonomy): domain Eukaryota; kingdom Metazoa; phylum Chordata; class Amphibia; order Caudata; family Salamandridae; genus Pleurodeles; species Pleurodeles waltl. The sequence goes on along the minus strand of NC_090444.1, from coordinate 1,247,341,574 downwards.
CTGCAGTGTGGCCGCACCCTAGGAATAATCTGATGTCGTCAGAGGCTGCCAGGAGGGCTGTGTTGTAGTTGCTGCAAAGCTGGACTGGGAGCTGTCCAGGGAGTTGTTGGCCTCGATTAAATTACGTGATGGAAGAAGGGTTTAAACCAAATGTAGTAAACTAAGGGAAAAACACAATATATCTTATTTTGTAGAGTTCTTTTAAAAACTGTGTCCCAACATAAGCACAGGAGTAAGCCATAAACAAAACCTAATCATGCCCTGATTCATACATGGTAATAAAAGGTTTCAGTATAATTCGTGCTACTTTTGGCACCCAAAAATTATGACAACTATAGTTTTTTCAGGAATACTTGCACACGTAACATAAAATGTAGCACCAATATGCATTTGCACATTTAATTTTTCTGCTCTGTAGAGAAATCTCTTTTCCTATCAACTCCATTATTTTAATGGTGTTCCCTCCCTGTTCTCACAAACCTTTCACAGGAGTCCATTTGGATGTCTGGGATAGAACCTTAGCTGAGAATTTTTGGCACAAGTACGAGTTTTTGGGGGGTTTAACTGAAATGTTCACAAACCAGCCCTTACCACCAAATGTGTATATATGGAGATTTCAGCATGACTTCAAAAAGGTTGTCTTCAGAAATGTACTTTGCACATGAACATGTTTTCTCATCATTGTTCTCTTGTTCCTTCCAGGATTGGTGATTTCCTCTTGTAAAGTAGGTTTTCAACAGTAACCTAGTTAAAAGTTTTATAACAAGTCGTTCAATGTTCCTAAAATTGTGGAAAATAAGCAACAATAGAATGTATTCATTACATATCTTGGTGGTTTGAATTGGACATCCTTGAAATGTTGATGTTCTTGATGTTCTGCATACAAACAAAACTTGAACATGCCCTCAAGGATTTGCTACAAACGCATCGATACAAAGTGTTCTAATGCTTTAGATTAACTATTCATTTATTTTTTTCAGAATCGATCTTTGCGACTGAAAGATCTTTCAATTTAATTGTGATTTCTTAAGGAATAGATTCTAGGTCGTATTGTTCATGCTAGAAGTAGAAGGCTGTGAATGCAAATTTACCTTTGTGAAGAAGGCGTCTCATGCCTGCAAACTGCAAACTGCAATCTGGCCTGGAGGGCAGTCTTGAATGCCAGAAGGGTTGGTTTAACAGGTCCATTTGTTTGGGACCGTTTTATGGTCTGGTGGGCCAGTTTTTACTGTTGAGTTCATTGACATGCCTGCAGCAAGCACAAATGCATGCAGTCAACCATACCTCGCAAAATACCTATGAAGTGTGTCTTTACAGGCTCAAAACTGACCCGATTTGCCAATGTGAGCTAGATTTTTTGCTATTTGTTTCACTAATGAGGGGCATTTTTATTTTGATGCTCGGGTCTATTTTCTGTCCGAGTCCGACCCTGCCTGTATCCTACAGTGGAATATATTTTCCTCCAACACATGTACTCCTTGGACCCACCCACTGCGGCCCGTCAGCATGTAGTAGTGTGAAATGCAGAGTTGTTGAAGGGGGCAAAAAGAGATCGAGTGCTTTTGCAGACCAGATATACAATGACAACTAAAAACACAGTATTTTGTTATCATGTGGTACCACATTTTATTTATTTTATCTGTTTAATTGTAGTTACAATTTTTTTGTAAGTACAACACGCAAGAAGAAATTGGTCTTATATAGTGTTGGAATCGCCCTGGCCCCACTCTGAATGTCTCTGGGCTTCCTCAAATGTTAGCAATATTTAATTTGGTTATAGTCTCTGGCTAACCATTGCCATATCTTCCTGGGTTTTGGCCAATGTAATCTAACCAGTGCAAAGGGAGCTCTTTTTCTCTCGTATTACCGCCCTCTTCCATTTTTTACTTATCAGTTTTATTATGTATAGGTAATGCTTAGGTATGCACCCACCCTTCGCTGTAAGTTCTGTTGGCCAACATGTTCATGTGTGTTCTTGAATAACTGTTTTTTCCAGTCCGGACCTTCATTTATTCACCTTACTGCATGTTGCAAATGTATGGTCATGTAATACTATTACTAGTATGGTAGTTTCACCCTGCCACAATCCCATGGGAGCTTTGATGTTGCCAATTTCACTCTGCTACGCTTTCTGGTACACACTAATGAGATCAGAAGTTGATCTAGTTTTTTTTAACAGTTCTGGTGGTAGCAGCAGCATTGACCCTTGCATAACATGAAGACATCTTGGCAAGAATATCATCTTGGCTAATTAAACTTTTCCCATCACAAGAGTGGCAGCGTGTTCCAAATGTTGCTGATTCACTCAGACTCATATACCCTCCCCATGTTATTTTTATAATGGTCTTTAGCCTTATGGGTCGCTTGTATCTCCAAGTAGAGACAAATTCCTATTTCACACCCTGGAATGGTGTGTTTGCTAAGTGTTAAAGTCCTCCCTGTGGAAATAGTTTAGTTTTCTCTTTTAGGGCTGAGCGGCTACGCCCGTCTGAAATTCCTACACATTCCCATAATTTTTTTTAAATAGATCACTTTGTTTAGCAATACAATCATAGCTCTAAACAAATCGATGCATTTAAGTCTGGCTGTCTGTCCAAGGCTGCCTGCTGTGCCTCAATTTGAAGAACAAGATGGAAGCCAGGCAATAAATCAACTTTTTACACTGTGACCCACGATGCAGAGCTGACTGCTCTAAAGCCCTTTGTTTCCATTGGAGCCTATGGCAGTATCCACTATAGGCCAGTGACGCTTTTAGCGTCATGATTTTGGCTGTCAGAGTTTTCATCCCTGCGTGAAGGCAACCATCTGTCATTAACAGGCATAGATCACACCCTTTCCCCATTTGACATGCTGTAGGAGTGGATGCAAGCATGTGATTTACTGCCTTGTCTTCGGTAACGGTAAGTGTTATAATGCTAATCTTGTGATATTTTTATTGTACTGAGACACCTTGTCACGCTAACATCCCCCATGTGACACCCCTGGCCGTGGCTGCAGATCGCTTGCTCCTTTAGAAGTGGAACTGCTGTATTTGTTCCTCATGAAACTGTTCCAAATGACAAGCAGCGTTCTTGCTCCCTTGCAAAATAGATCCAAATATCCAAGTCAAGCGCTAGGAGAGAAATACATGCTTACAGTAACAACAGTTATCTGCTGTATGGTGTTAAAGCTGGCCCTATCCTCATGCCCTTAACAATAATGCCACAAAAATGGATTGATATGAAAACAATGAATGTTAAAATGTGTGTAATGTGTGTCAGCCATTTAGTTCCTCTCATTTCACATGTTTTACTTAATGTTGCATTCCTCAAGAGAGTTAGCTGTTTTATCATGCTGTGTTTCTGTACATTGTATTACTCTTGCATAGTGCATACTTTGACTTGTGCCAGGTGTTTATGAGGGGCTTCGATTGAGAACACTGGTGCTGAGGCTGAAGGCAAATCAAAGTGCCTGATATTGGGTTGGTCTCTGTAGAGTACACAGAACAATGGTCATGTATTCCAGTTGCAAATTAAATTCAATGTAAGTGTGTGTGAAGAGGTGTGTAGAGGTCAAAATATTTAGAAGGCAAAAGCAAAATTAAATAAAGTGCTTAAACGTGAATGAGTGCAGTGTATGTTTAGATTGGTAAAATGAGGGTGATGCGCGGGGGTGCATTCAGGGAAGAGAGAAAAGAGGGTGCTGAAGAGGAAAGAGAGGAGGTTCAAAATGGGCAGATGGATGAGATGTGAAGAGAAAAAGGGCATACATATCTAACGTAAAGCACACGTAACTGAAGGCCATACTCCTTCTATAGACCTTAATAATATTTAATTCACAGTTTAAAAAAATTCGGAATTGAAACATTTCTAATGTTAATTATTTATAACTAATCATTGTTGTTACTCATTTATCTTAAACAGCTAACAACCATTGACAAAGCCAATAGTAATGACAGGTTTTTGATGTATGTCAGTTGTTGTGTTATGTTTCTGGATGGATAACATCTCTGAGAGAAACCCAAACACAGGCCGGGTGGCACACTATGGGAATCAAAGACATTTAGTTTATATATTCCTTTTTAGAGAGCCCCCACATTTTCATCCTAGGTAAAGATCTAACTGCACATATTTCTGTATGATTGACTGCAGCCAGCAGCTGTGGGTGCTTCCTGATACCTGGTTAGAGCATTTTCTTCCAAAGCTGATGCTGCATGCAGTGCAAGACACTGGGCAACCACTTTAAAGGGCCTGAAGTTGTCGCACTGTACAAATTGCACATTAAAGTAACTGTTGAATGTATTAATGTGGTAAGATATGGGGCAGTTTTTAATGTGTTTATTATTTCAATACTAAGGCCCCCATTACAAGTCTGGCGGTCACTAGACAGCCAGACTCGCAGATGGCAGTTTGACTGCCGCAAATGCAGCAATCCGAATGCCATATTTTAAGTCTGGCGTTCAGGCCGCGGTGGGACCGCCAGCACCTCTGGTGGTTGCGGGGGTCCCAATCCTCCAGGGCAGCGCTGCAAGCAGTGTTGTCCTGGGGACTACAACCTCGTTCTCCGCCAACTTTTTCATGATGGTAGCACCGCCACAAAAAGGCTGGCAGACAATTGGGTACAGGGGGCCCCAGGGGAGCCTTTGAAATGCCCATGCAGTTGGCATGGGCAGCGCAGGAGTCCCCCTGGCCAGCTTTGCAAACAATGAACACCCTGCATCCTACGTCATTGCCGCCGGCTCGATTATGAGCCGGAGACAATGCTGTAGGCTGTTTCCTGCTTGACCTAGCAGGAAAGTCTTAATGGACCCAGGGGGAGGGAGCCAGTATGGCGGCATCCTCCCCGTCTAAAGTTTGGTGGACGGTGTAAACCATCTGCCAAACGTATTATCAGGCCCTATATGTTCCCACTGCTTTATGAACCTTGCTCTCTCACTAAATTAATTTGATTTCAAATGCACCACTTGTCAATCTTTTTTCATTTTTTTTCTTAGGATGAGGACTCTACTTGGACTCCATGTTTGTCCATTTAGTTTGCTTGCTTCATTCGCCACATAAAAGTCATACCCAACCTGTATGCCCCACCACCTTCAAATGTAACCAGCCACCACTGGTTTTATCCTTGCTTTCACAAAATCTGGAGAGATTCCAATAACCTCTTGCTGTTGCAGAAAGTCTCATAAATGCTCGAGCATGTTGTCTGCATACATGAAGACACTGTGAGTGGTATCCTCAATCTAAATGCCCAAACTATCTAATTCATTTTATACCATGTTTCCCAATGGCTTTACAGCCAATGGTAACAGGGAGGGGAGGGTGGACAAACTGGCCAGATTTTCTATTTGCTTGCCTCTGATATTTAAAGTCCATCTCTCACTATTTCACTCAGTGCTTTATAAAGTAGGTCTATCCATAGCAAGACCCTAGATCCAAATCTGATACAATCCAGCACCTTCTTCATAGAGGCCCATAAGTCACTGTAAACTCCACATATAATAAGCAGTTGTCTGTAGAATAGCACCACAGTAGCAGGAGGAAAAGGCCTCAGATGGAAAAAACCTCCTGATGGAAGGTGGGAAATGAAGAAAAACAGGATGTGAAGGTGGAGAAGAGCTAAAAAAAGATCGAGTAGAGATGGTTTGAGGTATCAGGATTAACAGAGATGAGATTCCAGGGCTCCATGCAGTAGTGTTTTTCTAATAGGGGTCTTCAATGCAAAGATACAATCAGCAAAAAAGAAAAACTATGGTAATACAGCACTGGAAAAAAGCCTGGGAATAATACCTCAGTCTCCTATAGAATCAAAAGTGAAGGCAAGAGGGGGAAACGTAGGGAGCATATTTAAAGCCTTTAATTTAACAATAATAAAGGGTAGATGACTGAACGACCATAAGGATGTGCTTAAGAATGGAAGAAAAACATTATTGTTAGACTATGCAGTGATTTCGTATTTAATTTCCAGCTGAGAAAAGATCTTCAAGGAAGAGAGCAGTGTGGAAGTGATCATAATTCCATGTGGATCCTCCTAGATCTACAGGTAACTGAATGAGTATCCTGGCACGACAACCAAGTTGAAAAAATAAACAATCATAAGAAGAAACTCTGGTCAACACAAATTAAACAACAAACATGCAAACAGATCATAGAGTAATTAAATCGGTATGTAAAACGGAGTAACAAAGAGAAAATTGATGAATATACTAATTTAATTAAACAAATTGGACAGGAGGCAAATACGCACCAAAACAATTTGAAAGACACAAGATGGCACCCCTCATTCTAAGCAGGAGCACACAAAAAGAAAATTAAATAAAAACATAAGAAAAGCCTTAAAAGAAACTTAAAACCAACTCCTACATCAAGCGATGATATAGGAACTTAGAAGAAATATAGAAAGGAAATTTGGAGAGCGTAATTGCTGAATATAGGATAAAGAAGAAGTCAAGCCATAACTGCTTTACAGAGTGGGAGAATAAAATTATTCTGGGACCTGATAGCAAACTTAACATATACTGTGGAAAAAGCGGGGCTCACCCGGTGGAGGAAGATGCTTGGGTCCTGTATATAGAGAATCTTCATAGGATGTCTCCAACGAGTAGCTCGTGAGTTACTAGTAGCTCTCGAGCTACCAATAAGTAGGTCTCCTGTATAGAGCCCAGCCTACAAAAACTGAAAATTGTATATTTAAAACAAACATGTAAACTTTTCTGATTTGGTCAGTATTAAAATTCTAATAATATTCGTAGCTCTGGGTGATTTTCATTGAAAATAAATAGCTTTTACTACAGAAAAGGTTGGAGACCCTTGGCAAAGGATAATACAGTAATTCAAGGAAATGGGATCAATGGATTACAAAAACGAGCTGAATTAATGGAAAAACTTCTCAGGTGTTGATGGTACCGACAATTAGGAAAATCGAAGATATAATAAAAAAAACTGAAGTCTAGTTGAAGATGAAGACACCAGTTTGTGGGCCCATGTCCTGTATACAAGCCTGTGATACAGGAGAATATAATACTGGTATCCTGGAGAGAGGGGATAAGGATCCCAATATATGAAAAGGCCCAGAGATAAACAAAGTATTTGTAGAAGGATTACTCTTCTAGACATACCGAGTTAAATCTATGTAAAGTACTTGTTAAAGAGCCTGGAAGGATAAGCTAACAATATCCTACCAATGGCCCAATTAGGCTTTAGGTCATGGCACTCAACAATAAATGGCTCTCTAGCCTTAAAACTAATAACAGAAAAATATGTTTTCAAAAAGAAACAGCCAGTTTATGAGGTCTACATAGATTTAACTGCAGCATTTGATTTGATAAACAGAGAAGAAACTGTGGAAAAATTGACAGATAGGAACATCCCCCAAGACCTACAGAAGTTGATCATTCAATTTTCTGGAGAAGCCTGCATGCAGATTGAGAAAGAGAGTGATGGAGCGTTATCTTTAAAAGTTTTTACACCAAATGGTCTGCGGCGTAACTGTTTCTGTTCTCTCTCTATATATATATCAGATATTCCTAAGGCAATGGGACAGCTTTTGTATTTTCACCTAGATTGGCCGAAGTGGCTATTCCTCCCTTATTTATATGCAGATGATACTGGATTGTTAGTTTTGACACCTGAAGGACTACAGTACCAAACTGAAGAATTAGAAAAATATTGAACCCAGTATGACCTACTGGTAAATAAAGAGAATACAAAAACTATGATTTTTGTAAAGCAAAGTTAAGAGAAACTGGCTCTGGAGTGGTGGTGGGCCAGGAGGCAACTTGAGATAATCTCTGAATATAAGTTCCTGGGAGTGATGTTTAAAAACAACCTGAATTTTAATTGTCACATTGAGAAAGTATTCCAAAAGGCAAGAGCAGTAGCAAGTGCTCTTCATGAACTGTGCAAAGAACTAGGATACAAATCAGTGGTGGTACTGAAAGAGGCCTATAATTTAAAAGTAGTAAGCCTCTTGCTGTATAGGTGTGAAATACTGGAAAAGCAATCAGTACAGAAGCTGCAGAGGGGGCAAATTAATATCTGGAAATCCTGGCTACGTTTGCCAAAATGATCACTAAACAGCACAGCTCCTCAAGCGTAAGCCAAATATATTACAGTATAAATTCTATGTCAGCTTCTGTTTCACAGCTTCCCACCTTCCTCCGCTATTAAATGTGCTTCCCGGTGTAATATTCCTATTCTGTGCTATTTCAGGGAGGAGTGCACTCTCTGGGGCAGAATTATGAAAAGTGGCGCTGCACTTAGTGCAGCGCCACTTTTCTTGCACTCCTTAGCGCCCCCCTAACGTCACCATATGTGTGCCATATTTAAAATACCGCGCACCATGGCTGTAATCAGGGGGACTAGGGTCAGCAAAATTTCCTCTAGTCCGGTGCTTTGCAGCATTAGGGTAAATAATGATGTCGCTAATCCTGCAAAGCACCCAGAGGCCCATTGAACACAATGAGAGCCTCTCTTTAACGCCTGATCCTAGCAGGCGTTAAAAATGCTGATGAAAATGACGCAAAGTAATCTCATAGATTTCTTTGTGCCATTTTTTCGGCACCCCCATGTGTCGGAATAGCCCCTTTGCATACATTATGCAGGGCGCAGGCATCATGTGGTGCAACGGGTTATATGCAATGCAAGCACTGCGCCACTTTGTAAATATGGCACAGCGTTTTTGGCCTTCTAACGCCACATTAGTGTAAAGAAATGACGCTAATGTGGCATTAGAATGGCGTTAGGCCCACATAAATCTGGGCCTATGTATTTAAGGAGCTATTAAGGACCCTGATATCCCATGTCATCATGTGCATTGCACCACCATTGTTGTCTGAAATTTATGATCCTGCCTGCAATGTGTCCCCTGCTCCTTGTGATGGATTTTGTGGAGTTCCATGTCCTTCTGCTGCACTCAATTCATTACTGTTCTCTTTCTTTTCCAATCCCTTTCACTCATCCTTCCCTTGCAGCCACCTCTTACACGAAACTAGATGACCAGTCCGCTCAATCTAGAAAAGATTCCTTTCTAAAACAATGGATTAATAAGTGACTCCCTGCTCTTCAGACTTCTTATCTATGTATCTACCAACTTTCTTTAACTAGGATTTTCAGCTTAGTTCTCCTACTCCTTCATACTCTCCCTATTTAGCATTTAACATTTGCTTAACATGCGGGTGAGGTGCTGTGGGAGCCCTGTCCTTTTCCGACCACAGTTGTAGTCAAGTCCATGTGCAGCCCAACCTATGTACCCTCCCCCTGCAAAACACTTAGGCCAGATTGGCGACAAAGTTGTGCAATGCAGCACAGCAAGCCACTTTGCTGCTCTGTATCACTTGGAAAGAGCAGGAATACAAAGTATTTAAGGAAGACAGCGCATTCCTGTCCTTTCCTCCTGCACTGGCACACAATGGGCAGCCTAGCACCAACGCAGGCACACTTGTACCATTGTGCACATGTGCCTGTGTTGCAAGCAGCATTATATTTGGGCAGGAACGGGCACCTTCCTGCACAGAAACAGTCCTCAGAGGGTTTTTCCTCTTTCTATGCATGCTTCATCTTGCAGCACACATAGAAAGAGGAACATAATCTAGGAGAAATAAAGATATTTCTCCTTGTTGTGCCTCATCTCTTGAATTTGCATAGGTTTTATTTCTCTACCATTCCTTTAGAATGTATGTGTTCATTATGATCATTAGATTGACCTCATTTCTAGAAAATAATTCTTTGTCTAGTACCCTATCCACTGTCATCACTATCCTATGCATGCCTTGCTATCCCTCCCCCGATTCCACCTCTAACATGTTCTTCTGATGTTTATGTTTGAGAGGATTTTGAAGGGGTAGATGCTTCATGGAGTCACAATCCATTTTTCTTCTTCCATTTCTCAGTTCTAGATATTCCCAGGTACCCTCTAGAATGTTAAAAAATTGTTATTTCCTGTTGTGTATCACTGTTAGGATAGATGGGTAAATCAGCATATATTTATTTTAAATTACTTGTCCTTAGTTTCTGTTTTGTTTGTTCCATGAACATGCCCATTATTTGGAATTTCTTTGTATAGTTTGAGAGAAGTAATTATTGTGCAATTTTCATACCAGGGTGCTCCAACTTTCCTAATGTGTTTAAGGATGGCACGACTTTCTCCATTGTTAAGGAATCTCACATCATTGGCTGATCTCCAAGCAGTGGCTTTTTTTTCAGCGCCAAGTGTACCTTCTAAATTAAGATGTTGAGATGTTTAAAGCCCTTTTGGTTTAAGTGTCTAAAGTATGCAGGTCTCCTTCACCCCTTTTAGGAAATCTTATGAATTGTAAATTGTTTCTCAGATCTGCTTTCAGCGGCCTAAACTTTGTCTGTTAATGCTGTTGTGAATGCTGACCATGTAGTTACTGTATCTTGTTGGTCTCAAACATCTGATGTTCCACCACTTCCTCAGTTTCCTAAGTCTCTTCTGCCACATTTCTCGAGTCTGTTCTCAAGAGATTGATGTAAATTGCTACAGTGTCTATTTTGTTTTGAAGGTGTTTTCTAAAGTTTGCTACTGCCTGTGTATTGTTGCTTGCAGTTCTGTAGTTGAGTCTACTTGTTTAAGTTCAGTTCCTTGTGTCTGTTGGGATTTCTCCTCTCCCTATACTTCAGCATATGGTGAACTTTGTTGCCTCCATTGGCTTGACTGGCTTGTCATTCTCCATTTTGTATTCTTTTTGACCCTTTGTTCACTCTCCAATTCTCAGCAATGCTGCACTTTGATCTAATTTCACCTGCATGTTTGTATTAAGTGCTTGAAGTCTCGACATCTGCTTGTCAATCCCAGTTGTCAGGAGTGCATATTCCTGCATTTAAGTGCCAGTTTTTCATTTGGCTGGGTTTCTCTCAGTCATATACCTCCAAATGTTTCCCTAGTAGTACTCTATGCCGCTGAGTCTTCCTGCTATGTCTGTCAATGGTTCCTAGTGACATATAGAACAGTCACATTATCCATTCTCTCTACAGCGCGCCTCAACCAAGTAGGCTTCACTCAAGCCCACTTTTTTTCTCAGTTGAGTGGTGACTCACCCTCTCCATTGGTCTGCGCTGCAGCTGTAGTTCCTTGTTCAATGGGGGCTCCCCATTCAAGAGAAATGTTTTTATTTCATCCTATGTGGGTTTTGCCAATATACATTAAAATGTTACGTTGTGGGTGATGGAGCTCTCTTCTAGTGTGCATTGCTGGCCTTTTGCTTGCCACACCTCTCCTTTGTGTCAGATTTATGTGACGAAAATGTATCCTTCCAAATTCTTTAAAACAGTAGAAACAGTGTAGAGCGTGCAGAATGGAGGCCTCTTTTGTATGTTGTTAGATGTGTTGTGCAGAGTGGAGAAATTAGATTGCCTTTTTTGTCTGTCTTGCTTATTGCCAAGCCTAGAAAGGGTTTGATCCTACTTTCCTGCTCTGCAACTACATAGCAGTTTGTAATGATTTGAGCTCTACCTGGATTAGAACATTATGGATTGAAGAAATGTGCGTTTGCAAATATATTAGTTGTAATGAGTTATATGGAGCCAATGTCCCTCCACATATTTAAATGGCCGGGAATAATCTTGGGGAGAGGGGCGGTTATTTAGGGTTTGGAGGACGTAGACAAATCACCAAAAATTGGATGTCCAGCCCATCCTCTTTGGAGTGCATTATTAGTTGGGTGAGATCTGGGAGAATGCAAATCATTAACAGTGGCAGGTCTCTCTCATCTAGGGATGAATATTACAGTTAGTTAAAGGTCAACAACTATCCAATTGTCACAGTTCCCCTGTTTTTTATAATGTAAATATAACTGTTTATTTAAAAGTTATGTAATCAAGTCTTTAAACATAAATATTTACAAAAGGCACAAAAAAAAAAAAATCACCATAGGGCTGTGGTTCCTAAACATTTTATAACCATGACCCACTTTTTAGAATGACTAATTTTTGTGACCCACCTAGCCTTAATGGCCACGTGGCAGGGGAGTTTTTTTGATGTAACTAAAGCATGTGTGACAGTGCACTGTAATTTACAGACAGCACATTTTCCATTGCAATCACCAATAGATTTGCGCACACATACAAGGGCATATTTATAAGCCCCTTGTGCCACACTAGTGTAATTTTTTCTTTACGCTGATGTGGCATTAAAGAGACAATTTATCTCTGCCATATTTACAGTGGCGCAGTGCATGCGTTGCATCACTTTGTAACCCTGTGCGCCACATAATGCCTGCATCAGGCATAATGTATGCACTGGGGAGTTCCCATGCAGTGAGGGCCATAAAAATGGCACAGTGGAATTTACAAGCTTTCACTGTGCCATTTTAGTGTCATTTGTAATGCCTGCCTGTGATTTAAATGGGCCTCCCTTAAGTTTGCAAGATTAATTTTTGGCACTAATCCTGCAAAGCTCCCACAATAGCGTCAATGTTTTTGACGCTTTTGTCCTAACATGCGCCATGGTGCACCATATTGTAAATACGGCGCACACATAGTGTCATTAGGGGGCTGCAAGGCGATGCAAGAAAAGTGGTGCATCAGGACTGATGCGCCACTTTATTGTCAATATTCCCCACACAGTCTACTGATAAAACTATATTTCACACAAATAATAATCTGACCTTAAAAATACTCAGTACATCGGACTACTTGTCACTGTTAGTTACTGTTGAGTGGGGTACTCAACACCTTATGTCCAGTTCACTTGCATGCATGTTGATTTTGTTTTAATTTTGATACATCTAAGGAGCTTATGCATGCACCCAACGTCGTCCTTGGATGTTCAAACCATCAATAGTTGGTGGAGCACTCCAGACAGCTGAAGTTACTGGGGAAAGAGGACATTTTAGGTCCTTGATTTAGATCTTGGCAGAAGGGCCATTGTTCCTCCATCATGTGGGAACTGATCTGTCCTTATTGCTGACGGAATTCCATTTGCTGTATTTAGGATTTGGGCTGAAGGACAGTAGTCTGTCATGACGAATGACAGTTCATCGGCTGATCCTAAGTTCTCTGTCCTCAGTCTCCCAATCCACCTCTGACAGATACAATTCCATCATTGTTAGTATGGTGAACATCCATCCATCATATTTAGAGTTGTCTGCCTTAAGAGCGGGGGTTGGTGGGGTACATTCACAACAGAGGACAGCAAATGCATCCATCATGTTAACTGACATGTGCGTCAACACACACATGGTCACAATAGACTTATTTACCACATCTGCACCTGACACTACAAAACACACTATTCAAACCATTTACCACTCACAACATGAAGCACCAGCAGCAGACCTATGTCAGCTTCTTCTTTTCTCCAAAATGCCTGGAAGAAGACAACCTGGATCCTCAGGAAATCAGTTAACAGTTATGGTGGATGAGATAATTATAGGTGAGCCCACAGCTGTATGGAGTCCTGATCCACACAGTAACCATAAGCCAGAGAAGACAAATGTGGGAGAGAATAGGGGATAAGGTGAATGCTGTCTCCAACATCAGATGATCACAGGAGGACATCTGCAAACAGTAAAATAATATGATGGGGAAGATGTTTGCTCGCTTCCAGGGTTCACTGAGATATACTGGCAACTGATGGTGGCTCTCACAGGCACTGCGTGTGAGTGCACATATTACATCATGTCTGAAATCTATGTTGGTGAAAGTTATACTTAAGTCAGTTTCATATAGCTGGTGAATTTCAGTGGTTTTCAGTACCTTATTTCGATGGTCTTAGAAATAAACACATTCAAACATAAAAAAAAGAATCCACTATACATCAAATAGTGTTATGAAGACCCTCTTTGCCAGTAATCGGAGGAGCAGTGACCTACGCTTAATAGTGGACAGTGGCAAATTTTATGTTGGATTGTCCCCACAATAGCCCAATCTGCCACTGAAATACAAATCCTCTTGTCCTTGTAAGTGCACTGTTTCCAGGTCTACTCTAGAAGACTGATTCTCCCTCTAAGCATGTCTGGCTGGGGTCAGAGCTTTCTCAACATATGTGCATTTTCTATTTTGAGTCAAAGGCTGTGTTAAATAAACAGCCCGTAGTATGAGAGATTTGCCAAATCTTTCGGCATCTTATTCACTGACCCCTAAATCATTGGTAACTGTTCATAGCTGGACGGCCATGTTTCCCAATGCCGGTATGAAGATACACCACTTCTGCTGATGCTTCTTGGTGCCGGATGCAGATTCCGTTTGTAGGTCGCCTTGGCAATCCGTAACCTTGCCTGTCCCCCAAAGGTGCCACAACCATGAAGAGCCAAGGATGGAGCTGTAAACGAGGCAGGAAAGTAATGGGGCGGTGCGAGATGGAGAGAGAGACAGTGAGAGAGACCACATGTGTGAATGTAAATGCATGATTGTGCTGAGTGACTGGGTATATAGTATTTTAAGAAAATCACAAGCCAGTATATGGGGGCCTAATTTACTTTCTATACCTAAATGGCTATTGATATTTTGGTAAACATCCAGTGCTTTTCACAACTATTCCAATGGGATACTTTTTGTGAAAGTTCATGTTTATTTGGGGACACTTCTTGCTTGCGCCTTGGCATACATTCATTGATATTGGTAGCTGCTAGCTGCTAGCTGCTTTGGTGTTTTTTCATAACTCACTGGAGAGTATTCAAAAACTTTTGAATGTATTTTCATCATTGCATATACATGCTGGTTGAAGCCTGACCCTTTAAGAGTTTATTCAGTTTATCTTTATCAATAGATATAAATGCTGCCTGAGTCCTACTAAGATTGATGTGATGTAGTTGTTCTGCAAACTGTGCATGTACAATGTGTGTAACCTAAGCATAATTCCACTCTCTCTGGCCTGAGATTCCGAGGCCTGTGAATCATTTTATTTATGGCCCACTGTTGATCCACTTCTGTTACTATACCAGGTGACTTTAATCTAGAGATTACTGATGATGACTTTGCTGCTTTCTATTCCACTTTGACGAAAATGGGGTTCTGACAACTAATGCATTCCCCCCACTCATTGTAAGAGGCACAAGCTGAATGCAATTGTTACAATATATACAGACATTTGCTTCTGCAATATCTACTCATATTTCGTCTGACCACTTCTCTGTTAATTTTCAGATCATTACACCTTCAATAATTCTCCTGATAAGTGCCGAAATTATTTCCTGTTAAGGCTGTCTCACAATATCTCTGCTGTAATTTCGATTCAACTACTATTTCCGCTAGAATCTACCTTACCAATCTTTGACGGCTCATGTATAAAAGCTGTAGAATTGCCTCCTACGCATATATATGCCATTGTAGCATATTCCACCGGTGTCAATAATTCAAGAATCCAATTTCATATTATCCCTTGATTCAATGTTTAAAAGCCAGGTGAAGCACGGGGTTTTATGTATTGCCTGCCAGCCAGAAGAGGATTGTCTAACAGAATATTGTGAACACAAATATTGAGAGACACAAATAGTGTGTCAAAGATATAGTTTACCATACTAACTTTGGAAAGCATATAATCCATATACACATATTTATACTTAAGAAATAAAAACCACTCCACAAATACTTTTTAAATACATTTAATTTTGAATACTAAAAGTAAAATAAAGTGAAATGTAACAAACATATATACAAGCTGTAAAAATATGTAACAATTAAATATTAAAATAAACATATACAAAATAGTTTATTTTAGTACCGTACTCTAAATATAAAAACAATATACACATATGATTTTTTTTAAATCACAATATTTTAACAATTTAAAAATGTACAAAAATAATATTACCAGAAACAATAAATAAATCAAAAAGTGTGTGCATGCATATATTTTATAAGAGAATATAAAAACAAATAAAACATTTTTCTAACCATAATCTAAACATTTAATAAATAAAGTGTTAACAAAATCAAAGAACACTATTGAAATAATAAATCTCACTCTAACCAACAATATGGAAGGTGCTGGAGGTCGGAGGGTTTGATTTACTATTCCCCCTTCAATTTACACAACAGTAGGGAAGGCGGTGGACTTAAGAAGGGTTAGTCTCTAGTTCCATTCAAGTCTGAGCAGCAGTAGGGAAAGTGTTGGACTTTGGCAGGGTTAGATTTACTATTCCCACTCCAGTCTAGGCAATAGTAGGTAAAGTGTTGGATTTCAAAGGGGTTATATTTACTATTCCTGCACCAGTCTAAGCAATAGTAGGAACGTGGTAGACTTCTGGTGGGTTAGAAGTACTACTCCCACTACAATATAAGCAACAAGTAGGAAACATGATGGACTTCCAAGGGGTTAGATTTACTATTGGGAGGGGTGGAGGAGGTGTTACATTTAAAATTAGCAACACCAGTCTAAGCAACAGTAGAGAAACTGTTGAACTTTGGAGGAGTTCAGTTTGCTATTCCCACTCCAATCTAAGCAACAGTACAGAAAATGTCAGACTTCGGAGGGGTTAGATTTACTATTCTCACTCCAGTCTGAGCAACAGTAGGGAAAGTGCTAGACTTCAGAAGCGTTACATTTACTAATCCTACTATTCAAAAGTAGGGAAAGGGTTGAATTTAATAAGAATTACTTATAGCATTCCAACTCATAATTAGTTCACCTAACAATAATAACCTTACTTTAGATATTCTGTTTGATGATATGTTTGGTAGTCATTATATTTTATATATGATATTCATGTCACTCCATATTTTTTATTTAATCATTTCTCTCTCACTTAAGTACAGAGGCATACTTATGTCTGATTAGAGCGTACAGTGTGACCATCAGATAAGCATCACCAGGTTGTAAATTATTGTTGCAGCGGATTATTGCAGAGGCTTTTTTTAATAGACTCTGAATCCACTTCTATGTATTGCTGCTATCCAAGTTTTGAGCTGTCATTTAAGTTATGAGAAAACCTTAACTTATTTTTCTATGATACAATTAACAAAATCAGGCTCAAGATAGCTGCTCCTCTTTTTTGTCCTTATTACCAACATCCATGAAAGAAGTGGAAGCTATCATATCCTCAATTAAATCATCCAATAATTCAGCTGACCTGCATAAGCATGACTTTCAAACAGTTCACTTCTATCATTGCTTAACCTATCTTTCTTCAGCTTAATATTTCTATGCAGTAAGGAATCATCTCAGATCAACTAAATTGGTTGTGTGATCCATTTTTTAAAACGTCTAGTTTAAATCAAACTATCTTGGCTAACAATACTAATTAATAATCTATCGAGCCTGGAGAAGATTCTGAAAAACCAGTGGTCGTCCAGCTGAGAACTACCTGAATATGGCCATGGGTCAGTTCCTTCTCCATTTGGAGGCTAGGTTCACATGTGAAACCAGAAAGAGCTCTCCTAGGCATCTGGGAAAATGCCCTGTGATTTGAGGAAAAATAGTGTTATACTTAGTGGCCATGCTGGATTGGTACATGACCTTTGATAAAGCGCCATGCTGGATTGGTACATGGCCTTTGATAAAGCACAATATCCACTCTTGCTAACATTAGCTATAGTGGCCCTTGTGGATCTTACTACTATAAAATTGTTTTAGTCTTTTTTTCATGATCAGGTGCATCAAGTCACCTTGCGCTCTTTCCCCTCTCAGGAAGTTCACCCATCTTTTGGAGTGCAAAGGGTGTCCAATTTTCTTCTGACCTTCTCCTAGTATATCATGCACCATTTTTTACGTTTGTGATGAGCTGTCTTCATTAAATTATTTGCCAGCAATACCAAGTGTCATTAAGTGGCCACAATATAGAACCTGTGCAACTGAGTTACAGCAACTTGAGACAGCAGTGGATGTACTAAAGCAGAATGTATCCTGTTTGGGACTGAGGGGTGACCTGCCTTAGCTTGATTTCCTATTCAGGAAATGCTTGGCCACTCCTTTTCTCTGTCTGTCTGCACCTCGATGTAGATATGCCGCTTTCTAATGAGAAGCTCTACATTGTGAGGGAGTTGCTTCCACCAACTTCGAAATCTAAGATCCATCCTTCTATTTTTATCAACCAACTATGGAGCCATGATTATAGCGGCTACAATAAATTATTGCATAGAAGTCTGTAACATCTGGGTTGCTACCAAATAGTTAAAAATACTGTTGCTTGATTCCAGGTTTTGTAGAAGGGGGCATGTCTTTCAGTCCAGGCATGATTTTCATTGACTGTCCATTCAAGATACACGGCCTCATTTAGCCGATGGCAGACAGCCCACTGTCATCAGGGTGCTGGAGGTAATCTTTTCTGCCATCCTGGCTGGAATATCACCTGCCATATTTTACGATCTCTGCCAGACTTCTATTTCTTTAGAGGAGCCGTCGTCATGGCAGCTCCTCAGAAGGCACTGACAGTTCAGTGAGCGCCCCCTATGATTCAGGTGCCTGCTTATTAAACTTTTTTGTTATCCAAGAAAGACTGGCAGAGTGGGAGTTTTTTTTTCTTTCAAAAAGACAATGACCCTGACACCCTAGGAATTTTCTCCCAGGTGGTGGGGTCATTTTTATTTTATTTTTGTTTGGAACCACCAGCATTTTCTTGGTGGTTCCAAACTGAAAAAACAGTACCTGACACTGTCTGCTCTAAAAAGGGCGAATAGTCTGATTACCTACATCAACGGCTCAACTCTCTTGGGAAGTCAGTGTAGGATTTTCAAAAGCATAGCCATCGGGGTCACCAATTTTGGAAACATGGCAGTCTGCTTGGCTCTGAATCAAGCGGATTGAAGGAGTTTGGCAGACAGTGTACTCTGCCACGTGTGTTGTGGGGCACTCTGTCCATCAAACTCTAAATCATGCCCAGAATCGCTTTCAAACTTTGTTTTCTCATGTTGAAACACATTAATAATCTAAGCCCAATCGGCCTTCAGGAACAAAAAAAATTTTTTTGCCATCCAGAGGCCTAGGAGACAGAATCATAAACTACTAGTCATTCTGTGGGTCAAGCTTGAAATCAGAGGAGAGTGAGCTCTTTGAGTTCAAGGGCCTATCCATTGGGCCTCTACGTTCAAAACGTTAACCAGCTTTAGTTAAGCCCCCAAAACATTTCTGTTCTAAGTCTTTAAATGAGCAGAGCCTGCAGGCCATTGCAGAGTGGTCCTATTATATATGTCTTGCTTCATTTGTCCATTGATACTCTTGAGAGCAATAGTTTTGGACGCAGGTGTAGGGGAATTCTAAAGGCCTCATTCACTGATTGGTGGCAATGGAAGATCCAGTAAAAATTGTGAAATGTCTTTCCTGCCCACCTCTGCATTTCCACCTCATTGAAAGTGAGCAGTAAGCCATGTTTTCTATGGGGAAACTGCTGCTTGTTGCCCCATATGAGACACCTATTGGGTTATGTACTATAATAGTGTAGGTATGTATGATAATGTATGCTGATTTCTCACATTCTGTGAGTATTGTGTTGTAATCGGATTGTGGGAGGTGGGATATTCTAGGAGCAAAGTCAAATCCAGCAGTTGGAAGAGACCTGGGAAGTTGAGGAGCCGTTGCTCACCTGCTGTCCCTATTGCCAATAAATTACTCATACATGCAGAAGTTGGCTTCTTAATAATGGCGACAAGGGAGACAGCAGGACCCCCAAGCGTGTTCCAGGTTTGACCTTCACTTCACACAGCAGTGTCCCTGTCAGCTCCTTGCCTGTAGTGTTGTGATAGGTGCAGACACAAAGTTTTGATCGGCAAAACACTGGAATCTACAATATCATCATAGCTCTCTCTAAGGTACTGTACGGCTGGCAAAACTTGAATTACTTTCACCATCACGTGGCCCGCGTGTCACAGTGTCCTTTCCTCAGGATCTGCACGTCGCTGAACAAAAGGCCCACCTTCCGGCGCCACCAACTCAGAAAGCTATTATAGCACAGAGTTATGATGAAGCTTGTTGGGGGGAAGGGAATTAGGGTAGGGAACAGCAAGGAGAGAGATCTGAAAAGTAAAGATTAGAACAAATATGCATTTACTCATTCATAGAACTGTAACTCATCAGTAGACTCTTGACTAAATGCGTCTCCGAGATATCAGGTGGAGACCTCTTTTGAAATGAGGGCAAAGCCTCTTCTTTGAAACATGGAACAAGAGTAAACTACGACCTTAGAATCAAGAGATGGCAAGAACTTCGAACTATGATTATACACAGAATATCAATCCTGTAATATCTATGGATTCACAACATAAACCTTTGATCATGACTTAGAAAATCTCAAAGAATTAAATATGCTTTTTACATCTTAAGCTTTTCAAAGAACAATGAAAACTATGATTTGCTTATCTCCAGAAATACTTTCACATTCACAACTATAAATGCTAAAACGTTTTACTCCTTTTAGTCCTGTGAACTGAAGCGCTTTAATTGTCGTGCTTAGAGCGCTTTAAACCTGAGGACTGAAGCGCATGAATTGCTATGCCAAGAGCGCTTTACATCTGTGAACTGAAACGCTTTGAATTGTTGTGCCAAGAGCGCTTTACATCTGTGAACTGAAGCGCCTGAATTGTCGTGCCAAGAGCGCTTTACATCTGTGAACTGAAGCGCTCGAATTGCCGTGCCAAGGGCGCTTTACATCTATGAACGGAAGCATCTGAATTGTTGTGCGAAGAACGCTTTCCATCTGTGAACTGAAACGCTTTGAATTGTTGTGCAAAAGAGCGCTTTACATCTGTGAATGGAAACGCTTTGAATTGCTGTGCCAAAAGAGCGCTTTACATCTGTGAACGGAACCGCTTTGAATTGCTGTGCACAAAAGCGCTTTAAATCTGTGAACGGAAACGCTTTGAATTACTGTGCAAAAGAGCGCTTTACATCTGTGAACGGAAACGCTTTGAATTGCTGTGCTCAAAAGCGCTTTACCTTTTGGAAGTAATGACTTCCTCCAAACTTGGATTCAGCAAGGCCTTACCGCTACGAGTATGAACCGACTCGTTTTTGAATGCACCAAGGAAACAAGGATACTTTGGTTAGATGACACTCTGCCATTCAGGAACTCTGCTCTTCTCCAGAGAAACCCTCACAAGGTCTGGCTGCATCGAAGTCTTCAAAATAGTGAGCAACGTGCTTGGGTGTGGCTGTGCTTTATAGGCCTGCCACATCCCAAGATGGCTGCTGCCTCTAAAAACATGGGAATTGCAGTCCCTTCATAGAATAGCACTGATACGTGCATCTTGTCCACCAATGTCCTGAACCTGCAGCTGTATGAACTTTGCCACAGGGCAGACGATGCTGATGGTAACCTTTGGAACAAGATGACAAGTGGTGCGCATAAAGCGCCGCAGAGTCGCACAGCGGAATTTCGGGCAAGACCTGGACTGCGTCTGGCCTTATTCCTGACACCGCATGAGCATTCTTCTCTTTGCAACGGCCTGCACTTTGAGTTTTTCTTCGCGTTAAGGCGATCCTATCCTGGCCGGCATCCCAGTGTAAGCATGTAAATGTACTACATCACACAGCAGCCATTTTGAAGTGGGAGGCAGTTCCATCATTATTGTGCGTTCACTGTGATACGCACACCAAACAAACAATTAATGTTTAAAGGCATGCATGGTGTGAAAGCCTTTCAGGATGATGTATTGATATATGGGGAAAATAAGAATCAGCAGGATGAGAGATTAAGTCATGTTCTGGACCTACTAAAGAAAAAAGGTATAACTCTTAGTCCAGAAAAATGCTGGATTGGTGTGACATCAATAGACTAATTAGGCTTCAAACTATCTGCAGGGGGTATTGAACCTAAAACCAGTTTAGTGATTTAGTGAAAGCAATTGAAGAATGTTCTTGCCCAGAAAATAAGGATCAATTAAGATCCTTTATGGGTTTAATTGAGTTTTACACAAGATTTGTGCCTAAATGCTCGGAAAAAACATTTAACACGAGAAGTCTTTTGAAGAAAAACTCCAGATTTGTATGGAGTGAGACTTACAATAAGGAATTGAATGTCATAAAAAAGAAATAGCTCATGCAATTCCATTGAAACCTTTCAACAAAAAGGATCATACTATAGTTATTACGGAGGCAAATCAGAAAGGGTTAGGAGCTGTATGAATGCAGGAAAGAGATGGGAAAGATGAGGTAGTGGCTTTTGCTTCAAGGACTTTGAGAGGTGCAGAAGCCACCTATTCTGTCATAGAACAGGAAGCTTTAGCCTTTTGGTGGGGAATAACACACTTTAAACAATATGTATGGGGTTCACGATTCACTGGTGGATCATAAACCATTAGTACATTTGTTCAAAACAAAAGGTGCTGAAAAAGCTACGCCCAGGATTGCATGTGGCAATGCAGACTGCAATAACATAATCTTAAAGTTGAATATATACCAGAGAAGAAAAGTGTGTTGCCACATTGTCTCTCAGGATTGCCAAATGGTGAGACTGATGAACTCAATGAGGATATTAGTGAGGGTGATGCTGAATTTATATGCACAGTAGAAGACCATTCGGAAGGGGCCATATCAACAGTGAAGGAAGACATGCAAAGCAGATCAAGAGATTAAGATGGTTATGCAGGATGTATCTCTAGGCTGATCTAAATAGGATCTTAGAGACGACTAAGGAAAGTTATCCACTATGAATAATCTATTATTCTGTTCTAAATCCTCAGTAGTACCTCAAGGTGTAAGGAATTAAGTATTGAACCTGGCTCATGAAGATCACATTGGCATGTGTACCATGAAGAGGAGAATTAGGGAGAGTTTCTGGTGGCCTGGTCTAGATAAACATGTAGAACATTATGTTAGAGAGTATCTGTATGAATTGTGCCGTAAGCGACAAATCTCAGGTAACCATGCCCAGTCAGATAAAAGCAGGCAAGGTTCCTGAGAAGGCTTGGAGTAAACTGGCGATTGATATCACAGGACCCATGGGCCTAACTGGAGGAACTCCAGAGTATAGTATAGTTCTTATAGACTATTACAGCCATTGGCCAGAAGTCAAGTTTGTGAAGGTGCCAGACTCAGCTAATATTATAAAATGGTTGGAATATATTTTTACAGGGAAGGTATCCCTGATAAGATTCTAACGGATAATTATGGTTAATTTACATCAGAGCAGTTTGAACGTTTTTAGGTTTTATGGACATAAAACACACTAAGACATCTTTGTACCATCACAAAAGTAATGGTCTTGTGGAAAGGTTCAATAGGGTTACAAAGGAGAACATACAATTGTCCAAAGCAAGTGGTTTAGATTGTAAGTTAGAAATAGAAAAACTGTTATGGGCGGTACGCACTACAAATAATGCTGACACACAAGTATCACCCTTCATACTTTTGAGAGGACGTGTTCCTACATCCAAGTTAGTAAGAGAATGTATGGGTCAAGTTGAAATTTCTAAAGAGAAAATTTAAGCTGTAGTAAGGAAAAGAGATTATACACAAAGTAAGTATGTCCAAACACAACATAAGCTGAGAAACAGGGAAACAAAATAAATGTAGGGGCTAGAGCAAGAGTGAAATGTTTGAGAAATGTTCCTAAAGGAGATTCAAAGTTTTCAGAAAAGAAAAAGATAGTGGAAGTGAAAGACAATGCACGCTGATCTCTCACATTCTGTGAGTATTGTGATGTAATTGGAATGTGGGACGTGGGAGATTCTAGGAGCAAAGTCGAATACAGCAGTTGGAAGAGACCTGGGAAGTTGAGGAGCCGTTGCTGTCCTGCTGTCTGTATTAGCAATAAATGATTCATACCTGCAGAAGTTGTCTCCTTAATAATACCCTTGTGGTGGTACTGCTAGTGATGGCAAAGCTTTTGCAATAAGGGCTGTCCCATACAGAAAAACTCAATATAGCACCCCTAGGTGCTGGGAGACAGCTCCCAGTACAGGGAGATGTTTGTTTCATGAGACCTCAAGATGGACCCCTGCTTTGCACATCCACCTCCAGGAACCACGTAGGTGGCACAACATCTGCCATACTGCCATTGCATTGCACTGCACAGCATTCTTATTTCTTTTTCCAAAGGGAAAAATTGGCTGCATGACAAGCAGAAACCTCTAGTTATGGCTAATGTAGAGGAGACAGTCCAGTTTGGAGGCCGGACAGCCAAACCTTAAATGATGTTGTTGGCCCTGGCCCTCTCTGCGGGGTCCTCCCTAAACTTTTTGCCTTCCTACTTCCGTTTTTACTGAATTTGTTTTTGTTGGCTTTAGGGCCCTGGGCACTTTACTACTGCTAACCGGTGCTCTCTGCTTAAAACATGGTAACATTGGCTGTCTACAAACAGCATATTTCATTTACTCATAGGTTTATAGTAAAATGCCTACATGTGCCAATGGCCTGTAAATTAAATGCTACTAGTGGGCCTGCAGCACTGATGGTGCCATTCACTCAAGTAGCCCTTCAACACATCTCATACTTGCCAATGCAAAGCTTGTGTGTGAAGTTTTAAACTGACATATCGACCTGGCAAGTTAACCCTCTTGCCGGGTCAAAATCTTCCTTTGTAATACATATTCCATTCCTATTGTAGGCCCTAGACTGCCCAAGGGCAGGGTGCACTGTATTTAAAAAGTATGAGCGG